>NC_061108.1:41944256-41978178 GCF_015104395.2 Macrobrachium nipponense
AGGAACTCTTCTCTTCACACTGGAAGCAGAGCTATCAGGATAAGTCTTCCAACATCACTACAATTTTGGGTGAACAATTAGTAATTGAACACTTTACGAATTAGAAAACGAATATGGAAGACAGAAACCGCTGTGTTAGTTTGAGAAATCATTCTGAATCATGCAGTGGCCTATAGATCAATTGTGACAAAGCAGACTTATGGATTCTGTTGTACTTGTACCGTGGGGTGGGGTAAACAGAAAGATGATAATGAATCTAAAGAGACTAATCTCTCTGTCTGATGATTCTCGTAATGGCAAATGTGGAGTACAATATAGGAACCATAAGTGAGAATCCAAAGCCAAAAAGAGACTTAAGTCTGTGGAGGCCGGCTAGAGATCCGAATTAGCAGTTAAACCTCCACAGCGGAGAAACTATATTAATTTGAACAATCAAGCACAGAAACACTCACTGAGAAGGCAGTCACTGCTCCTCCATGACTCCATAGGCTGAGTTGCCTGGTAGCACATTCCACGTTAGAATGCATTCATCTTGTAGAGCCATCAAGTGCACGACAGATACCCTAAAGCACCTAGGTGATAACTGCAACAAGAGGGAAAGAAAACACCCATGTTCAGTGATATTCCAATTCTGTGGTGTTGTTGCCAAAACATCACCAAAATCAAAATCAAAATCGGCAACTCTTGGAAGGATGTCCTGAGTTTCAGGAAATTAAGAGAAGGTACTATATTCATCTTTGTCACACACCAGAAGAATTAACTTACAGGCTTACGCCTATTACTCGAATGGTATAACTGATAACAGACGCATGTCGCAAGAAATACAAGTACGTATATTCGTAGGCTCCTGTCAACCATGCATCAGCCTAATTCTTCTTCACTTCGAAGAGAAAAAGAATAAGGATTGGAAACAGACCTCCTTCATTCTCTAATGAAGAGAGCGAAGGTGAAACTATCTATGGCGATAACAGGACACGAAGATGGACTAGTTCATACTAAACTGGTTGTTCCCAAATCAGAAACACTGACAAGAAAGATCCTAAGATCGAACCAAGAACATAGGCTCTCACATCTGAACCCTGGGGAGAGTAATCCGTAAATTCTTCTTATTCAGGATGACTGTTCTTGTCCTCTCTTCTCGGAACTCCAGGGAGCAGGCAATAATGCACACGATCATCAACTTAGGTGAAGATAGCAATTGAAAAACTTAGGAAAACTTATTCCACTAAGCAAAAAAGACCATCCCTGAAGGGAGAGCAGGGGTTTTCACCCACCAAACAGAGCATTCTCTTCTTACATCTGGTTCGATAGCAGGAATGCAAGAAAGAATAGAGTAGAACCGACTGCGCCAAAAGATGGTGAGAACTTGCTACTTTTTACCACACATCTATCTTCATGACCGAAATTTCACAATGAGGACTATACGAAAAACTTCTTTCGCGACTCATGTGGCTACTAATGAAAGATCACCTAGTGTGGACAAAAGTGAACAAGGAGACTGTTGTTGGGTGTTCAATAGGAAGCGCCAGACTACCAACAGCTGTTGCCAGGTGAGGCTCGGAAAAAACGCTGTGTGAGCTGAAGCGACGAAGTGGACGCCTCCGATGGAGCAGAGACCGAAAGCCTGGAAGGGGAACTGGTGCTCAACAAAATACGCCAGTATGAGAAAGATTTGAAAAGCTAGGCGCCAATACCTAGTGCTCATCATGAGAATTGGTAATATTCTGATGAGCGTCTAGGATAAAAGTATATTGAGAAGGCTCATATATACCAATGCAGGAGCAGAGTTCTAATCCACTTCTTCTGCGAACTAAAAGTCGGTATCTGTACCTGTAAGCGCATGTGAAGGCACGTGAGTTGACACACTGGCTGTAAATGTCTGGGAGAGGATTAGCTATAGGAAGCGCAAAGGTCGCTTATGATGCTTCCAACATCTAAGCACAGGGTGTTCAAAATTAGTACTAATTAAATAAAATGAGTAACCTTTAATTCGATGACTACTGATGACCAGTTCGACCAAGGGGGGAAAAAACTTCCATTGGACTCCCTCAGATGAATCAGCTGAGTCGTGAGTTGAGCATCAACTGAGAGTCGAATCAGCCGAGTCTCGAGTTGAAAAACAACTGAGAGTCGGGTCTGCAGTTGCATCGAATGAACATAGACTGTGAGCAGTTGGGCAACGCAGGACTGCTGCCGCTGCGAGGGCTTCATTGACCGAAGAATACCTCTTCAGAGGTCGAGAGACCAAAGAATCACGTCATTGACACGATTTATTAGGTGATGAACCATTGGAATAGGACTACAAATGTACACTATCACTGATACGCCTTTCCAGCAGTGTTGTGTCGAAACCTCTACACTTACGACAGGTTCGACTGGAGGGTGGGGTGGGGGGGGGGGGGAATATCCTTCCTCACTACACTCCATCAAGACATCCTTTTCAATGACTGTCTGCCGATACCTGGGAAAAACAGGTTCAACCAAGGGGGCAACTACTGGGGGCCACCCCCTCGAACTCCCTTTGACTACCATTATGTCCTCTCCTAGGCTGTTCTTGGCTGTGAGAAGAAGCAGGACAGTGACTTCAAGTCTAAGGTGGCCAGATAGTCACCTCCTCTGACACATCCAGAAAGAAGCCCTTCCAGCGGCCGTCTGTCAATACCTGGGACCAACAACAGGTTTGACTGAGGGAGAGACTACCTGTATGCAACCTCCCGACCTCCCTTGGACCTGCGGTAAGTCTTTTCCCCAGTGCTGGGGAGCGGACCGTGACCTTTATCTAGGAGAATCAAGGGACAAGTAGCCACCTCCTCCATGCACAACACTTCGCTGTTACACTGATAAATTCACAATAATAGAAATAAAATGCTGGCAAAGGCATGGGAATGAAGCAATAGAGCCAGGAGCAGGAGCAAACGAATGATATACTAAAAGGGTTAGTAAGAGAGAAAATGGCGTCAGCTTTGGGAGGTGTGATGGTGAGAGTCAGAAAGCAAGAGGCGAACACTGGGCGTTAGGCAGGCATAGGTGCCCGAAACATTGGGCAGCCATTGTCGACCCAACACTTGGTGCTCAGCAGTCACTGGCGCCAAAATGCTGTGCGCTCAGCCATCATTAGCGGCCAAATCACTGGCCGCTCGGCAGCCACTGGAGCCCGAAAACTAGGCACTCGGTACCCACTGGCGCCCGAAACACTGGGCGCCCAGGGATGGACGCTCGGACAGCTGGTGTTTTATATAAGCTAGCCTTATGTCAGCTTGGGCTCTTGCTCCTATACAGACAAGAGACAAGATGCCAACATCTATGGAAGTCTCAGTTATTTATTATTTTATGCAAATAATTGATCCGTAATCAATTACAGTTGACCCCCGTATTCACATTCTCCGGATTCGTGGACTCACACATTCGTGGATTCCTCTCTGGAACATTTCCCCACATTATTCGCGGAAAATTCACCTATTCACAGTATTTTTCTGAGAAATATCCCTAAATTCCTGTTTTTTTTTTCAATTTCATCAAAAAAATGCATTTTTTGTCATAAAATTATTAAAAAAACCCGGTATGAAAATTTATAGTGGGTTTTTCTTGAGGTTTAACTAACAAAATAGGAGGTTTTAATTTTTATAGGGGTTCCAACTATTTGCTTGTTCTATCTATTCACAGGGGGGTCTGGTACGCATCCCTCGTGAATACGGGAGACCACTGTATCTACTGTATATGAAATTCTGGAAACTAGGCAAGAAGGAATGCTAAAAATGTATAACATTAGCGTTTCCTATACTCAGTCTTTGTATTAAATAATGCAAAATGATGCTCAGACAGACTAGTGGCAAGATGCCAGCATCTCTGTTACTTACTTATTGCTGTAAGAAAATAGGCAATTATATGAATTTCTGGCATCTATGGAAATGAAGGCATACTTATTTCTTTCAAATCACACAAGGGGGCGCACTGGCTAATGCCATTTTCTAAGGAAAGGACTTTGGCAATCATACCCTTTAATAAGGTGACTTGGGACATCTCCAAACCACATATGATTTTTGCCTCTGACCTTCAGTTTGGTGATGCCAGGGCGATTTTCCCGAAAATAACCATTTTTCACATTCTATCTCCTCCCTTGATATTCAAAATTAAGACCTGGGATTACTACCATATACATAGAACTGATGTAGACCTCCAATCAAATGAAGTTTTTTTTTTTTTTTAAGTAATTTCTTTGCTAGATATGAATTTCTTCATTATGGTAAAAATATAAGTTCTATAAATCGGAGAAAAAATTTATGGTTAGAAAAAAAAACAAACGCAACAAAAATTTGAAAAAGGGCTTCACTTGATGTTCTATAATGTCTTTCTACGTTATAAACCAAATTTCAATGCTATAATAAGATAACTAATTTCAAATGAAAATTCTTCCCTTTATCTTCTTCTGTATCAATTTCCCCTACTTCTCCTAACTCCAGTGACGCTCGGGGCGTGGAAGCTGTCAGATATGTCAGTAAACGTCAAAATAAACGTGCCATACACTGGTCAACGAATTTAATTGGTGGAATTTTGCAATCTCTCTCTCTCTCTCTCTCTCTCTCTCTCTCTCTCTTACTGAGGAGATCCTTTTTATGGTACATGTATGTAATAAGTTTATTATTAACATTTTCCAATAATAATACTACTATATGTATAATAATAATACTATGAATGTAATTACCAAAATTCATATGTGAGTATTTTAAATACAATTATCTTTCATTTCACTCTTTTAAATACTGTAAGGACAACTCTCTCTCATCTCTCTCTCTCTCTCTCTCTCTCTCAGCAAAAGAATTGTTGATATACAGACAAACATGATTGTTCAGTCCTCTCTTTCTCCCTTCTCTGGAATAGATATCTATGTATTTAGATATACTATGTATTTATGGGAGGGGAATTAAGTGGTTGCCTATAGAAGTTCCTTTCAATCTATTGATATCATATGGAGTTATTCTCTCTCTCTCTCTCTCTCTCTCTCTCTCTCTCTCTCCTCTCTCTCTCTCTCTCTCTCTCTCTCTCTTGGTGTTACTGGCTGTTTATATATTTCTAATGGCAAAATGTTTAAGATGACTTTGAAATGATATTAATAATACCAATTCAATGGTATATTTGATGTAGGATTGATACTTTAAGTTTACATTTGGTATTTGAACTTTCAAGATAGGCAAGATGTGGGCATTTTTTAGAGGGGAGTTCTAACTATTCGCGGGTTTGCGCAATTTGCGGGGTCCCTGGTACACATCCCCCGCGAATACGGGGGGAACACTCTATATGTATATATACATTTACTCTCTGAAATATGAAGAATTCAATCACCAATTACGCACTCTTGGTGGCCTCAGTCGTATCCCACTATTGACTCGAGTGGCCTGAGCTCCAGTCTGACATGGGAATTGGAGGTTACGTTACCGAGCATGAACGATCATAACTGTATGACACTAAGAAAATACCTCCGTACGCCAAGGCCACCATCCCAGCTCTCTCTATAACGTACCAAAGCACTGTAGAACCAAAGAGCCGGTAGTTAATTACTAATACTCAATTGACGGGACAATCAGCCTATGACCTCCGAAGCCAAAAAACAATCACACCATTCTTGATATATTATCAACCTCCACCTTAGTCTCCTGCAAAGGAAAAGTGACGAGTATCGCAGGCACGGTAAACAAAACACATGTGTTGGCCTAATTGCCATCATTGGCCTAAAAAAAGTCTTAAGATTCACAAATTACCTTTTAACTGCAGTGGCGGCTCGTCAATAGGAACTGTGACACTGCAGCCACCCCCCCCCCCCCCCCCCCATCACATGCCAGGCACACATAATGTCACAACACAAACAAACACATGGACATTCATGTGAAGAAACTCATCACTGCATCAGAGTGCTGAACTTAACATTACACACAGTGATACAAACACACTAGAACCATTCAAATTACATTAAACACAACATAATTATACAAATGCGAGAGAAAGGGGGAGGGCTTCCCGTGCCGGAAAGGAACGTTGACTGCTGCCGACGCAGTCTTTGTCTCAGCTGTGTTGTGAATGGGTGAGTGTTCTTCTGTCGCTCTTATATTTGATAGTGTTTTTCAATTTGCCAGGGATGATTTTAAAATATTATTGATCAGGGATGGCTTGTGCTCAATTTTAATTATCATATATGTTGTAAAATCCCAGAAACATCGTATAAAATAGTATTTTTCTTGTTTTCACAGGTTGGCCTAGCATTATTTTGCAAAATGGCACAAGAAGCAAAATCAAAGACAGTTTTCTGCACTGAAAGAACTAAATTTTTCACAGTTAACACTTCAGGAGAGGTAGCAATTAAAACAAGCAGGTCGCCCATTACCAGAAATTAAAATGATTCAAGAAGGAGTAAGCCACAAGAAGTATATTCGCAGTTTTAAAACAAAGGCTAAATGTTTTCTGGACCAGCACCTCCACTAATTTTAGCTACGAGCCGCCACTGCCTTTAACCCATTAAATCCAAACTTTTGTATTTTATGAAATTCTGGAATTTTTTTTTTTAAAGTTGTATATTTAAGGGTTAAGAATACATATGAAGTAGAAAGAAAAAAAAAATCTATTTCTAATGGTAAGCTTACAATAAGCTGTCCCTCAAATGATGACGCTGGGATAAAGGGTATAAAATCACGTTTTCAAGCTGTCCTCAATTGAGGAACCCCTGGGAGAATGGGTGTTAGGTTTTATATTTCCCAAAATAAAGTATCTTCCTTTGTAAGTAAAGATAAAACAAATACACATTATCAATCTAGTTGAATGTTTAGAATTCTCATCTAATATTCTAGCTGAGAAAATGTAATTTTATAAGCCAAATTTACTTTTTTTTTTTATTGTAATATCTTATGAACTTATTTTCTTTTATGATAAAAGATGAGCCATTCAATACAAAGAGTCACATTACATTTAAGGCTGTATATATTTTGTTCAAACTCCATTGTTGACTGTTGCATTTTTCAATAATATGGTCTTTACCATCATACCGAACATCAGTAAAACAACTTGTATGTGAGTATAAGGTACCACAAGGTCTTCCTACTAAGCCTTCCATGCAAGCCAACTTCAAGTGAGCTACAGAAATTGCCCTTTTGAAATCTAATAAACTCCAGCTGTATGCTACCATGTCCATTGGTGCACCAATGCCTCGAATAGAAACAGAATATTTCCCTACCAACCAATCATGGTATCCTACAATACCCATGCATTTGTTATAGTTGAAAATTGCATTTGGTTGAGAAGCGCTTCCTTTTGACTTTGATGACCTCACCCAACGCTGTACCTATGCAGGGGTTCTAGTGTCGTAATTAGTTCCAACGTTCACCTTTATTACCTAGCTATTTTACCATCAGTACTACATCTTCACTGGTTGTCCAAACCTGTAGTCATATGAGCCTTTCTCGTTCCTTGTCTTTTTTTCATACCATGAGCTGATTTCAATGTACAGTTCTTCAAACGAATTCACAATGCTTGAAACCTAGTACTCATAGGTAGACTAAAATTCATATTCGTAAAATAATTACCAAAAAAGACAGTATGAGATCATTCATATTCAGTAAAATAATTATCAAAAAAAGACAGTATGAAATTCTGGATCAGCTACAGTATCAAGCATTTCAAAAAACACTTTTGAACCCAGTGCTAAAGCATCATTCTGTTCTTGTTGGGGAGTCTTACCTCGGTAAAGATCAAAATTATAACAGTAACCAGAGGTCCCACAAAGCGCCCAAAGCGTTTATATCCAAGCCTTATAGGTTTCACGTGGATAAATTGCTTCAGTTAGTTATGCCCATGATTTCATCAACGCTAATGCATTCCTAAAATGCTGCATTTTGAGTCAATGATTTCTGAAGCTTCGAAATCAAGCTTCTTACTTTGAATCCTTTATCCCCACATTTATTGATTATTTGATGCAAGTCGGCATGAATCGCAGAAATGGCACAATCTTCAAAAATTATAAATTTTATACATACATGAATATATATAATAATACTATATTATATATATATATATCTATATATATATTATATATACAACATATATATGTAATATAAAAAACACACACGCACGCGCACACACACACACACACACACATATATATAGAGAGAGAGAGAGAGAGTGTTAGTTAGTTACTTCTCCAAACTTTTTCAAGAAAATATTTTGAATAATGACAAAATAATACTTAACATGAATGGATATTCTCTTATTGAGTGTGATCACAACAAAGATAAAAAAGAACCCTTCCCGAGATAAAATCGAGGTAAATCAGTAAGTTCAGGTCCCGCATACTTTGACAGGTTTGAACATGACTTATACCACTTCATCCCAGCGTCCTCATTGCAATTTTGAAAGTCAATTATGAACAACTTAATTTGCTTTATAATACACAATTTTTACTTAGAATGGTTGGGTAATTCATTAATTTACTATACTTTATGAAATTTATTTCAAATTAATTGTTATAACTTGGAAAAAGATACTTGAAATTATGATAGGATTAGAGAGAATTTTAGTGCAAGTTTGGTTGTTCATAAAAGACCTATAAAATTCTTAATACACATAAAAAAAACTTCCATGGGGTGTAATATGATATCAATTTATGCATTCATTTATTCAAATTATGAATATATAAGAGAAAAGGATAAAAAAAAATTGTTGATGTGTGTCCTCTCAAATGAGGACGCTGGGATATAATGGGTTAAGATAATTATATTTACAGTGGTTTGCGACTGGTTTATGATGGGTAAACAAAAATCCCAAAATCAACATCACCAAATGGAATGATGCAACATTCCTGCAACGTTCAAGAATTACTTTAAAGGTAATCATTAACGGCGACTTACATGTAGAACTATCCCGGTAAGCAATAAATGCAAAAGTTCTGGGATAGAAGAATGGATAACTATTAGAATTACTTTAAGGTAATCATAACCTTTGACTTGAGATAGTCTATATCCAGTGGACAATAACGAGTGTAAAAGGATTGTTCTAAGGTAACTGTTACCAGCGCGGTGTCTCGCTAATAGCTCATGGCCAGTAAACAAACGAAGTTTGGCCAAAGTAATTGACATAACATCAGGGATTCGTTACTGAAGGCAATACTTAACCGATGACTTACGTTAAGCCCAGTAAGTAAAAAGATATATGCAAAAGTATCAGATCTACTTGAATAGTGATCCATTCATGAACTATAAGGCCATTATTATTATTCCGAGACTGCAAGTATCCGGCTAGATGTTAATCTGAACAAAATAAACAAAAGACATGACTCATCCTGCTCGAAGGCTATGAATGCTTTCCGACGGTTGTAACACTACCGAAATCCATCGATATAACCAGAAAATAAGAAACCAGCTTCTGTAAGCACTCAATTTGTCAAGTGTGGCAGAAAACAGAATGACGTGATTAGCTAAGTCACTCCTAGTATTGCCGTAGGGCGGGGGTCCCCAACCTGCGGCCCTCAGAGCAATATAAGGGTAATTTTCTCTCTCTCTCTCTCTCTCTCTCTCTCTCTCTCGTAGCTAAATTTCATGTATTTTTCCCGTTAAGTAATTCTTGAGGAAAAAATGATAAAATCAAACTCTGCTTTTACACCGAACCGCGATTTGAACAAGTATTCTAATACGTCGACGTTTTATGTTTACTTGCGTACAGGCGAGTGAATCGGATTATCACAGTTCTTTAGTTCAGTGGCTGACTGCTTATCAAAAAGTGTGTTTTACCAATTGTGATCAACTTTTGCTTCTCGACATAACATTTGGTACTGTATCTTTCTCTTCTTTAAGTTACTGAACTAAATATATATTGACAGAGCGCTAAGAAAATAAAGAAATCCGTAAATAACTTGATATCGTGTATTTTTTCTGTTATGGAATTCACGAGGAAAAAGTGATGAAACCAATCTCTGATTTTACACCGAACGCGGTTTGAACATGTATTATACGTCAACGTTTCACGCCAACTTGCGTACAGGAGCAAATCAGATTATCACAGTTCATCTTTAGTGGACTAACTGCTTATCAAAGAGTGCTTTTTCTAGTTGTGATTAATTTAATGTTTCGGCGTGTATATGTATAATATACACATGTAGCCTATTATGTATGTATATGTATATATAATATGTATACTTGTTTATATTTATATATACATATGTAAAATGTATGTATGTAAATGTTTATAAACACATACATACACACACATATATATAAATAATATATATATATATATATATATATATATATATATATATGTGTGTGTGTGTGTGTGTGTGTGGTGTGTGTGTGTGTGTGTGTGTGTGTGTGTGTGTGTGTGTGTATTTATATATAAATTCATATATGTACATATACCGGTAAAAATACATGCATACACTTATATGTATACGTACATTATGTACCTATACACACTGGTATGTACATCATTACATATCCATATATCTATTCATATCTACATATGCTCTTAATATAGCCATTAAATTCCTCTCTTACAGGATTTAAACATGTCACCTAACCCTAGAAAAAAGGAAAATAGATGAGGAGGGTCCGTGTGTTTAATGAGAGTTGGACTTTTGATTACTTTGTTATTTCACATGCTGACAGCGCATTGTCTCTTATAATGTCACGAAAGAATAAAGACCTTAAAGACATTAGTATCAAGAGACATTATGAATCACAGCACAAGAATTATTTTTCACCTGAAGGTGATATCCGCTCAAACAAGATAATCTTCTTTGAAAAAATCAGTGTCTGCACAGCAGACTCTCTTTAAAAGCAAAGCTAGTGAGATCGAATCATGTGTTCGTGCCAGCTACCAGGTTACCAAGTATTTATGTGAAAAGGAAAGCCACTTACTGATGGGGAATTTGTTAAAGAGTGAATGATAAAAACGGTCAAAGAAATATGTCCGAAAAGTTGTCACTCTTTCAAAATGTAAGTTTGTCTGCTTCAACAGTCACAAGGCGTATGGAAGATTTAAGTGGTAGAAGTGTTTTCAACATTATCCGAGAAAGCACACAGTTTTCAATATTTTTCTTTAGCTTTGGATGAAAGTAATGATATTTTGGATACAGCACAACTTCTGATTTTTATTAGAGGTGTTGACAAAAACTTTCAGGTTGTAGAAGATTTGTGTGCCCTTCGAAGTATGACAGATACTATAACATCAGAAAATCTCTTTTTAGAAGTACATCAGGCGGTAAATAACCTTGATTTAAGTTGGCCCAAGTTAAAAAGTGTAACCACTGATGGAGCAAGAAACATGGTTGGAAGTAAAACAGGTTGGTCGAGAAAATCTGCAATGAAGTCGCTAATGCTAATAGCGCCCCTCCTCTGAAGTTCCATTGCATATTCATCAGCAGGTACTGTGCAGTAAGGTTCTTAATTTGAGATGTCATGACGTCGTCGTATCAACTGTGAATTTCATTAAGACGTCATGGTTTGCGCAATCATATGGGACAGTTTCAGACATTTTTATCTGAAATAGATTCAGAGTGTGGTGATGTATTGTACCATACTGAAGTTGAGGTGGCTCAGCAAAGGAAAAGTTCTCAGGCGTTTTTTGCTCTTCGTCATGGAATTGAAATATTTCTTACTGAAAAAGGAAATGAAAAAGGAAAGATTCCAGAAGCATTTTCAGATTCAGACTGGGTTTCTGCTTAGCTTTCTTATCTGATATAACTGATCATTTGAATAATTTGAACTTAAGACTGCAACGGCAATAGATAATTGGTATCAGATATGTTTACCAGAGGTGAAAGCATTAGAAAATAAACTAGATATTTTTATGAAACAGTTCAGTGATGAAAACTTTATTCATTTCCCTGTTGTAAAGTGTTGCAGAATGAGGGAAAAGGAATAATTCAACTGCCTCAAAAGAAAAAATGTACAAAGGCAATGGAACTTTTAAAAGAAGAATTTGCAAATAGATTTAAGGACTTCCATGATCATAAGCAGAAATTCAAATGTTTCAAAACCCTTTCAGTGTATCACCGGAAGATATTCCAGGAATTTATCAAATGCAAATAATTGATTTGCAAGCCAATGATGCCTTGTAAACCGCGTTTCAAGACAATAGCCTTTTGAAATTTTATTCCAATCTACCAGAAGAATATTCTTACTTAAAAAAGTTTGCTGTTGGCATGTTTTCAGTTTTCGGTAGTACATATATATGGTGCGCAAACATTTTTAAAAATGAAACTAGTAAAATCAAAACTTAGATCTAAGCTTACTGATGAGCATCTTCACCAAATTTTGAGACTTTCTGTTACAAATGTAAGAAATAGATATTGCTAAGCTTGCAAATAAGATGCAGCATCAAGTTTCCCATTAAAGATGAGATATATACAATTTTCAATAACTCATTATTTTCTTGCACAAATTCTACAATAAAACATGAGCTACTATTAAAATTTTTTTAATTTATAGGAATAATACCTACGTAGCAATAGCTGGCATAAGAGTGTAAGACTCTTACTTAAACTAAACTCAAAAGATGAATAATATACAAATAAATGTGAACTTTCTCCGATAGTAAAGATAATTCTAATATGTGGCCCTCATCTGTATTTCAATGATAATGTGGCCCTTTTACGCAAAAGGTTGGAGACCCCTGCCTTAGGGGGACTGCACTGTATACCTACTACAATCAGATCCGTTATATATACGGCTCTGCCTACAATGAGCCATCGAAGCAATACCTGCGAAATTTGAATACAGGCTGCTGTCAAGTAGGAAACTCTAAGCTATATAATTACTGGGTAAATCACATAAACAAAAATTAAAGTTGCTAACATAATCCTCATGAAAAATCTGAGAAATTTATAGCACACAAGAGAGTAACAGCTAAAACCCAGGACTTACTTTACTAGCATGAGAAGAAAGAAAGCACTGAAGAAAAAGATCACATTCCACCAAGTAAGGCAAGCTCAACACAACACAAGACTACTATTGGCTGATTGGATGCCATAGTTATGGATTTCAAGAATGAAAAAGTGAAGAAAAAAAAATAATGGCTATTGGAAAAATTATGAAGTAAAAAATGTGTATCAGTGTCAGCAAATATGGCATCAAAACACGGTTGGCAAAAACATTAGAAAGAAGGTTATAAAGAAATAAACACATGGTTGTGGAATCAAAATTTACAAATGAGCAATCAAACTGAAGTGAACCTTAAAAGCTGTCAGGGCACAAGGAGGAGGATAAAGAGGCATACAAAGGGAAAATTTTGGGAGACTGAAGGCAGGTGGCAAGAGCAAAGAAAAATCATTGGGAGAAAAGAATCAGACTCATATTGAAGATCAAAAAGAGAAAATACTATTCATGGTAGCAAAGATACTGGAAAACAATGAGGTACACTTGACCCCCACCTATTCGTGGTTCCACCTATGCATGGATTTTTTTCTTTTGTGGAACATATACAATGAAACCCCGTATTCGCATTCTCGAGATGCGTGGACTCGCGTATTCGCAGATTTCTCTATGGACCATATACAGTGCCATTTTTTGCAGGAAATTTGTGTATTCACAGTATTTTTCTATGAGAAATATGCACAAATTACTGTGTTTTCATATCAATTTCATGTTTAAAAGCACTTTTTGTGATAAAGCTATTAAAAAAAACAGGCATATATAAGCATATTTAGTGGGTTTTTCTTCAAGTTTGAACTAACAAAATACATGCACCCCCCAGTTACCAGTGGTATCAGTTACCGGCATTTCGGTTTTATGGCGCTTCTTCAATCTATATTCATAATTGGGTTTTACACTCCGTAGGGTTTATAGCACCAATGTCTGGTTATCAGTGGCTTAGCCTAAGTGCCAAGACCGCCTCATAAAATACAAGCATAACGAATATGCATCTTTTCCTTGGCTCTTTCAAAAAGGTTATCCTTTACTTCACTGTATCCAATAGTAATGTATGTAGTCTTATATTACTATTGTATTATAAAATACAAACAAACCAACACGTTTTGTTTTGATTTGGAAAAATCAGCTGATGGAGGCAAGTTTATTTTCCTGCATTTAACTTAATTCAAGAGCAATTTTCTTGCTTCTACATATTTAGCGTAAATTGATTTCTAGGAACTCTATTTATAAGGGACAAGGTTGTTTCATTATATGAAGATATGAAGCGTTTTAAAGTCGAAATATGACAAATACCGCTTCTTGTGAACTAGATTTAGTTATTTTTTTCTTTTGGTAAAATAATTAAGATTCCTTTTGCTATTTTAAACCTATTTCATTATAATATGTGCTTTACATGTTTATCTTTTATCAGTGTGAAAACAAAAGTAAAATCTGTTCTTTCATGCTCTGCATTTTTTTATTAAAACACTCATTTCTCTACTTTTATTTGCAGTAGAGTTTCATCCATGTTGCGGATGCACGATAATTTATAGTTATTAGCAACGTGAACATTGTTTTCTCTGCTTCAGCTACAAATGCAGCTCAAATTTTGCAGTACAGGCCGTCCTCACTGAGTTTCGGTTAATGGTACTGATAATGGTTAATGGTACTGATAATCGGTTAATGGTGCCATAACTAACTCTAGTACTGGCACCCTATGGTGTCGATAACCGAAACTCGGCCGTTACTGGCGCCATGCCATAAAACCGGATCGCCATTAACCAAGTCTGCCGAGACAGTCCACGGGACTGCCTGTTACTATATTTCTGTGCCAATGTTTTCTCCATGGAGAAAAAATGTGTAATATAAAATATATCAGTCCTATATATTTATCACAAAACCATGGTAAAACACTGTTACGTATCAGATTCGGTTTGGTTGTTGTAGCAAAACAACCATTTTCATTCATGTGTTCATTACTGTAGCTTATAAGCAACGATTATGATACTAACAATACTTTTATCATTCTCTTTTGCTTTTTTAACTTATTTAACTTGAAGATATGATAAATAAAGAGATGGAGGAAAGGAAACATTATGATTCTGAAAAAAAGTGACTTTTTCTCTCTCTCTCTCTCTCTCTCTCTCTCTCTCATTCTAGGCCAAGAAATAGCTGTAAGTTCATCAAATCTGACATTAAAAATTTGTAGAACTACCAGCAGACCATAGTAAATGATTAAAGGAAACGAAATCCACATTTTCATTAAAGAGTAAGTTACATAATAGGGCAAAATCTGACTGATGACACTGTGTTTAAGGCATCATTAACCAGTCTAGGGCACAGTAAGTTCGATTGTGGTGCCTGTAGACTTTTGAATTTCGTCCATTACCATGACACCCCCAGGAACAGAAACCCCTGTCGGCAAACTGGGGGCTGCCTGAGGCAGTTTTAATTGTTTTTATAGGGGTCCAAGTATTTGTGGATTCTAGCTATTTTCGGGGGGGGGGGGGGGGATCCCCGCAAAAAAGGGGTACAAGGGGTCCACTGCATCCACATTACTTGTGGAAAATTCACCTATTCTCAGAATTTTTCATAGATATATTCACTAATTACTGTTTTTCACATTTTTGTGATATATAGAATTTTTTTCATGATAAAAACTATTTAAAATAGGCAAGTATAAGAGAGGGGGTTTCTGGTGTTTGAACTATCAAAATATAGGCAGTTATGAACATTTTTAGAGGAGGGGGGGGAGATGTCAAGTATTCGCCTGTTAACTATTCATGGGGGTTTGTGGTCCCTAAACCCCTTGAATCTTGGGGGTTGACTATAGTACTTTGAAGGTCTCAATAATAGAGATGAATATGAACTAGGGATTGTTAGCATGTTACAGGGCCCAACAGTTAATGTAACATCTGAATAGTTTAAAATGGTTCTCTGGAAGATGGAAATAAAAAAAAAAAAAAAATATAACATGCTTTTATTAAAACACACTAAAAAGTAAAAAATAATTTTATGAGAAACCAGAATTTTCTGAAAATTAATAACTTCTACAAAAATAAAAGTGTGGGCACCAAACAAACGGAAATGCTACAAGAAAAAAAAAAGGTGTACTTCTTCTAGCATTTCCTTCCATATTTGGAACCCACGTTTTTATTTTTGAGGAAACGATGATTATAAGGAAATCCTGGTGTCTCAAATAATTATTCTTTACTTTTTATACATTTCAATAAAAACATAATTAAAAAACATGCTCTAATTTTATACTTTTTTAGTCTTATCAAAAATTATAACGGATTTATGATTGTAGCTAAACAAATTGAATGTGATATTCTAAGCATATCCTGACCTGATCATGTAAGGTTGTACCGTCACCAGGATTGCGTAACCATGCAAAATTTCAAGTCCATCAAACGAAGGCAACAACTCGAAAATTGAGTTATAAGATTTGCCTGAGACAAACAAGCAACTTGAATACATACATAATTTAATAAAAACAGGAATAAAGCCAATCTCCAAAGAGCTCAACAGAATGTGTGAAGACCTGACAAATACTATACGTACAAGAAAACAAGATGTACTATAATGTGTAAATTTAGAGGAATAGAATTGATTGTGCATGCAACAAAAATATTGGATATGGTGCTATAAAAAGGATAAGAGTGAAACTGGTAATAACCAGTTAGCCATCTTACTAGAAAGATCAATAACAGCAGCAGTCTTGATAATGAGGCCACTATGGGTAAGGTACTAAGAAAAGAGGATTAATTATACAACATATCTGTGAATCTTGGTTAGACACTTAACCGAGTACTACTAAGAAAACCAAGTAGCAATGCATTACTAAGTATAAAGGGTATTTTACATAGAATGACTCATTGTGCTAAAGATGTTACTCTACCATCAAGAAATATCTAGGGTGAAGACAATGGTAGATGTATCATGAGAATATGAGATAAATGTATCCATCAAAAATTACCCTCATGTTCTTTGCTGTTTATGACAGAATGGAGGAAACTAAGTAAAATGGAAAGAATGATAGAGCTGCAATAGTCAGATGGCCTAGTACTAACAGCAGAATTGACAAAGTTGTGAAAACGTTTAAAAACAGAGCAGCAGAAAAGAGCAGGGGACTGAAAAAGATGATCCAACAAAGCTCATGTTGCCTGTAGGGAGGCAAGGGAAAAAGTATTCAGGAAATTGGTCATGTGGCTATGGTGTTTTTTATAATTTTTTGGTAAATACTAGTTGATGAAGCCGAGCTGGCTTCAACTTTCACAGGACGGCCAGAAGTGTTTTGTTTAAAAAGAGTACCATCTTATTCAGTTAATTACAATTCATGTAACATTTAACATTGGATAAACTAAATAAAAACCTTAAAATCATGCTTACAAGCAAGTGACGTTCTGCGTTCTCTTTAATGTACTTTATGAAATTCTCCCCCCCTCATGAGCTATTCTTAAAAATAAAAATTTCATTTGTTGAACAAAGGAAATTCTAAGCCAATACTGCTGGAAGGCCTTTCCACTGAAAATGACATCATCCTGTATTGGCATAGTTTTTAATGAGACAGTCCCTGGTTAACGGCAGGGGTTCCATTCCTGGCCAAGCGCCACTAAATGAAAATTGGCAATAATAGCACTAATAACACGCTTAACACGCTGTTTAACTGGAGATCAGCGCCACTATTGAATGGAGATCGGCACCAAACATCCAGTTAACCATTAATGGACAGATACCATCATATGAGTAGCGGTAATAGTTTTTGATAATTGGATGGATCCACTCCTAGCTAGCAACAATATTATGTATCGTACAAATTTGGCTAGATCAAGCAGCAGAGAGTTTCCTTTACTTCAATAGCTATAAATGACAATTGGCAACTGAACTCTAAGGTCCCTAAGTCAAATGGGCATCTCATGAGATTAGTTGTGTTCTGGATTTCAAGGGGGAATGTCATACTACTCTTTTTTTCCATGATGTCATTTTATTTATTTGCTCATAAATATACCCAGGGATTGCTGCTGGTTGTAGTTCTTATCTTTTATGATAGCATGTCAGCTATAATTGTGATTTTGCAAAGAAAAGTGCAAAGAAATATAAAAAAGCATTAAAAAAAAGATTAGTAAAAACATGTAAGCCTCAAAAAACCTTGTAAATATCTTACAATAAATACATGTACAGGCAGTCCACGGTTACCAGTGTAGTTCTGTTCTCGGCGAGGTGCTGATAAGCAAAAATCCGCCATTACCTAAAATTCAGTGATTTATGGCGCTTACGGCGGCACGTTTCAGTTAATAGCGCCGATAACCTTAAACATACCTCGTTAGGTATGTTATGTCACCATAACTCTCTTATTGGCACCTTATGGCGCCAATAACCGAACTTTGGCCCATTATGGTGCCATAAAACTGGAAAATATGATTGCCATTAACCGAGGACTGCCTTACTCAGAATTTGTTATTGATTTTAGTTTTTGATTGTTAAGATATTGTGTAAGCTATAAATTATATAATCTTTTACAAAATAAAATACAATTAATAAGAAAAAAACATATACAGTGGTCCCCCGTCCCCCGTATTCGCGGGGGGATGCGTTCCAGACCCCCGCAAATAGTTAGAAATCCGCGAAATGTTTGGAACCCCCCTCTAAAAATGCTCATAAACTATCCTGAACATGCAAACACCAAAGTATCCCTTAAAGACCATCCTTCATCAAATATACATAAAATATCCTATTATGGTTTCATATTAATCTTTGAAAGATTATTAATAACTATTTAAAGTAAATCTTACATTTTATGTTTATACAATTGGCGCAAAAAAAAAAGTGAACGACTCCTTATATATTACTGTAACAAGCGTTCGGACTTTTCTTGCGATTTCCGCCCGAGAAGTATATATTTTCCCCAATTTTATCGTTCGTCTGGCAGCCTGTATTGTCTCGCTGTTCGGTACCATGAGTTTCTAATGCACTTCAGTGATACTCAAGCTGTCCCAAAGGTCGGCTGTCATTGTATACGCTCCTGCCCCACCATTCACGCTTTCGTCACCGCTACATTTGGCGCTCTTGCGCGCTAGCTAATGAATTATGGCTAAAACTTCCTTTTATCCTTGGTTAAAGAAAGCAGAAATTGTGACCTATGGAAACTGGCAAGTCAATGTCAGCTATTGGCAACGAGAGCTGGGAATCTCTAAAAGCACCGTCTCATTGTGGTTGCAAACCGCTCCAATGACAGAGACCTTGATTCATCACTGAAGCGGAAGAAAGGCTCAGGGAGGCCACGAAAAACTACAAAAACAACGGATAACATTTTAAAAAGGATTGTTATGGAACATCCATCAATGCCAGCCAAAATTTTTAAGTCTCAAAACCCTGATCTGCTTAGGAACGTATCTGAACGGACTGTGCAACATCGATTGCAGAAAGACCTTGGTCTCCATGTCGTGTTGCAGCAAAGAAGCCACTCCTCACTAAGCCTATGAGGATGGCTTTTTGCAGAAAATATTTGAAGTGGACTGAAAAGGATTGGGAAAGGGTAGTTTTTAGCGATGAATCTAACTTCCACATTATTCGTAGCGCTGGCAAAAAAGTAAGGAGGCCCAAGGATCTAACCGCTATGCATCAAAATACACAGTCAAGACTGTGAAACATCCAGCTTATGTGATGGTATGGGGATGTTTCAGTGGATATGGGGGTAGTGGGGGATTATATTTTCTCCCGAGAGCACGACAATGAATGGAGAGATTTATGAAAATGTCTTGGAAAATGAATTAGTCCCTTACAAGGAACTTTTGGGCATGCGTGTATTTATGCAAGATGGAGCACCTTGCCACCGATTTCACAAGGTCCACAAACCTTCTTAAGGAATTTAATATTCAGAAATTGGACTGGCCAGGCAATTCACCAGATTTAAACCCAATTGAAAATTGCTGAGCATACATGAAACGGAAACTGAAGGCACTAGCAGATGAGGAAAACGTCCCTCCCCAAATTGATCTGCTAATGACTACTATCGTGCATTGGCAATGTGGATGAAACTCGCAAACTTCGGTATAGTACCATCAAACTCGAATGTAAACAAAACTTGAGAGAAACCTGTTTTAATCAAAACTATTGGACATGAAAGAACACATTTAACTGTTTTCATTCCAATTAAAGATAAATACATAAAGCTCATAGTATTCTGATGAGATAAAGATAAATAGTAAAGCTCGTAATATTCTGATGAGATAAGGGGAAAATATCGAATGGAATTTGTTAATTTTTGTTTACACAATAAACATGCCCTCAGCGCCATCTATTAACAAAAAAATAAAATTTAGTTCACAAACGATACGCATTTAAGTGACACTTTGACTTGAAAACACTTCTCGAATAATGTAAAATACCCTTGTTCCATAAAAATAGAGTATCTTGGGCTTCATTTGCACTAACAAGATACAAGAAAGTCACTTTTGATTTGAGTTCAATACAGCAATACAACCTCCCTAGCAATCACCCTCAGCTGATTTCCAAACCAAAACATTGACTGCTATGTTTGTATTCTTTTTATAATACAAACAATTAGTAATGTGAAAATTCATATTATAGTATTGGATGCAGTGAAGTACAGCATAACTGTTTTTGAAAGTTCCATAGGAACAGAAAAGCATTTTCTTCACTTATGTTTGTATTTTACCTGACGACACTAATATGTGACTATTACATACGTACTCTAATCTTATATCTCATGTAGGATGTGACCCCCTTAAAATTAGCTCCAATTTAGGTCTCCAAAAGTCGCCATGACACGTGAGTATATACGGTATGTTCAGTCTCACCATGGCCTTTCTTTTCACAATTTTACACTTTAGGTGGTGCTAGTACATTCCTTTGATGTGTGATTTTCACCACAATTAGGGAAAACTTGGTTATTTCTGCAATTTCTTGCACTAATACCAAATTCCTGACATTCATAGCACTAATGGGGCAGGTACCAGTCATACACACTGCAACAACTATACAGAGTATTACAGCTTGTCACCGGTATCATAGACAGCCTTTCATATTTGTGGTGTGCATTTGATGATACTTACAGTGTTTATATTTGCCATCTTTGGCTTTCATTTCCTTTACAATTTTCAGGTCGCTGTCTTCGTAAGATGAGTGCTTATCCATATATTTTTTTTCTTTATATTGTTATTAACGTCATCTTCGTCCTTCGCAACATATACTACCACCTTTAATTTGGGTTAAAGTTTACCCTTCTCATTTACTGATACTATATTATTGATTTCCTGAATCTCTGTTTTTTCCCTTTTCTAAGTTTTTCCCATCTGGAAATGTCATAAACAAGTGTCCATCTTTGTTGTTTTAACTTGTTTCAACTGGTGCAGTTATTTTACTCATGCTATGTGCTTCTTTTCATCTGCTGTTGTGCTCTCTTCATCTGTAGACTTGATCAAAGTACTTTTTTTGTCTTAAGTGATTCTGCATAAGTTTTGTCCATATTTGTCATAACCTTTATTTCTTTATCAACATTGTCAATTTTGCCTTGAATTTCATCTATGTATGTTGGTCATGTCGTCAGTAGTCTTTCAAGCCAAATCCTGAATCAGCTCTGCTTCTTCAAGTTCAATTTCAGTGAGTTTCATTTGTTTTCTTTATTCAGGCTCCTTGCAATTGCTACAGATGTACAATATGTTGTCACTTGAAAGTATGCCTATGTATTGCAATGACCACAGATTGCTGACTCGCTCTCAATTGAGGTAGACTCATCTTCATCCAGTGATTGATTTTTGCTTTGTTCATCTTTATATGCTCTTCTAATAATTCTTGATAAAGTTTATGTGTTTATTCTAAGATTTCCTGTTCTTATTGTAAATATACAATATTTGATTTCTCTTTTCCTTTTCTCTTCTTTGTATTCACTTTAGCATTGCACTAGGCTTGCACTGTTCACAGAGCACCTCTCAGACACGTCCTACTTGCATGGGAGATACATTTCTGTTACTTTGGGACATCTGGAACAGGACCAATGGCTTTACGTGACTTCTGAACCATGTCGTGAGTGAACTTCGATCACCAGAAATACATCTGGACTGACCCCTCAATGGAATGCCCGAGAATTGAACTCCTGGCCACTGAGGTGGCAAAGTCATGGCTATGGTATAGTGTGAAGGTCATATTACCAATAAGAAAGTAGTAACGAATAGGTAGATAACAGACTAAAATCATCATAAAGAAAAACCGTGTTCTTTAGAGATAAGAATAAAATAGGACCTTTTCCTGTGTGTAAATCTTTGTACTATAACATTAAAAATGCACTTAAAATTCTAAAACCATCCTCACTATTGGTTTGTTTGTTTGTTTGTTTGTATGATTCTTTTACGTTGCATGGAACCAGTTGTTATTCGGCAACGGGACCAACGGCTTTACGTGACTTCCGAACCACGTCGAGAGTGAACTTCTATCACCAGAAATACACATCTCTCACTCCTCAATGGAATGGCTGAGAATCGAACCCACGACCACCGAGGTGGGACGCTAATACCATACCAACCACACCACTGAGGCGCTATTGGTTTCACTCCCTTGTGACATGAGTGCAGATAGTATATATAGATTTTAAAAATTTTTAAATGTATTTTGAGCAATATACATAAGATTTACACAAAAGAAAGTGTCTATTTTCTTCACAAACTAAAATCCCAAAGACCAAGAAAGTCTGGACATGGAGAGATCGTGGTATGGGTGTAAGAATACTACCACCGTAGGTCCTGCGTGTAAAAGGTGACTGAAAGGTACAGCTGCTGCCTTGCAGACTACTTTTGGGAAAAAGGCCTAGGCCCACCACCAATAACTGTGGTAACTGCTGCCTTGCAGTCTTACTTTTTGGTAAAGGGCCAGGTCCACCACCAATAACTGTGGAAACTGCTGCCTTGCAGGTGGACTTTTTAGTCAAAGGCGAGGCCCACCACCCAAAACTGTGGTTGATGACAGCAAGGGCATGTGGTCGTAAAAACCCTTTTGCCAAACAATAAACCATGCCTGACACATGCAGGGGGAGAAGGCGCATCCGGCAACCGACTCCTTAATGTGGGGATAATGGTGGGAAAGAAGAAGATGGGATATGGAACAGTCAGTCTGAAAAGGAGCAGATATGGAAAAGAAAAAATAACATTAAGTAATAGGGACCAAAACTGTTATTAATTCCACCAAACACTGTGTTAAAATACTAGAACTTCAAAGGGCTCTCCTTAAGATTTTGTCTTGAAATAATACTAAATTTAATAAACTGTAACTCTTTGAAAATTTAATACTTTGATACTCCAATGTATATAAAGATTCTGAAAACAATTTCCTTCCTGGAATTGTTTCTAAAAAACATGATTCTACTGTTGGCTGACACTAGGCCATTTATATAAAATTATACCAAAATGGTGGTTGACCTAATCTTTGATTACAGGGGTTGCATCATGTGTGGTTATTCATCAAATACCCATGGGTAAAAAAGTGAACTACTCAGACACTAGATGAAATGTGTCACTCTTTCCGGCTTTAAAGAATACTACCTTATATCCAATATTGGTTTGATCTGTTTTTATATGTATGTCATTCATTATTCAGTGCATACCATTAATGATAGTACGTAATGGGTTTTAGAGTTGTGAAATAATTAGTCATCAATGGCTACTTTTGGTCTGGTCATAGTTGCAGGTGTGGCTGCCTCTTGGTGACCTCATGGAACTCACATAACTTCTCCATATTATAATGTGGCGGGATCACAAGCTTAAAAACAAGTGGGCAAATCCCCCCCACAACCTCACTTCCACCCTTTATGCCCACATGGGCAGGGATCTCAAATATTTCAGCATTTTACACCAGCTTCAAACATATTTAATAATAAAAACCTTTTGTACAATAACAATACTGTTGTTTGAAGTGCCTCTATAACACTGGTCTACAAAAATTATACATTTATGAGATGCATGTTTTTAATAACGTTCACAAACTGAATTTTGTTGTGAAAATGCATACTCATATATATATATATATATATATATATATATATATATTATATATATATATATATATATATATATATATATATATATATAATAATATATACACACACACACACACACATATACACATACACAGGCAGTCCCGGGGTTCGGGTTACGATGGGGGTTCCGTTCTTGAGACGTGTTGTAACCCAAAAATCGTCATAAGCCGGAACATCATCAAAATTCCTAAGGGAAAACCTTACTTTAATACTTTGGGTCGCATTTTTAAAAACGATGTAAACTGCATTCTTATTGCATTTTTCATAAAAAAAAAATACAAATATTGATTATTTTGTTTTTTGGTGTCATATTTCTTGTGCCAGATCAGCGTTGTAGGCGTCGTAACCCTAGAAATAATTTCTGATGAATATAATTGAGAAAGCACCTTAACATCAGAACATCATAAGCTGAACCCGTCATTAACCCGGGGACTGCCTGTGTGTATAGGGTTATTTATATTTATAGTATATATATATCTATATATATATATATATATATAATATATGATATATATTTTGCTAAAGGGGGTTTTGGACTTATATGTTACAATGTGTGTTGTTCATGATGGTCATGGATTATACGAAAAACTCTTTCTATAATCAATACAGATTTATGTGTTTAACTATTACTGTATCAAGTTCAAGTTGGAAGAACTTACTAATTCTGGAGGAACTCTAATCTTCCCATTTCCCAATTCATTTAGATAATTACCAAACTGAAAAGGATGGAGAATGGTTATTTATGATGTCTCCTTGTCCAACCAACTTTTAGTGGCAGAATCACTTACTTGTAGTCTCAATGCAATGAGCACAGTTATGGAATGGAATACTAAGTGATTTAGGCATAAAGCCACACATTGGGTTAGCACAGTTATGAGGCCACTGTGCTTTATCATTATTATTATTATTATTATTTTATTTATAAAAACAAAATGTTTTTGTCTTATCAAAATTTGAACTTAATTATATGTGGTTGCAAAAACTCTAATATGTAACTGGATAAACTGAAAATGATGTATATTTTGACAAAGTTTATGCAAATTGATTGTTTTAAAACCTGACATCAGCTGTTGGTTGTGGTTTGGATTGATTTATGCATGTCTGATCTGTTGGATACTGACAAAAAATATTTATGGTAAAACTGATCTACCTACTCTGCATACAGGGACTGGATTTAATATCTATAGATCAAGAAAACATGACCAATTTACAGACAAGATAAAATGACTTAAAGAAACAGGTCTTCACATAGAAAATATCTATTTTTGACAGTTACCCTTCATGGTGTGTGCCAGCGCCCTATGGTGACTAGACTAATATCAAAGAAATATCTTTTAGCCTGATCTTGTGTAATAATGATAAACACTATGACACTTGATAAAGTATAATGGACTCAAAAGAAAAGAAGGCACTTTGTCTCATCTTCAGCCAAGCTGTATCCAGTTTTCCTACATCAAAACTGCAGAAGTAACTACTGCGGATGCACATCAGCCATCTTGCTTTATTATCGAGCCGGTAAAAGATCAAGAACTATTACTCTGTTGGTCAACGCAGGATGAACCTTTGCCCAAATCCTATGCCTTTTCATCAGGGGAGTAGGAGGGTTTTGAGGACTCAACAGAGACTACCAAAAACCAGTTTTTTCTGTGTCAAAACCTGTTTTTTGATAGCAAAGTTACTGTTTCGTCCTCAATGGAGCATTACAAAGAAATTGACAAATGAAAAAAGCTTAAGCTCCCAAAATTTCAGTCCCAAAAATAAAACTAAGCCATTTCTGGTCAGAGGTCATGCCACAAGGTTTGGCAATAAAAAACAAGAAACTATGCAAGAACCTACGTTTTTAGTGTGAAGTTCTGTAGTGACTTAGGTAAGTATGCTGTGTATGGTTGCGGTCTTGTCGCACCTTCCCCAGCGATAGTCAGTGTACCCACTGGTTAGGAAGACCGGAGCTCATGGCAGTAGTGTTTTAAGAATACTGTCTCTGATGACCATCCTGTACATTCGGAGACCTCTTCAAAAGAGACATTTCTGAAGAAGGCCAAATGATGTACTTACATACTTTCCTAATATCATGTGACCTAGGATAGGAGAGAGTGGGTTTCCCTTTTTAATGAGAGTTACTAAAATTATTCTTAGCCCCTGTAGAGGGAGTGGTTTATTCATGCTACAGTGTAGGAAAATCGGACCACCTGGGATGTCTGCCGTGACCTCTAGGTAAACCTTAAATGCTTGAACTGGAGATAATGTTTTCCTGCTAAATATAGTTTTCTTATAAGATTAGATTTCCTTCTTAATGGATCCTCATTCTTGGCCAGAAATGATCGACCAGGGGACAATATTTGATTATCAGCAGTTTGTGTGTGATACCTATATCGTCTCCATCTAAGAGAGCCCATTCACTATTACGGGCTCCTGATGCTAATGCAACCAGGAAGATTGGCTTTTGTAGCATGTGAGTTGCAGTTGTGTTAGATTCACCAAATTGAGAGGTACATAAAAGTCTAAGTATCTTGTTCAGGGACCAAATAATTGGAAGTCTTTCGGGAGCGGGTCTAGTAGATCAAAAGACTGCAGAAGGGAACTGACAACTTCTATGCTGGAGTCAATCCTGAATCCATAAAGCAAGGGCTCTGTTAATGCTGCCTTGTATGCCATGATTGTTGTAACTGCACGATGTTTGTCTTCAAAACCATATATAAGAAAATTTAAGCGTTTTTATAGAACTCTCAACTGGGATCTCAGTATGAATATAATCTAACCATATCTTCCATATGGACTGGTACTGCGGGATAGATGATGTCCGTAATTTTTGCACTAGGTACCTGGCAATGTTTGGTGAGTAGTTTTCATGGTAGATTTTTAAAATATCCACATGTGAAGGTGTCAACTCAAAAAGGAGGGTGAGTAAACTGCTTTCCCTCCTTTCTGGGACAGCACGATCCAGACGAGTAAGAGAAATGGTCTTTTCACCCACAGGCCTGTTAAGCCAATTTGGGGCTATTAGAAGGTAAAGCTGTTCGTTTCAAGGTTAGGAGTTTGTTCAAAACCTTCGAAATCTGGGAAAATGAAGGAAAAAGATATATTGTCTTCCACTTCTTCCAGACTTGTAGGAAGGCATCTCTTGCTGTTGCTTGACTGTCCAAATTCAGGGACACATATACTAGGAGTCTTTGATTCTCTTATGTGGCGAACAGGTCTAATTCAGGTTGCTGAAGCAGGTAAACTATTGTTTGAAATGAGTGATTAACCAATGTCCATTCTGTTGAGACTGTCGTTTTCCTTGATATAGAGTCTGCTATTAAATTGAGAGAATGTGTGAGGTGAATTCCAAACAAGTGCCACTTCTTTACTTGTGCCATCTGAAGGATGGCTAATATTAACTTATTGAGAGGTGAACTTTACCAATTTCTTGATGCGGGACATCGAAGTCGTTGTTGTCTAGAACCAACAGAATGTGTATCTCTTCTAGGAGTTTGAGTTTATTGAGAGACAAAAAGACAGCCATCAGCTGCAGGAATTGATATGACAATTCAGTTTAGCTGACCACCTTCCTGCCACCTGACAATCTTCCAAATGTCCTCCCCAACCTGTCAACGAGGCATCTGTGTGTAGAGTCAACTTCATGTAATCACATTCTTGAGATTCGCGGACTCGCCCACTCACAGATTTTCTGTGGACCTATTTAAAAATTATTCGCAGGATGATTACTCATTTCGCAGGAAGGTCCTCTGGCGGATTGAGTTCGTTCTGTACTCAACTTTCAATCTGGTAGACACAGTTCGCTCCCGGCTGACGCCAATGCGGAACCAGAGGAATTTATTTCTTGTGATTAGAAATTCATTTCACGATAAAATGTAGTTCCCATTGCTTTTAGTTCGGATCCCAAAATAAGTTTAGTTTCCGTTGCTAAGTAACCAACTGGTTCCTAGCCACATAAATAAAAATCTAATCCTTCAGGCCAGCCCTAGGAGAGCTGTTAATAAGCTCAATGGTCTGGTTAAACTAACATATACTGTTTCCGATGATAAATATTCACTAATTAGTGCACTTTGGTGTTATTTTCATGGCTAAATATATTATGATACAAAAATTATTTGTTACTAATTTTCAAATATTAACACTGATTAAAACTGTATGTATTCAGTTTAATAAGATTAAATTATATTAAACAAT
This sequence comes from Macrobrachium nipponense, assembly GCF_015104395.2. NCBI lineage: Eukaryota > Metazoa > Arthropoda > Malacostraca > Decapoda > Palaemonidae > Macrobrachium > Macrobrachium nipponense. Next base: position 41,972,364 of record NC_061108.1, read on the forward strand.
AAAAATAATAATTCTCTCTGTCTTTCTTAGTATCATGTATGTTTTTCGTATGACAAATAATTGATCAACTAATTTTCAAATATTAATACTAATGTAAACTGCAATAATATCAATTCATTGAAGAGAATACTATAGTGAATTAGTAAGATTTTAGTTTTAAATTAATAAATTATGTAAAATTTTAAGGAATAGTCATTCCTTGGATTTCGTACGCCTGTCTTTATCTCATGTTTCGGTTTTTCGTAGACTTTACCTATGAAATTTTGTCTCTGTAATTGTACATTTCCTCAGTTTTTTGTGCACTCAGAAAACTCCTCATCGGGCCCAGTGCAGTGACCAGGCCCTGTATCTTTAGAGCGCCAAAACAAAGCATCCCATCTCCTCTCGTGACCGATTCTGCTTTTGTATTTGTTGTTTTTCTGCTTTTTTTATTCGAGTCCAACTGCTAAATAAACCATCATGGGGGCAAATAAAGTTCCAAGTGCTAGCCCTTCTGTGAAAAATGCAAGAAACACTATAGAATTCAAGAAAGCCCTCATACCAAAGTGTTGGAGGAAGTTGCATGCCGATCTCCGTGAGAAAATGCCTACAACAAGTGCTGCTATTAGTGAATTTAAGGCCAGCAGATGCTGGTTTGAAAAATTCAGAAAATGAATGTGCATACATAATGTGTCTACTTCAGGGATTAAGGATATGTTTGCAAAGTGGAATGATGTAAAAAAATTTATGGAGAATATCATCCCGACAAAGAAGTTGTAACCCGTGCTTCCAACATGTTTAATGACAATGCCATGTTTAACTTTCTGCAAATTTTAAAGAAATGCCAGAAACAAATGTCTCTGGACAGTTTTCTTATGCAACAGAGGTCCATTAACTCTCAAGCTGGTCCTTGTGCCAGTAAAAAAAAAAAAAACGAAGAGGGGAAGTAACCTCAGATAGTGCCAATAAAAAACAAAGAGAATTAACCCCAGATAGGTCCTTGATACCTGGAGGGAGATTCCCCTTCCAAACAATAGCCTCTCATCCTCCCTTTCCCCTCCTCTCCATCTTCCATACGCTAACAAGTGTTTTCCATAAAGGTGAGCGTTATGTTAAATGTTTCTGTATGTAAAACCGTGTTTATTCCCAGTAAAATGTATTTTTAAAATATTTTTGGGGTATGGAATGCATTAACTGTATTTACATTATTCTTTATGGGAATTATTGTTTTGGTTTTTGTACGTTTTGGATTTCATGGGAGGTTCCGCAACAGGTTACGTGCAAAAAACCAAGGTTCCACTGTACATATCATCCCTTGGCTTTTAGCCACAGACTTAGAAAGAGGGGGAAAGCGAGCCTCTCAAAAATGTCAAGAAACCTGAGAGCAAGAGTGAGGGAGTGTTGCCATCTTAGTGGGTCTCTAATAAGTGCTGCCATTTTGGCTGTCAAAGGATATACTAAAAAATAGCTCTCCCTCTCTCTTTTACTGAGACGAGAGAATTTTCATGGTACGTACATGTATATACTATGTTTATTATTTTAAAATAATAATAATAACAATAATAATAAAAATAATACAACTGTGCGTAATTACAGAATTCGCATGGGAAAGTATTTTAAAGAAATACAATAATTTTCCATTTCACTTTTAAGTAAGGACAACTCCTCTCCCTCTCTACTGAGATGAGAGAATTTCTATTGTACATGTATATGTTTATTAATATTTCAAATATCAAAAATGATAATAACTGTAATTACATACAATCCCTCATCTTTCATTTTCAACTCGGAAAGAGAAGCTCTAAGCCAGAGCTGTCAAATATGTCAAGTTAATGTGACAGGTGGGAGTGTGTTGCAGATTTGCAGGCCAAGATTTCTATGTAATTCTCTCTCTCTGTCTCTGTAATAATTCATAAATAATTTCACCCTCTTATGTAAGGACAATCTCTCTTCTCTCTCTCTCTCTCCCCACAAAAACCATGTCATAGTAGTAACTATCTCTCTCTCTGTGTGTTGGCTGGAAGTGTTAGTACAGATGTATATCTTTAGGGGTACTAATGCTCAAGATGACTTTGAAATTATATTAATAAAATAATCTCACAGATTAATACAGTAAATGATAATAATTAAAGGTAAATTTATTATTACAGGCAGTCCCTGTTATTGGCAGGGTTTCCATTCTCAGTGGGGTGCTGAATAAATGCGGAAAAACCGGCCATTAACCGAAACTTGGCAATTTATGGCGCTTATGGCGCCAAGTTTCCGTTAATGGCGCCATAACTCTATTGTCGGCACCTTATTGCGTTGATAACCAAAACTTGGCCCATATGGCACCATAAATCGCTGATTTTATGGCGCTAGGCAAGCACCATAAAACTGGATTGCCATTAACCAAAACCGCCGATAACTGGGGACTGCCTGTAGAACTTTCAAGATAGGCAGTTATAAGCATTTTTAGAGAGAGGCTCTGGTACACATCCACTGCAAATACAGGGGTCTACTGTATTGGCACTCTTACAGATGGAGGAGCCAGGGTGACTTGTTTTGCCAGAGATTCCTCCCGGGTCCAAGACCAAAGCACCTCCCTGACCATCTGATTCTTTTTGTGAAATTTGTCTCTCATCTCCTTTCTTGTGTGATCTCCCAAGCTGCTGAAAAAACTTATTTTCAAACCACTATAAAAATATCTTAAATCTGAAGGATTGTTAGCCAATAGTCAATATGCATATAGGAAGCAGCTAGGTACCTGCGATGCTCTTTTAGACTTGACATGCCATTTGCAAGGGAAACTTGATAAGGATTTTGAGTGCAGAATAATTCAAATAAATTTTAGTGCTGCTTTCAATTTTATATACGTATATACACAAGGCACTTATTTATATACATACTTCAGAATTTTGGAGTGTTTTAGGATTACTTCAAGATTTCCTTACAGGTAGGCAAGCAATGTGTTGCTGTGGAAGGGATCTTTAGTGAAACAAGACCTATTGCATCTAGAGTTCCACAGGGCAGTGTTCTTGGTCCACTGTTATTTTTAGTTTATACAAGTAACATGGTTGTTGGAAAACAAGATTGTCCAGTATGCCGATGATGCAACACTTGTGGATGTAATAGTCTCCACTTTTGAGTAATAAAGTTGGTGTGGCTATTGACTAGAAAATCTGGTAAGGATTTTCTACTCCATCCTCCCCCTTCAGGTGGATGGAACTTTGCTGAATGAGTCTGAAGCTTAACTATTCAAAGTGTAACCTTTGACTCACATCTAACTTTTGAGTCTTTCAGCAAATGCTCCACAAAAGCTAGGTATACATAGTTCATAAGGCCTCACATTAGTACAGTGCATCCTTAACATATGGCGGGGGATCCATTCCAGCACTGCAAAGTAAGTTGATTTCCACCGTAAGGCAGTTTTTCGCTGTTAACGGCACTTTAACAGCACTCAAGGTGCCATATAACTTGATGTTGCATCAAGTTACAGCCCCATAAGTGCCGTTAACTTGATGCTTACGCTTACTGTGCCGTGACCTGATGCAACATCAAGTGTAATTCGGGGTACATTAAGTCAAGGACACACTGTGTATTTTTATAAGTGATAAAATCAATGCAACTGTTTTCGGTCATTTATACTTTACTAGAATACTGTTCTCCGGTGTGGATGTCTACTTCTGCCAGAGATGTACCTCTTTCAGATAGTGGTTTGTGGCAGTAGATTTATTTCCTAATCATAGTAGTTATGACTTGGACCATTGACGGATGATGGTCTCTTGTGGTCTTTTGTTTGTCACTTTTTCATAAGTTGTCATTCAATGGAGATCTTTCACATGCACAATTAATCCCTAATCCCCTTTATCTGTAGAGAGCAACCAGATTCGCTGAACAGCAATACCAACATTTAGTAAATGCGCCTTGCTGTCAAACTTCTCAGTTCCAGAGGTCCTTCATTCCTCACACCATTGGACTGTGCAACAGCCTTCCAGAGGATGTCGTGTAAGCAACAACAACATACCTAACAGTGGTACCATTAACCGATTATGGTACCAAAGTCTGATTATCAATGCCAATAACCGCCAAAAATTGCTAATTTTAAAATATTGGCAATTTTTCACTTATCATCAAGCCGTCGGAACAGAACTCCTGCCAATAACCAGGGACTGCCCAAATTCTATTATTTGTTCATTTCTTTAATGCTTTTTAATAATTGGGGTCTCTTATTGTCGTATTTCCCATAATCTTGTTTTACTTCTTCATAATAATGAACACCATATTCTTTGGAAGCTTGAATTTCAAGTCAATGGCACCAGTGGGCTTGTTCCATATGAATAGGTTTCATCTGCTGAATAATAATAATAATAATAATAATAATAATAATAATAATAATAATAATAATAATTAAACACATCAGCTGATTGCATGTTACTGATATCATCACAACCATTAGTTGCTAAATGAAACGCATTTTGGTGATTCGTTTTACATGTAATTTATCAAAGCAGAGTTTTAAAATGCAACTTGCTTTTTTTTCATAAATGCGGTAAATTGAAGTAAAGCTGTGATTTTGCCAGTATCGGATGGTGCTTTTGGATCTTCCAAAACATCTTGTGGCCTGTACATTATACGTTTCTTCAACCACAGCTATTAACGTAAATTTAGTGGAAATTTTTTTAACACTTTCCTCTCCACTGAGTGAACAAAAAATATTACCTTATTCTAGCAGTATATGAGAATCATCGTTGAAAATTAGCAAATTTTTAACATGCAACTCATAATAAATGTGTTAGTTATGGTAACTGTTTACGCTAACTGCCATCAACCAACGGCTGTTTCTCGATTCGATTACCGATGTCAGTACTTGCTGTTGTTTATACCAGTGTCTTGCATACAGTAGTAACTGGTCATTAATTACATGCAGTCTTCAGTTACCATGTGTTCCGTCTCAACGGCCTGACGATAACTGTAAATCACTGCCAACCAAAAATGACAATAGCACTGATCCCTGTTTATCGGCACCGATAAGTGGAGATCAACGCTAGACAAGTGCCATAAAACTGGATCGCTGATAATCAGGGACTGCTTGTATAGCGATGAACTCTAAAGGTGGGTACACACGTGAGAGCCGAACCTTGTATGCGTAACCGAGTTACGCATATACGGTTACAAGGTGTCAAAATGTAGAGGACGAACCGTAACCACGTTAAGCACGTAACTTCATTTCAATCCACTGCGATCACCAGTCTGTCTCTGTCCGGGTTGTTTACCGACGATGGCCACCATGCAAGTAGCAGCTGCCGCGTACATTTATACACATTATTTAACGAAGATGAAGCGAAATAAAAGAAGATGGAGGCAATCAAGGTTATATACTAGAAGGGTAGAATACAGTGTCGGGAATTACTCGCTGACTTGAGATTCCAAGAAGTTTCTGGCCACAGTGAAGTCTTTTCTTCGTAATAGCTAATAAATTGAAGGACCTCTTCATCACTTCAATCAGCCATGGTAGACATATACGTACTGACTGACCAATACAAGGGACTCTACTATGGACGGTCTTGTTCATAGTCGGTGTTAACAAGTTCAGCAACCTCTGTTGTTACGCGTGTCATACAGGTCCCGTCCACACATGGCGTTCAAAGAGACCTCCCTTTGATGCGGGGCCCAAAAACCGACAATTGGCGGGACGGAGGGCGAACCGAGCTCGAACCTCGCGGGTTCGGGGTTCGGGTTCGAGAACCGTCCACACTTGCGTTTTGTTACAAGAATCGGTTACAATACAAGGTTCGGTTCGCACGTGTGTACCCACCTTTAGACAAGTCACAATGTTGCTAAGCATATTTTAATG
>NC_061108.1:41978678-42023905 GCF_015104395.2 Macrobrachium nipponense
CATTAAAATATGCTTAGCAACATTGTGACTTGTCTAAGAATTCATCGCTATACAAGCAGTCCCTGATTATCAGCGATCCAGTTTTATGGCACTTGTCTAGCGTTGATCTCCACTTACCGGTGCCGATAAACAGGGATCAGTGCTATTGTCATTTTTGGTTGGCAGTGATTTTCAGTTATCGTCAGGTCGTTGAGAACGGAACCTCCACTGGTAACTGAAGACTGCATGTAATTAATGACCAGTTACTACTGTATGCAAGACACTGGTATAAACAACAGCAAGTACTGACATCGGTAATCGAATCGAGAAACAGCCGTTGGTTGATGGCAGTTAGCATAACAGTTACCATAACTAACACATTTATTATGAGTTGCATGTTAAAAATTTGCTAATTTTCAACGATGATTCTCATATACTGCTAGAATAAGGTAATATTTTTTGTTCACTCAGTGGAGAGGAAAGTGTTAAAAAAATTTCCACTAAATTTACGTTAATAGCTGTGGTTGAAGAAACGTATAATGTACAGGCCACAAGATGTTTTGGAAGATCCAAAAGCACCATCCGATACTTGCAAAATCACAGCTTTACTTCAATTTACCGCATTTATAAAAAAGAAAGCAAGTTGCATTTTAAAACTCTGCTTTGATAAATTACATGTAAAACGAATCACCAAAATGCGTTTCATTTAGCAACTAATGGCTGTGATGATATCAGTAACATGCAATCAGCTGATGTGTTTAATTATTATTATTATTATTATTATTATTATTATTATTATTATTATTATTATTATTCAGCAGATGAAACCTATTCATATGGAACAAGCCCACTGGTGCCATTGACTTGAAATTCAAGCTTCCAAAGAATATGGTGTTCATTATTATGAAGAAGTAAAACAAGGTTAGGGGAAATACGACAATAAGAGACCCCAATTATTAAAAAGCATTAAAGAAATGAACAAATAATAGAATTTGGGCAGTCCCTGGTTATCGGCAGGAGTTCTGTTCCGACGGCTTGATGATAAGTGAAAAATTGCCAATATTTTAAAATTAGCAATTTTTGGCGGTTATTGGCATTGATAATCAGACTTTGGTACCATAATCGGTTAATGGTACCACTGTTAGGTATGTGTTGTTGCTTACACGACATCCTCTGGAAGGCTGTTGCACAGTCCAATGGTGTGAGGAATGAAGGACCTCTGGAACTGAGAAGTTTGACAGCAAGGCGCATTTACTAAATGTTGGTATTGCTGTTCAGCGAATCTGGTTGCTCTCTACAGATAAAGGGGATTAGGGATTAATTGTGCATGTGAAAGATCTCCATTGAATGACAACTTATGAAAAAGTGACAAACAAAAGACCACAAGAGACCATCATCCATCAATGGTCCAAGTCATAACTACTATGATTAGGAAATAAATCTACTGCCACAAACCACTATCTGAAAGAGGTACATCTCTGGCAGAAGTAGACATCCACACCGGAGAACAGTATTCTAGTAAAGTATAAATGACCGAAAACAGTTGCATTGATTTTATCACTTATAAAAATACACAGTGTGTCCTCGACTTAATGTACCCCGAATTACACTTGATGTTGCATCAGGTCACGGCACTGTAAGCGTAAGCATCAAGTTAACGGCACTTATGGGGCTGTAACTTGATGCAACATCAAGTTATATGGCACCTTGAGTGCTGTTAAAGTGCCGTTAACAGCGAAAAACTGCCTTACGGTGGAAATCAACTTACTTTGCAGTGCTGGAATGGATCCCCCGCCATAAGTTAAGGATGCACTGTACTAATGTGAGGCCTTATGAACTATGTATACCTAGCTTTTGTGGAGCATTTGCTGAAAGACTCAAAAGTTAGATGTGAGTCAAAGGTTACACTTTGAATAGTTAAGCTTCAGACTCATTCAGCAAAGTTCCATCCACCTGAAGGGGGAGGATGGAGTAGAAAATCCTTACCAGATTTTCTAGTCAATAGCCACACCAACTTTATTACTCAAAAGTGGAGACTATTACATCCACAAGTGTTTGTCCATCCATCGCATACTGGACAATCTTGTTTTCCAACAACCATGTTACTTGTAAAACTAAAATAACAGTGGACCAAGAACACTGCCCTGTGGAACTCTAGATGCATAGGTCTTGTTTCACTAAAGATCCCTTCCACAGCAACACATTGCTTGCCTACCTGTAAGGAAATCTTGAAGTAATCCTAAAACACTCCAAGATTCTGAAGTATGTATATAAATAAGTGCCTTGTGTATATACGTATATAAAATTGAAAGCAGCACTAAAATTTATTTGAATTATTCTGCACTCAAAATCCTTATCAAGTTTCCCTTGCAAATGGCATGTCAAGTCTAAAAGAGCATCGCAGGTACCTAGCTGCTTCCTATATGCATATTGACTATTGGCTAACAATCCTTCAGATTTAAGATATTTTTATAGTGGTTTGAAAATAAGTTTTTTCAGCAGCTTGGGAGATCACACAAGAAAGGAGATGAGAGACAAATTTCACAAAAAGAATCAGATGGTCAGGGAGGTGCTTTGGTCTTGGACCCGGGAGGAATCTCTGGCAAAACAAGTCACCCTGGCTCCTCCATCTGTAAGAGTGCCAATACAGTAGACCCCTGTATTTGCAGTGGATGTGTACCAGAGCCTCTCTCTAAAAATGCTTATAACTGCCTATCTTGAAAGTTCTACAGGCAGTCCCCAGTTATCGGCGGTTTTGGTTAATGGCAATCCAGTTTTATCACCGGTGCTTGCCTAGCACCATAAAATCGGCGATTTATGGTGCCATATGGGCCAAGTTTTGGTTATCAACGCAATAAGGTGCCGACAATAGAGTTATGGCGCCATTAACGGAAACTTGGCGCCATAAGCGCCATAAATTGCCAAGTTTCGGTTAATGGCGGTTTTCGCTTATCAGCACCCCACTGAGAATGGAAACCCTGCCAATAACCAGGGACTGCCTGTAATAATAAATTTACCTTTAATTATTATCATATTACTGTATTAATCTGTGAGATTATTTTATTAATATAATTTCAAAGTCATCTTAAGCATTAGTACCCCTAAAGATATACATCTGTACTAACACTTCCAGCCAACACAGAGAGAGAGAGATAGTTACTACTATGACATGTTTTTTGTGGGGGAGAGAGAGAAGAGAGATTGTCCTTACATAAGAGGGTGAAATTATTTATGAATTATTACAGAGACAGAGAGAGAGAATTACATAGAAATCTTGGCCTGAAAATCTGCAACACACTCCCACCTGTCACATTAACTTGACATATTTGACAGCTCTGGCTTAGAGCTTCTCTTTCGAGTTGAAAATGAAAGATGAGGGATTGTATGTAATTACAGTTATTATCATTTTTTATATTTGAAAATATTAATAAACATATACATGTACAATAGAAATTCTCTCATCTCAGTAAGAGAGGGAGAGGAGTTGTCCTTACTTAAAAGTGCAATGGAAAATTATTGTATTTCTTTAAAATACTTTCCCATGTGAATTCTGTATTTATGCACAGTTGTATTATTTTTATTATTATTATTATTATTATTTTAAAATAATAAACATAGTATATACATGTACGTACCATGAAAATTCTCTCGTCTCAGTAAAAGAGAGAGGGAGAGCTATTTTTTAGTATATCCTTTGACAGCCAAAATGGCAGCACTTATTAGAGACCCACTAAGATGGCAACACTCCCTCACTCTTGCTCTCAGGTTTCTTGACATTTTTGAGAGGCTCGCTTTCCCCCTCTTTCTAAGTCTGTGGCCAAAAGCCAAGGGATGATATGTACAGTGGAACCTTGGTTTTTTGCACGTAACCTGTTGCGGAACCTCCCATGAAATCCAAAATGTACAAAAACCAAAACAATAATTCCCATAAAGAATAATGTAAATACAGTTAATGCATTCCATACCCCCAAAAATATTTTAAAAAATACATTTTACAGGGAATAAACACGGTTTTACATACAGAAACATTTAACATAACTCTCACCTTTATGGAAAACACTTGTTAGCGTATGGAAGATGGAGAGGAGGGGAAAGGGAGGATGAGAGGCTATTGTTTGGAAGGGGAATCTCCCTCCAGGTATCAAGGACCTATCTGGGGTTAATTCTCTTTGTTTTTTATTGGCACTATCTGAGGTTACTTCCCCTCTTCGTTTTTTTTTTTTACTGGCACAAGGACCAGCTTGAGAGTTAATGGACCTCTGTTGCATAAGAAAACTGTCCAGAGACATTTGTTTCTGGCATTTCTTTAAAATTTGCAGAAAGTTAAACATGGCATTGTCATTAAACATGTTGGAAGCACGGGTTACAACTTCTTTGTTGGGATGATATTTTCCATAAATTTTTTTACATCATTCCACTTTGCAAACATATCCTTAATCCCTGAAGTAGACACATTATGTATGCACATTCATTTTTTGAATTTTTCAAACCAGCATCTGCTGGCCTTAAATTCACTAATAGCAGCACTTGTTGTAGGCATTTTCTCACGGAGATCGGCATGCAACTTCCTCCAACACTTTGGTATGAGGGCTTTCTTGAATTCTATAGTGTTTCTTGCATTTTTCACAGAAGGGCTAGCACTTGGAACTTTATGTGCCCCCATGATGGTTTATTTAGCAGTTGGACTCGAATAAAAAAAGCAGAAAAACAACAAATACAAAAGCAGAATTGGTCACGAGAGGAGATGGGATGCTTTGTTTTGGTGCTCGATACAGGGCCTGGTCACGCACTGGGCCCCTGATGGAGTGTTTCTGAGTGCACAAAAAACTGAGGAAATTTACAATAACAGAGACAAAATTTCAATGGTGAAAGTCTACAAAAACCGAAACATGAGATAAGACAGGCGTACGAAATCCAAGGAATGACTATTCCTTAAAATTTTACATAATTTATTAATTTAAAACTAAAATCTTACTAATTCACTATAGTATTCTCTTCAATGAATTGATATTATTGCAGTTTACATTAGTATAAATTATTGAAAATTAGTTGATCAATTATTTGTATACGAAAAACATACATGATACTAAGAAAGACAGAGAGAATTATTATTTTTATTGTTTAATATAATTTAATCTTATTAAACTGAATACATACAGTTTTAATCAGTGTTAATATTTGAAAATTAGTAAATAATTTTTGTATCATAATATATTTAGCCATGAAAATAACACCAAAGTGCACTAATTAGTGAATATTTATCGTCGGAAAAAAGTATATGTTAGTTTAACCAGACCATTGAGCTTATTAACAGCTCTCCTAGGGCTGGCCTGAAGGATTAGATTTTTATTTATGTGGCTAGGAACCAGTTGGTTACTTAGCAACGGAAACTAAACTTATTTTGGGATCCGAACTAAAAGCAATGGGAACTACATTTTATCGTGAAATGAATTTCTAATCACAAGAAATAAATTCCTCTGGTTCCGCATTGGCATCAGCCGGGAGCGAACTGTGGCTACCAGATTGAAAGTCGAGTACAGAACGAACTCATCCAGAGAGGACCTTCCTGCGAATGAGTAAATCATCCTGCGAATAATTTTTAAATAGGGTCCACAGAAAAATCTGTGAGTGGGCGAGTCCGCGAATCTCAAGAATGTGATTACATGAAGTTGACTCTACACACAGATGCCTCGTTGACAGGTTGGGGAGGACATTTGGAAGATTGTCAGGTGGCAGGAAGGTGGTCAGCTAAACTGAATTGTCATAGCAATTCCTGCAGCTGATGGCTGTCTTTTTGTCTCTCAATAAACTCAAACTCCTAGAAGAGATACACATTCTGTTGGTTCTAGACAACACGACTTCGATGTCCCGCATCAAGAAATTGGTAAAGTTCACCTCTCAATAAGTTAATATTAGCCATCCTTGAGATGGCACAAGTAAAGAAGTGGCACTTGTTTGGAATTCACCTCACACATTCTCTCAATTTAATAGCAGACTCTATATCAAGGAAAACGACAGTCTCAACAGAATGGACATTGGTTAATCACTCATTTCAAACAATAGTTTACCTGCTTCAGCAACCTGAATTGGACCTGTTCGCCACATAAGAGAATCAAAGACTCCTAGTATATGTGTCCCTGAATTTGGACAGTCAAGCAACAGCAAGAGATGCCTTCCTACATGTCTGGAAGAAGTGGAAGACAATATATCTTTTTCCTTCATTTTCCCAGATTTCGAAGGTTTTGAACAAACTCCTAACCTTGAAACGAACAGCTTACCTTCTAATAGCCCCAAATTGGCTTAACAGGCCTGTGGGTGAAAAGACCATTTCTCTTATCGTCTGCTGTGCTGTCCCAGAAAGTACCATGAAAACTACTCACCAAACATTGCCAGGTACCTAGTGCAAAAATTACGGACATCATCTATCCCGCAGTACCAGTCCATATGGAAGATATGGTTAGATTATATTCATACTGAGATCCCAGTTGAGAGTTCTATAAAAACGCTTAAATTTTCTTATATATGTTTTTGAAGACAAACATCTTGCAGTTACAACAATCATGGCATACAAGGCAGCATTAACAGAGCCCTTGCTTTATGGATTCAGGATTGACTCCAGCATAGAAGTTGTCAGTTCCCTTCTGCAGTCTTTTGCTCTACTAGACCCGCTCCCGAAAGACTTCCAATTATTTGGTCCCTGAACAAGATACTTAGACTTTTATGTACCTCTCAATTTGGTGAATCTAACACAACTGAAACTCACATGCTACAAAAGCCAATCTTCCTGGTTGCATTAGCATCAGGAGCCCGTAATAGTGAATTGGGCTCTCTTAGATGGAGACGATATAGGTATCACACAAACTGCTGATAATCAAATATTGTCCCCTGGTCGATCATTTCTGGCCAAGAATGAGGATCCATTAAGAAGGAAATCTAATCTTATAAGAAAACTATATTTAGCAGGAAAACATTATCTCCAGTTCAAGCATTTAAGGTTTACCTAGAGGTCACGGCAGACATCCCAGGTGGTCCGATTTTCCTACACTGTAGCATGAATAAACCACTCCCTCTACAGGGGCTAAGAATAATTTTAGTAACTCTCATTAAAAAGGGAAACCCACTCTCTCCTATCCTAGGTCACATGATATTAGGAAAGTATGTAAGTACATCATTTGGCCTTCTTCAGAAATGTCTCTTTTGAAGAGGTCTCCGAATGTACAGGATGGTCATCAGAGACAGTATTCTTAAAACACTACTGCCATGAGCTCCGGTCTTCCTAACCAGTGGGTACACTGACTATCGCTGGGGAAGGTGCGACAAGACCGCAACCATACACAGCATACTTACCTAAGTCACTACAGAACTTCACACTAAAAACGTAGGTTCTTGCATAGTTTCTTGTTTTTTATTGCCAAACCTTGTGGCATGACCTCTGACCAGAAATGGCTTAGTTTTATTTTTGGGACTGAAATTTTGGGAGCTTAAGCTTTTTTCATTTGTCAATTTCTTTGTAATGCTCCATTGAGGACGAAACAGTAACTTGCTATCAAAAAAACAGTTTGTTCATGAAACTTACCTGACAGATATATATATAGCTGTATTTTCTGAAGTCCGACAGAATTTAAAAATTTGCGGCACACGCAGTGGGGCGGCCAGGTGGTAGTACCCATTCCCGCCGCTGGGAGGCGGATATCAGGAACTATTCCCATTTTCTATTCATATTTTTTTCTGTCGCCGGTCGGTAAACAACTGTTTACAGACCTCCGCCTAGGATTTTGAAACTTCATTAGCCACTTAAGTATCCTAATTATTCTTTCGATTATTAACTTGGATTTGTGGCTAGGCATACGCTATCGTAAATTTTTTCATTGCATTTGATGTCATGAAGCTAGTTAGCCTAGTTTTCAGACTTTGTTGTCTGCATGGTAAGGTGAGGCTACCGGAACTTTCGGTAGACACTCGCTTAGTATATATTGACGTTTACATGTTTTCTTTGCATAAGGTAATTAGTGTAATGTGTGACTGATTACGGAAGAAGGAGGATTCATTTACGCATTTTAGAGCATGTTAGAATCAGGAGTTTTCCTCCACAGTAAACAGAAGTTAGAAATAATGAACCTTCTAACCTCCTGTAGATTTTATTTTGCCTAACCCTGTGGTATGGCTTACGAGCCTAGAAGAAGTGTCTGCTAAAGGATTACATCAAGTAATCTTAGACTAAAGTGCTCGCTCTCCAATCAGTGTTGTGAAGTGTAGTGCCCCTTGTGTTGTGGAGGGGGCGTCAGATCGGCCCCATAATGCCTCTAGGCCTGGACCTCTGTCGGACTCCCAGGACTCAGGGAGAGGGCATGTCGAAAGCCGCAAGAGGGTTACGGGTGGGGCTCCCCACCGATCTGGCGTCCCTTCGGCAGAACCTGTTGACTCTTCCCAGGCTGCTAAAGATCGTGCACGTGCACGAATCTTGAAGGATTGCTTCTCGTCCTCCCCACACAGGGGTTGGAGTTCTCGGAAGGACTCGCGCCCCCTAAAGAAGCTTTAGAGAAGAGGACGCTTCACGTCCTCTCTCTCGTCACGAGAGGATGAAAGAGTAAAGAGACCACATTTTTCCCTTTTAGAAGAATGCACTGGCTCTTTTCCTAAGGGACATTTAAGGAGGCTCATTCATCTTTCCAGAAGAGTGATTTGAGCCTCCTGCGAGAAAGCTCATGTCATATATCATTTATACATTATTAAGGAGGCTCATTCATCTTGCCAGAAGAGTGATTTGAGCCTCCTGCGAGTGACCGCTCATGTATACATCATGTATACATTATTAAGGAGGCTCATTCATCTTGCCAGAAGAGTGATTTGAGCCTCCTGCGAGTGAACGCTCATGTATATGAACGCTCATGTATATATCACTTATACATTATTAAGGAGGTTCATTCATCTTGCCAGAAGAGTGATTTGAGCCTCCTGCGAGTGAACGCTCATGAAGTTAGAGCTGTTTCAACCTCGCTAGCATTCCAAAAGAATTTGGTAATCAAGGACATTCTTGATTCCACCTTTTGGAGGAGCAACTCAGTATTCGTCTCCTCTCCTCATTGCGCTCCGTATACGTTATGTAACGTTCGCTTTTTACTTCGATAAAGCAAGCTGATAAGTTTGACGGCCGGCAAGCTGCTTTGCACAGTCAAACAACTTATGTCTCTGGGCGGCATAAGAAGGGCAATTTAGACGTGAGGAAGCTTTGGAGGTGCTCGACGTCCTATAAGTAGAGACATTCTCCAGGACGCTCGGCAAGCACCTTGCGGAAGACGAAAGCCATACGTCTTCCTTTAGTGTTCACACTCTTCAGGAGCAGCGTGCGGCTCTCCATGGAGACTCGCATGAGGACGTCCCTTAAAATATTCAATGTCATACGCAAAACGCGGTTCGTCATAACATTGAGATGTTGGCAAGGTCGCTCGCCAGGACGCCTCTTGGCGGGCCTTGCATGCATCAAGGCGCTCAACGAGTTCCTCTCTGAAACGTCGTTAGAAGACTTGGTGTTCTCTGCTCAGACACGCTCGTAGCTAAGCAGGACGTTTTTTGAGGACGCTTTCCAGGACGCTAAGCAGGACGCTTTTGAGGACGCTCGGCAGGACGCTTTTGAGGACGCTTTTGAGGACGCTCAGCAGGACGCTTTTGTGGACATTCGCCAGGACGCTTCGGTGGAAGCTCGGCAGGACGCTTTGCGAGAGAAAAGACTTGTTGAAGGCGTCTTATTTGCTGTTGAGGACATTTCTTTACAGAAATTTTAAAAGGATTCGGAGTTAGCGGAGAGACATACCCGAATTTTTTCTTCGATCCCTCTTTCCTCTTCATCGATTTCTTTGAGAATTGGGAAGATTATATACTCGGATTCCTGGGTGACTTTCGGTCATGTTAAAGGGTTTTCCCCTATTAGCAAAGTGCTAATAGTTTTGTCAAGTCAGGACGTTTTCCCCATTGTCATTTAAGTGGGGGACCCCTCATAAATGGGGTAGTTCTCATTGACATAGATTTTAACGTTTTTATCGTTTAAGCGGATAAACTCATTAACAAATTTCGGAAGAGCTCTCATTCATTTTCAGAGGCTCATCCGGGGTTAAGAGAAAGACTTGTAGACTATCCAGGAAGTCTTTTTGTCCAATATCATAAGAAAACATTGAACGGTCTTTTTTCGATCCTCGGTTCTCTCTTGATGATCTCTATTCGAATGTTACTCCCTTTTCTTGGAAAAGAGTCTTGGCAAAGAGTCAAGGAGTTCTTTTAAAAGTCTCGTTCATTAGAACGTGGACAGTCGTTTTCCTTTCTTTCTCTCTTCCTCGTCCAGAAAGATGTAGTAGAGAATTCGATGTTCAAATTACTACAATACTTACGTAGTTTATCTTTGCGTCATTTTGCTAACGCATGGGTCGAGTCATATACGCATATCGTATTTACCTCTGCGGATAGAAGCCGAAAGAACTGTTGTTCTAATGTATTTATTTGACACTCCCTTCAACCTTCCAAGAGTTTTCGGAGTAAGAACAACTCTTCAGGTATTGTTACGACAACACCAACTCAGCTTCTGTATTTAGCGAATTCTGTTTCGTTTAAATAGGCCTGCTTGAGAGTTTCCTTTTGCTCGATAATATCATACCTATTCCTTCGTAAAGGGAGTAGGATGGCAACTCAGGCAGATAGTATTCTGTTCACCATTGAAGCTTCCTTCGAGGAAGACTTCTCCTTCACTCTTTTTGATAGAGATCGAAGGTGGTCGATCTCCAATCCTTATTTTGTTTTCTTGAAGGAAAGAATTTAGGATGGAGATCGTTGTTCAGAATACTATAAATATACTACGTATATTAACCTCGCGACATGATTCTACTAAGCAGTTGAATTGTCCGAGGGGTAGGCCGCATATCCTAGTTATTCTACGGATTGCGACTTAGACGAGAAGTATTCTAATTGAACTGCAACATCAACTCAGCTTCTGTATTTAGCGAATTTTGTTTCGTTTAAATATGCCTGCTTGAGAGTTTCCTTTGGCTCGATAATTTCATACCTATCCCTTCGTAAAAGGAGTAGCTGGCAACTCAGGCACATAGTGCGAGACGATGATCAAGGCTGCTGTTACTGTGAACAGTGATCTACGCAGTACCGGCTAGCTCGGTGTCATGCGCGGTTGGTTACGTCTCTCTCCCTTGCGGGAATGGCTGAATAAACAGTCTCTCTGCCCTACAATCATGGATTTTAGCCTCGGGTTGAGGAAATTCTAGTAATCTTGAATGATCATACCTGCCGTTTACTTAGAAAATTTCAACAAGATATCTCTTATACTTGTTAGGTGCGGGTTTACCGCACGGTAACATTCTGTACGAATCTACCGCGGCATAGCACTATAATAATGCTCTCCTGCTTATGCAAAGCGCACCCTTATTTAGGGAAGGAAGCAGGCTGAGTGAGGGAATGGATGAGTTTGCTGGGGACCATTTCCTCGCTGGAGAAGCTTGTTTTCCCTGAATAAACAGCAATTCAGACCTCTACAAATTTTCCTCACGAAGAAATTGGAATAACATCAAAGATCTTGTAGTTCTAATTTTCTCTCAACGGCTTGAGGATCACCTCGGGTGATAGCGAGAGGGTGCCAGACATCCGAACAGAGAACAGATGTTCTGGCACATTGTCTGAAAGAATTGGAAGCCAAATTGGTCGGTCTCTCCAGTTCCTCGAAGGGTGAGTTTGGATCGAGTGTCCCAAATCATCTCGGATAATTTCTCAGCTCTCTCATAGCTCGAGAAGAGAGAATTGGTTATGGGCTTGGGCACGGAACGTAACGATCCTCAAGAGGTTCGTTAAACTAGTGCACGTCCGTGCGGGTCTTCTCGATCGAAGGCAACAACTACTGACGTCTGAGTAATCCTCACTTAGAAGTATGTCGAAAGTGAGGAGAGACTGAGGGCGTCCTTTCGTTAAGTTTTTCGTAATATTGAAGACGAAGGAGCTTCCTCTTAAGTGGTTCCCTTATTCATGATCCTAGAGGATTAGCTTTAGTCGCCACATGTTGGCCTCTAAGAGGTTGGATTCACAGAGGTCAGGTAATTCAGAGAATTGTCCAAAGACCCTTCCCGAGAGAATCTGTGTAATCTAACATCGTCACTTAGTGAAGTATCTAATATCTCTCCTCTCTGACTCTGAAGGCGTTCAGACTATCGAGAAGCGATAAGAGCTTCAAGATTAATGGCAGTCTCTTGGCCAAGGCAAAGCAGTGCTGCCTATTTTCAGTTTTCAATCGGAAGGGGCCGTTTCTGGAGATAGTGAAGGGAAATGACTGTTCCTCCACCTCGACCTCTGTGAATTTCGTTATGGTTCTATCTTTCCGTATGAAGTATGAGATAAGATAGAAGTCCTAACTATTGTAGAATATGCAAATATGTTGTTGACGGCCTCTAGGCTCAGAGATTCGGTTCTGTCAAACAACAAAGCTTCACGATCTTTGAGGTCTGTGGAGATCTTGAAATTCTCTGGATCAAAGGTTCCGGCATGGAACTTAGACGTAGTCTGAGTTTCTGATGCCAAAAGCATTTCGAACCTATCCTTTCTGCGAACTTAATACACGTGACCAGAAAGGCTAATATTCTAACCGCTCTAGCCACGGCAAGGAGGGTTAGTGAGGTTTTAGCCATCATCAGAGGTTTTGGCTTTAAAGGACGTAATGCGGTCTGTCCGCTAAGCCTTCCGTTCTTGATAAGAACGAAAACCTGTCTAACCATTGACCCGAAGGCTTGGAGACCAAGGGTATGGCACAAATTATTGGGCAAGGGCATTAGAGAGTCCTGTGCCCTGTAGGGTCTCTCAAGTTTTATCTTGATAAAACTATAGAAAGTCAGGTCAACAGACAATCTGCGGTGTTCCGTAAAAAGACCAGACTAGTTCATGTCCAAGAACACCCTGGCATGATAGCCAAGGAGTTCTTTTAAGAGGTCTCATTCATTATGTTTGCATAAAGATTTGAGATTTTTTCTTAATATCAATGCTCAAGAGGTGAGGGCGCGGCCTCGGAAGCATTTCAACAGTAACATCCTGAGTGCCACGCTTTTGCGAAGCAACTCTGGGTTCGCTTCACACTCCCGACAATCTGCGGTGTTCCGTAAAAAGACCAGACTGGTTCATGTCCAAGAACACCCTGGCATTATAGCCAAGGAGTTCTTTTAAGAGGTCTCATTCATTATGTTTGCATAAAGATTTGAGATTTTTCTTAATATGAATGCTCAAGAGGTGAGGGCGCGGCCTCGGAAGCATTTCAACAGAGCATGACACTCAGTAACATCCTGATGCCACGCTTTAGCGAAGCAACTCTGTGTTCGCTTCACACTCCCGACGGGATGTGAAGACGACATTTCAGATCCGTAAGTCGCTAGGACCATACATATCCGTAGATATATTATTGGGTGCAAGAAGCAACACGAATCCTATCCTATAGAAAAGGGATAGGTGTGCTTTTAACTTTGAAGGGTTGGTCGCTTGAGGCGCGTTCCTTTTCTTTAGCCTAGAAGTTATGGAACTAACTTTGATAGGTTAGGTCAGGTGGTGGTTTTAGCTTCGGTGCCCTCAGAAGTATTGGTCATATGGTCTAGTCACATTGTGGTCACGCCCCCGTTGACAGATCATCTAGAGCGCACCAGCATTACAGGTCTCTACCTCGCTGGCAACTCTAGTAACGCAGAAGCAGACTTTGGTGACAGTAATCACGAAGTCGGCTATGCTAACAGGTCAGGAACCAAGATGTATATCATCTACTTAATTTTAGTTTCCCAAAAATCCTATTCTTGTCTCTTCCCACATCCGAAGGTGGGATTCAGCTATATATATATCTGTCAGGTAAGTTTCATGAACAAAATGTTATTGTTATAATACAATTAAGTTTGTTCATACTTACCTGGCAGATATATAATTAAAGTGCCCACCCACCTCCCCTCAGGAGACAGTGGCACTGATAAAAATATGAATAGAAAATGGGAATAGTTCCTGATATCCGCCTCCCAGCGGCGGGAATGGGTACTACCACCTGGCCGCCCACTGCGTGTGCCGCGAATTTTTAAATTCTGTCGGACTTCAGAAAATACAGCTATATATATATCTGCCAGGTAAGTATGAACAAACTTAATTGTATTATAACAATAACATGTTTTGACACAGAAAAAACTGGTTTTTGGTAGTCTCTGTTGAGTCCTCAAAACCCTCCTACTCCCCTGATGAAAAGGCATAGGATTTGGGCAAAGGTTCATCCTGCGTTGACCAACAGAGTAATAGTTCTTGATCTTTTACCGGCTCGATAATAAAGCAAGATGGCTGATGTGCATCCGCAGTAGTTACTTCTGCAGTTTTGATGTAGGAAAACTGGATACAGCTTGGCTGAAGATGAGACAAAGTGCCTTCTTTTCTTTTGAGTCCATTATACTTTATCAAGTGTCATAGTGTTTATCATTATTACACAAGATCAGGCTAAAAGATATTTCTTTGATATTAGTCTAGTCACCATAGGGCGCTGGCACACACCATGAAGGGTAACTGCCAAAAATAGATATTTTCTATGTGAAGACCTGTTTCTTTAAGTCATTTTATCTTGTCTGTAAATTGGTCATGTTTTCTTGATCTATAGATATTAAATCCAGTCCCTGTATGCAGAGTAGGTAGATCAGTTTTACCATAAATATTTTTTGTCAGTATCCAACAGATCAGACATGCATAAATCAATCCAAACCACAACCAACAGCTGATGTCAGGTTTTAAAACAATCAATTTGCATAAACTTTGTCAAAATATACATCATTTTCAGTTTATCCAGTTACATATTAGAGTTTTTGCAACCACATATAATTAAGTTCAAATTTTGATAAGACAAAAACATTTTTTATAAATAATAATAATAATAATAATAATGATAAAGCACAGTGGCCTCATAACTGTGCTAACCCAATGTGTGGCTTTATGCCTAAATCACTTAGTATTCCATTCCATAACTGTGCTCATTGCATGAGACTACAAGCAAGTGATTCTGCCACTAAAAGTTTGGTTGGACAAGGAGACATCATAAATAACCATTCTCCATCCTTTTCAGTTTGGTAATTATCTAAATGAATTGGGAAATGGGAAGATTAGAGTTCCTCCAGAATTAGAAGTTCTTCCAACTTGAACTTGATACAGTAATATTTAAACACATAAATCTGTATTGATTATAGAAGAGTTTTTCGTATAATCCTGACCATCATGAACAACACACATTGTAACATATAAGCTCAAAAGTCCCCCTTAGCATTATATATACATATTATATATATATATACATTATATATCTATATATATTATATATATATATATATTATATTATATATCATATATATATACATATATATACATATAACACACAGCAGTCCCCGGGTTATGACGGGTTCAGCTTATGATGTTCTGAGGTTAAGGTGCTTCTCAATTATATTCATCAGAAATATTTCCAGGGTTACGACGCCTACAACGCTGATCTGGCACAAGAAATATGACACCAAAAAAACAAAATAATCAATATTTGTATTTTTTTTTATGAAAAATGCAATAAGAATGCAGTTTACATTGTTTTTAATGCACCCAAAGTATTAAAAGTTAGGTTTTCTTAGGAATTTTGATGATGTTCCGGCTTATGACGATTTTTGGGTTACAACGCGTCTCAAGAACGGAACCCCCATCGTAACCCGGGGACTGCCTGTGTATGTGTATATGTGTGTGTGTGTGTGTGTATATATATATATATATATATATATATATATATATATATATATATATATATATATATATATATATATATATATATATATATATATATATATATATATATATATATATATATATATATATATATATATATATATATATATATATATTGATGTTATGCTATTTTCACAACAAAATTCAGTTGTGAAGGTTATTAAAAACATGCATCTCATAAATGTATAATTTTTGTAGACCAAGTGTTATAGAGGCGCTTCAAAACAACAGTATTGTTATTGTACAAAAGGTTTTTATTATTAAATATGTTGTTTGAAGCTGGTGTAAATGCTGAAATATTTGAGATCGCTGCCCATGTGGGCATAAAGGGTGGAAGTGAGGTTGTGGGGGGGATTTGCCCACTTGTTTTTAAGCTTGTGATCCCGCCACATTATAATATGGAGAAGTTATGTGAGTTCCATGAGGTCACCAAGAGGCAGCCACACCTGCAACTATGACCAGACCAAAAGTAGCCATTGATGACTAATTATTTCACAACTCTAAAACCCATTACGTACTATCATTAAGGGTATGCACTGAATAATGAATGACATACATATAAAAACAGATCAAACCAATATTGGATATAAGGTAGTATTCTTTAAAGCCGGAAAGAGTGACACATTTCATCTAGTGTCTGAGTAGTTCACTTTTTTACCCATGGGTATTTGATGAATAACACACATGATGCAACCCCTGTAATCAAAGATTAGGTCAACCACCATTTTGGTATAATTTTATATAAATGGCCTAGTGTCAGCCAACAGTGAGAATCATGTTTTAGAAACCATTCTAGGAAGGAAATTGTTTCAGAATCTTTATATACATTGGAGTATCAAAGTATTAAATTTTCAAAGAGTTACAGTTTATTAAATTTAGTATTATTTCAAGACAAAATCTTAAGGAGAGCCCTTTGAAGTTCTAGTATTTTAACACAGTGTTTGGTGGAATTAATAACAGTTTTGGTCCCTATTACTTAATGTTATTTTTTCTTTTCCATATCTGCTCCTTTTCAGACTGACTGTTCCATATCCCATCTTCTTCTTTCCCACCATTATCCCCACATTAAGGAGTCGGTTGCCTGATGCGCCTTCTCCCCTGCATGTGTCAGGCATGGTTTATTGTTTGGCAAAAGGGTTTTTACGACCACATGCCCTTGCTGTCATCAACCACAGTTTTGGGTGGTGGGCCTCGCCTTTGACTAAAAAGTCCACCTGCAAGGCAGCAGTTTCCACAGTTATTGGTGGTGGACCTGGCCCTTTACCAAAAAGTAAGACTGCAAGGCAGCAGTTACCACAGTTATTGGTGGTGGGCCTAGCCTTTTTCCCAAAAGTAAGTCTGCAAGGCAGCAGAGCTGTCCTTTCAGTCACCTTTTACAACACGCAGGACCTACGGTGGTAGTATTCTTACACCCATACCACATCTCTCCATGTCCAGACTTTCTTGGTCTTTGGGATTTTAGTTTGTGAACAAAATAGACACTTTCTTTTGTGTAAATCTTATGTATATTGCTCAAAATACATTTAAAAATTTTTAAAATTATTATATATACTACTGCCCTCATTGTCAAAGGGAGTGAAACCAATAGCGCCTCAGCGGTGTGGTTGGTATGGTATTAGCGTCTCACCTCGGTGGTCGTGGGTTCGATTCTCAGCCATTCCATTGAGGAGTGAGAGATGTGTATTTCTGGTGATAGAAGTTCACTCTCGACGTGGTTCGGAAGTCACATAAAGCCGTTGGTCCCGTTGCCGAATAACCACTGGTTCCATGCAACGTAAAAGCATCATACAAACAAACAATCAAACCAATAGTGAGGATGGTTTTAGAATTTTAAGTGCATTTTTAATGTTATAGTACAAAGATTTACACACAGGAAAAGGTCCTATTTTATTCTTATCTCTAAAGAACACGGTTTTTCTTTATGATGATTTTAGTCTGTTATCTACCTATTCGTTACTACTTTCTTATTGGTAATACGACCTTTACACTATACCATAGCCATGACTTGCCACCTCAGTGGCCAGGAGTTCAATTCTCGGGCATTCCATTGAGGGGTCAGAGATGTATTTCTGGTGATCGAAGTTCACTCACGACATGGTTCGGAAGTCACGTAAAGCCATTGGTCCTGTTCCAGATGTCCCAAAGTAACAGAAATGTATCTCCCATGCAAGTAGGACGTGTCTGAGAGGTGCTCTGTGAACAGTGCAAGCCTAGTGCAATGCTAAAGTGAATACAAAGAAGAGAAAAGAAAAAGAGAAATCAAATATTGTATAATTTACAATAAGAACAGGAAATCTTAGAATAACACATAAACTTTATCAAGAAATTATTAGAAGAGCATATAAAGATGGAACAAAGCAAAAATCAATCACTGGATGAAGATGAGTCTACCTCAATTGAGAGCGAGTCAGCAATCTGTGGTCATTGCAATACATAGGCATACTTTCAAGTGACAACATATTGTACATCTGTAGCATTGCAGAGCCTGAATAAAAGAAAACAAATGAAACTCACTGAAATTGAACTTGAAGAAGCAGAGCTGATTCAGGATTTGGCTTGAAAGACTACTGACGACATGACCAACATACATAGATGAAATTCAAGGCAAAATTGACAATGTTGATAAAGAAATAAAGGTTATGACAAATATGGACAAAACTTATGCAGAATCACTTAAGACAAAAAAAGTACTTTTGATCAAGTCTACAGATGAAGAGAGCACAACAGCAGATGAAAAGAAGCACATTAGTATGAGTAAAATAACTGCACCAGTTGAACAAGTTAAAACAACAAAAGATGGACACTTGTTTATGACATTTCCAGATGGGAAAAACTTAGAAAAGGGAAAAACAGAGATTCAGGAAATCAATAATATAGTATCAGTAAATGAGAAGGGTAAACTTTAACCCAAATTAAAGGTGGTAGTATATGTTGCGAAGGACGAAGATGACGTTAATAACAATATAAAGAAAAATATATGGATAAGCACTCTCATTTATGAAGACAGCGACCTGAAAATTGTAAAGGAAATGAAAGCCAAAGATGGCAAATATAAACACTGTAAGTATCATCAAATGCACACCACAAATATGAAAGGCTGTCTATGATACCGGTGACAAGCTGTAATACTCTGTATAGTTGTTGCAGTGTGTATGACTGGTACCTGCCCCATTAGTGCTATGAATGTCAGGAATTTGGTATTAGTGCAAGAAATTGCAGAAATAACCAAGTTTTCCCTAATTGTGGTGAAAATCACACATCAAAGGAATGTACTAGCACCACCTTAAAGTGTAAAAATTGTGAAAAGAAAGGCCATGGTGAGACTGAATATACCGTATATACTCACGTGTCATGCGACTTTTGGAGACCTAAATTTGGAGCTAATTTTAAGGGGGTCACATCCTACATGAGATATAAGATTAGAGTACGTATGTAATAGTCACATATTAGTGTCGTATGGTAAAATACAAACATAATGAAGATGCTTCTGTTCCATGGAACTTTTAAAAAGTTATGCTGTACTTCACTGCATCCAATACTATAATATGAATTTTCACATTACTAATTGTTTGTATTATAAAAAGAATACAAACATAGCAGTCAATGTTTTGGTTTGGAAATCAGCTGAGGGCGATTGCTAGGGAGGTTTGTATTGCTGTATTGAACTCAAATCAAAAGTGACTTTCTTGTATCTTGTTAGTGCAAATGAAGCCCAAGATACTCTTATTTTTATGGAACAAGGGTATTTTACATTATTCGAAGTGTTTTCAAGTCAAAGTGTCACTTAAATGCGTATTGTTTGTGAACTAAATTTTATTTTTTTGTTAATAGATGGCGCTGAGGGCATGTTTATTGTGTAAACAAAAATTTAACAAATTCCATTCGATATTTTCCCCTTATCTCATCAGAATACTACGAGCTTTACTATTTATCTTTATCTCATCAGAATACTATGAGCTTTATGTATTTATCTTTAATTGGAATGAAAACAGTTAAATGTGTTCTTTCATGTCCAATAGTTTTGATTAAAACAGGTTTCTCTCAAGTTTTGTTTACATTCGAGTTTGATGGTACTATACCGAAGTTTGCGAGTTTCATCCACATTGCCGATGCACGATAGTAGTCATTAGCAGATCATCATTCTTTCCCCAGCTTCTGCTAAAACTTACAGCTTAAATTTAGCAGTATATGCCCTTGCCAATCTTTTCTCCATAGCGAGTAAGGATATAGTAATGTAAAAATATATTAGCCCTATTCTCCTTAGCATCATTCGTAGCATAACTACAGTAATTATTTTACTATCATACGATGGTTGAAATGCAAGCAAAAACGTTGTTGTTATCGGATTCAGTTGTTCATAGCAAATCAGCTGTTTCTGGCTGTTTGCGTTTACACAACAAGTATAAAAGCCCTAAATACCAAAACCAAGACGATAACGGGTAAAAGGTATGGGCTGTGGATCCTAAATTCTAAAATACGATGTTAAAGAGAAGATGAACGCAAATAAGAGCCCATGAAGGATAAGACGTCCCAGTATTGGAGACCGGGAAATCTTAAATACGAGGCGGCACATGGCCGCCACGAGTCAACCGGGAGACCGTATATAACCTAAAAAACGGAAAATACTGGTCCCTGGAAGACAAAAATACACAATCTTAACCTTTCGGGCACTTAACTTAGCCGTGGCGATAGCAGCGCGTTCCATCTTGGATAAAATCCTAATAATAGCGAACACAACACGAGATAGAAAAAACACGAGTGTTGTAACTGAGCTAATAACAAAGGATGGCCACTAGAGGCGCTGCGCTCCGCTTGGCGTCGGTATTAGTAGTAGTAGCGGGCGCATCACCCTTTGGGATCGGCTCTCTCAGGTGGGGATTTTGAGGTGGAATGTCTAAATGGCAAGTGGTTCGTGGTAGTGATCTCACTCGCCCCTGTTACCATACCGACACTTCTTTTATTGAGTGAGCGAGTCAGTTTTACTGACATTTTCTTGATTTTATTTTTTCTCTGGTAATAATTAGGTGATTTACCTAGAAATAATGAACTTAAGGATTATTTCACAGAGCGACACGAATCAATCACCCAGAAATAGATTTTTCCTTCGTCAAAATCCCTTTTTTAAACTAAACTAGAAGATGGGATAGATAAAGAGATGGGTAAATGGGGTTAGCCTAACTAAAAAATGGAATACGTAGATGAAGAGGAGGAAAAGAGGTTAGTTAGCCTATTGTTATTTGGTCTCATAAATTTAACTCGCATGATACGTGAGATACATGATTAAATAATTTTTTAAGGGTGAAAATTTGGGGGCCGCATGATATGCGAGATCGCGTATTACACGAGTATATATGGTAAAACATGATAGGAATAAGTGCATAATATATAAAGAACAAGTAACAAGGGCGAAATATGAAACAGATCATGCCTTTGTGGAATAATCTTCTATGTAATTTATTATAAATGATCACAGTCTAGATATGTATGTATACTAACGCAGACTTGGCTAAGTAATAATGTAAGTGGTTATTATAAAATAAAACGAAATGACGCCAGGGACTCACAACTTTTACCAAGTACCGAGAGAAAACAAAAAAAGTGGTGGAGTGGGAATCTTTCTTAAAGAAGTATACAAAGTATCCATAAAGAACCAAAATGTGCTTAATACATTTGAATATTTCAACACTAAAATTACACACATGAATAAACACAAACAAAAATTACACACATGAATAAACACAAACAAAAATTACACACATGAATAGACACAAACAATTATAACAGTTTACAAACCACCAAGCACAAGTAAGAGATCATTCCTAGATGAATTCAGTGACTTTCGAAACTTTTTAGCTGATAACAAAAATTCACCGATTTGTGTAACTAGTTACTTCAACCGGCATTTAGAAAATAATGTTGAAAATTATGTCAAAGAATTTATAGTTACTTGAAAACTATGATCTTTTAAATGTTGTGAAGAAACCGACATCATTACTGAACCATACCATCGACTTAGTGATACAAAACGAGAACAATAAGATTGTGAGTGACATACTAGTTGAGCCTGTATGCATAATATCTCCAATACATAAACTAGTCACTATTAGTATAAACATATGGAAAGGCTTTGCAATGAAAAAAAAACTATTACTTGCAGAAAGAAAACCAACTTTAAAACTGATAAATTTATTGTTGAGACCATAAAGAAAATAAGAGGAACTAGCCAGGAGTGCAAGTGTAATTTGAGAAATACCTTGACAGGTTACCAGGCATTCATAAGTTTTTTTACAGACTGCAACAGAAGTTTGTTGTCATCAAACTATTACAGTAGAAATATGTTGGCATCAAACTACTACAATGATAAATGTCCAGAAGTGACAAGGCAGATAGTGGTTAAAGAAAATTCGAAATGGTTTAACAGTGATTTATGTGAAGCTAAGAAAAGGAAAAGAAAAATGGAAAATCTATGGAAAAGATAGAAAATAAAGAAATGAAAATTGGTCACTGTATAAAGCAGCCAGAATTCAGTACAATGACTTAATTATGGAAACCAAAAAAATATATAATAAAATATTTAGTGAAGAGAAAAATCCCAAAAAAATCTGTGTTAATTTAGCTGGAATATTAGGACTCAGGAAAGAAAAATTCCACCTGATGTAACCAGTGACCCCAAGAACCTGGCTGATTACTTTGTGAACTACTTTAAAGAAAAAATCGAAGGAATGTCATAGTTTAGAAAAGGAGGTTCGTTCTGATCTCCCAGTGATCATAATGAGTAATAGCAAATTCAGTAAGTTTGGAGAACTGAACATGAATAACTTTGGAAAAATGACGAGAAAAGTAAAAAATGAAAAAACGATGAGAAAAGTAAAAAAAAACACCTGCTATAAAATTGATCCATTTCCCATAAGCGACTTAAAAGAATAAAAAAACTTTTGATCAGTTGCAGGTGCTATATTTTTATTAGTGTCCAAATGAGTTTAGCATATGCATCCTTCCCAAATAGTGAAAAGCTTGCTTGTATAAAGCGGCTTACAAAAGAAAAGGTGGTAAAGAAGTTTACAAAAGAAAAGTTGGTAAAGAAGCTTACAAAAGAAAAGGTGGTAAAGAAGCTTACAAAAGAAAAGGTGATCTTAGCTTCTATAGGCCAATATGAAATGTGAAATCAAAAAAGAAAGGCCTAGCTTGAGGAGTGCCCCAAGGCAACAACCTGGGTCCACTGCTATTTTGGATTTACACAAAGCTGCCATTAGTAAAATTGATGTAATAATGAGAGATAAAAAAAGTGGATGCTGGCAAAGAAACTAAAACTCAATGAAAACAAAATTGAATGTATATTACTTTGATCTGAGAGTGCACTACGAAAATATTAACACTTCAAAAGAATAACTATTGGCTCGGCATCCATAAACACTGTAGCGGCAGTAAGGAAACTTAGTATCTATTGATAATAAAATATCACTGGAAAATGATATACATATTGCATATTGTAGAAACCTGTAACTATCATATTAGAAACATTGCATTTATCAGAAAATATTTAAACAAAGATAGTACTCTGAAAACAGCAATTTGTAACCAAATATTTTTGAGGCTTGACTACTGCAATGTTATATAGTATGGTCTTCCTAACTACCTACTAAGAAAATTGCAAGGTGTACAAAATAGAGCTGCCAGATTAACAAAAGGATTGCGTTACCATGGCAGAATAACCTTGGCACTAGGTGAGCTACATTAGTTTCCAGTAAAAGCAATAAAAGAATGAAAAATATATATTTCTTACAGTCTTTAAAGCAGTAAGATATGGGGAACTAACATATCTAAGAAATTACTTAACTTTCTTTAGACCTGAAATGAACATTGTGATCATACATGCAAGTAAAGCATGTAGGCTGTTTGAACCTAGAACAATTGTAAGTTAGGTGAGAGATCATTTGAACATTGCACACCAAGACTATGCAACAAAATACTGCCCAAAGTGAAGATCATATAAGAAGAAAGCAAGTTATAAAAAAGAACTAAAGTCTCTCTTATCTGCAGGAGCTACAATACTGATGAGAAAAAACTAAAAGACAATTATAAAATATAAAAAGCAACTTATTCATAAAATATATGAAGGCCTGCCAGAGAGGGAATCATCCCTGTGGAGGGTTGTACATAAAACCAAATAAATGAAAACCGAATAATATTCTCATATTTCCTATCTTTCAATTTACTCTTTTCTTTTATAATCTCTTCTAGCATAGTCTGCATTTCTGAACATCTTTGTTACTGTCTAAGTTCATGATCAACCCTTATCCTTCATCAGCCACATCACCCATTTAGCCTTTGTAAGTCAAATTAATTTTATTTAGTTTTAGAAAAAGAACACATAACATATATCCTGCTTTCCAAAGCTCCTTGAAGACATAGCTTATACTGATAACTCCAAATCTTCATCTGATGTAAGATTTGCAGCTGTATTAACTGATGGAGCAAACTAGTTTTCACATGAGAACTTTTTGCAATATGGTCAGTGAGTACAGGCAGTCCGCGCTTACCAGAGGCATCAGTTAACAGTAATCTAGTTTCACAGTGCTTATATAGCAACACCATTAACCCTTAAGAGCTGGGCTAAAAAAAAGAATGAAAACATGCAGCACCCAGACCAAGTAAACTTTGAGGTTGGCCAGTTTAAGAAAAAAAAACATAACTGTAAAGAGAAAGATATGCAAGTGCACATAGTGTAAGAAAAATAATTCTAAAAAATTCTCCCTACCTTCCACGAGAAGTTGAATCTGACTATTTACAACCCCTTGTTAGGCCTCTTTTACAAGACAATCATAAAATTTACCAAGTTATACAGTGTTCCCCCGTATTCGCGTTCTCCGGATTCGCGGACTCACACATTCGCGGATTTTTCTTTGGAACCTATCTAGAAATTATTCGCGGACGGACTCGCCCATTCGCGGAATTTTCCGACGAAAATAATCACTAATTAGTGTATTTTGATGTTTATTTTCATGACTAAATGCATTTTTATGATACAAAAATGATTCACTAATTTTCAAATATTAATTTTAATTAATACTGTATTAGTAAGTTTAATAAGTTTAAATATCACATAGTAAAAATAATAATTCTCTCTCTCTCTCTCTCTCTCTCTCTCTCTCTCTCTCTCTCTCTCTCTCTCTCTCTCTCTCTCTCTCTCTCTCTCTCTCTCTCTCTACAACAAAGATGTATGTCTTTTGTATGATAAATAAATGATTTACTATTTTCAAATATTAATATTAATTTATACAGCAATAATATCAATTCATTAAAGAAAATACCATAGTGAATTAGTAAGATTTTAGCTTATAAATTTAAAAAATTATGGAAGAATGAAGGAAATCCCAGTCAGATTCTTTCTCTAACTCCAGGTACTAAAACTCAGATATACATATCAAGTTAAGTGACCGGAGGGGGAAGGAGCTGATTTGTTGCTGCCATCAAGTGGGCATGAAATTTCCACCTCTCTCTTCTCTCTCTCTCTCTCTCTCCTCTCTCTCTCTCATCTCTCGTCTCTCTCTCTCTCTCTTCCTCCTCTCTCTCTCTCTTCTTTTACTGAGATGAGAGATTTTTATGGTACATATATGCGTAATATGTTTATTAATATTTTCAAATAATAATAATAATAATAATAATAATAATAATAATAATAATAAAATAATAATAATAATAATAATAACTGTAATTACAAAAATCATATGTGAAAAGTATTTTACAAATACTACGATAATCTCTCTCTCTCTCTCTCTCTCTCTCTCTCTCTCTCTCTCTCTCTCTCTCTCTCTCTCTCTCTCTCTCTCTTAAAAGCGATGTATGTTTTTTTGGATGATGATTTACTAATTTTCACATATCAATATTAATGTAAACAGCAATAATATAAATTCATTAAAGAAAATACTAAAGTGAATTAGCAAGATTTTAGTTTATAAATAAAAAGAATTATGTAACCCTGTGTCTTGTTTTTTGAACACTTAGCCAGCTTGGTTGGCTGGGTTCCAACTGTCAAATCGAGTGTTGCCATCTACGGATCATTGAGATTCTCTCTCTCTTTCTCTTTTGCTGATATATATGAGATAATTTCTATGGTACATGTGTATGTTTATTAATATTTTTGCATAATAATAATAATAATAATATAACTAATCTCATAATTCACATGTGATAGTATTTTAAAGAAGTACAATAATCTATCCATTTCACTCTTTTAAATAAGGACAACCCTCTCTCTCTCTCTCTCTCTCTCTCTCTCTCTCTCTCTCTCTCTCTCTCTCTCTCTCTCTCTCTCTCTCTCTCTCCACACGAGATACTAGCATGCGCTAGTGGTAACTCTCGCCCTCTGTTTGGGCTGGAAGTGTATGTATAAGTATATCTTTAAGGACATTACTACATTTTATGGTAAAATAATAATATACAGTACTAGTTTACAAATAATATTACGTTTAATAAGATTAAACAGTAACAATAACAATAACATTCTCTCTCTCTCTCTCTCTCTCTCTCTCTCTCTCTCTGCTATTGGCTGTTTATATATTTCTAATGGTAAGATGTTTAAGATTACTTTAAAATGATATTAATAATACCAATTCAATGGTATATTTGATGTAGGATAATACTTTAAGTAGACATTTGGTATTCGTGATTTCACATTCCATTGTTCCCTTGTAAAAAGAAAATGGATGTCTCAAATAGTAACAGTATGAAAGAAAACGTGCATGACTGAATACTTATGGGGGGGGGACTGAATTATTTTCACATACGTAACTAAGTCATTCAGTACGTACGTAGTATGTATTTATGTATAAACATAAAATGTAAGATTTACTTTAAAATAGTATTAATAATATTTCAAAGATTAATATGAACCATAATAGGATATTTTATGTATATTTGATGAAGGATGGTCTTTAAGGGATACTTTGGTGTTTGCATGTTCAGGATAGTTTATGAGCATTTTTAGAGGGGGGTTCCAAACATTCGCGGATTCTAACTATTCGCGGGGGGTCTGGTACGCATCCCCCGCGAATACGGGGGGACCACTGTATATGTTTTTTCTTATAATTGTATTAGCTTACACAATATCTTAACAATCAAAAACTAAAATCAATAACTAATTCTGAGTAAGGCAGTCCTCGGTTAATGGCAATCCAGTTTTATGGCACCATAATGGGCCAAAGTTCGGTTATTGGCGCCATAAGGTGCCAATAAGAGAGTTATGGTGACATAACATACCTAACAGAGGTATGTTAAGGTTATCGGCGCTATTAACTGAAACGTGCAGCCGTAAGCGCCATAAATCACTTGAGTTTTAGGTAATGGCGGATTTTGCTTATCAGCACCTCGCCGAGAACAGAACCACACTGGTAACCGTGGACTGCCTGTACATATATTTATTGTAAGATATTTACAAGGTTTTTTGAGGCTTACATGTTTTTTCTAATCTTTTTTTCAATGCTTTTTTTATATTTCTTTGCACTTTTCTTTGCAAAATCACAATTATAGCTGACATGCTATCATAAAAGATAAGAACTACAACCAGCAGCAATCCCTGGGTATATTTATGAGCAAATAAATAAAATGACATCATGGAAAAAAAGAGTAGTATGACATTCCCCCTTGAAATCCAGAACACAACTAATCTCATGAGATGCCCATTTGACTTAGGGACCTTAGAGTTCAGTTGCCAGTTGTCATTTATAGCTATTGAAGTAAAGGAAACTCTCTGCTGCTTGATCTAGCCAAATTGTACGATACATAATATTGTTGCTCGCTAGGAGTGGATCCATCCAATTCTCAAAAATTATTACCGCTACTCATATGATGGTATCTGTCCATTAAGGGTTAACTGGATGTTTGGTGCCGATCTCCATTCAATAGTGGCGCTGATCTCTAGTTAACAGCGCTGTTAAGCGTGTTATTAGTGCTATTATTGCCAATTTTCATTTAGTGGCGCTTGGCCAGGAATGGAACCCCTGCCGTTAACCAGGGACTGTCTCATTAAAAACTATGCCAATACAGGATGATGTCATTTTCAGTGGAAAGGCCTTCCAGCAGTATTGGCTTAGAATTTCCTTTGTTCAACAAATGAAATTTTTATTTTTAAGAATAGCTCATGAGGGGGAATTTCATAAAAGTACATTAAAGAGAAAGCAGAACGTCACTTGCTTGTAAGCATGATTTTAAGGTTTTATTTAGTTTATCCAATTGTTAAATGTTACATGAATTGTAATTAACTGAATAAGATCTGGTACTCTTTTTAAACAAAACATTCTGGCCAGTCCTGTGAAAGTTGAAGCCAGCTCGGCTTCATCTAACTAGTATTTACCAAAAAATTATAAAAACACCATAGCCACATGACCAATTTCCTGAATACTTTTTCCCTTGCCTCCCTACAGGCAACATGAGCTTTGTTGGATCATCTTTTTCAGTCCCCTGCTCTTTTCTGCTGCTCTGTTTTTAAACGTTTTCACAACTTTGTCAATTCTGCTGTTAGTACTAGGCCATCTGACTATTGCAGCTCTATCTTCTTTCCATTTTACTTTAGTTTCCTCCATTTCTGTCATAAACAGCAAAGAACATGAGGGTAATTTTTGATGGATACATTTATCTCATATTCTCATGATACATCTACCATTGTCTTCACCCTAGATATTTCTTGATGGTAGAGTAACATCTTTAGCACAATGAGTCATTCTATGTAAAATACCCTTTATACTTAGTAATGCATTGCTACTTGGTTTTCTTAGTAGTACTCGGTTAAGTGTCTAACCAAGATTCACAGATATGTTGTATAATTAATCCTCTTTTCTTAGTACCTTACCCATAGTGGCCTCATTATCAAGACTGCTGCTGTTATTGATCTTTCTAGTAAGATGGCTAACTGGTTATTACCAGTTTCACTCTTATCCTTTTTATAGCACCATATCCAATATTTTTGTTGCATGCACAATCAATTCTATTCCTCTAAATTTACACATACGTATAGTATTTGTCAGGTCTTCACACATTCTGTTGAGCTCTTTGGAGATTGGCTTTATTCCTGTTTTTATTAAATTATGTATGTATTCAAGTTGCTTGTTTGTCTCAGGCAAATCTTATAACTCAATTTTCGAGTTGTTGCCTTCGTTTGATGGACTTGAAATTTTGCATGGTTACGCAATCCTGGTGACGGTACAACCTTACATGATCAGGTCAGGATACGCTTAGAATATTACATTCAATTTGTTTAGCTACAATCATAAATCCGTTACAATTTTTGATAAGACTAAAAAAGTATAAAATTAGAGCATGTTTTTTAATTATGTTTTTATTGAAATGTATAAAAAGTAAAGAATAATTATTTGAGACACCAGGATTTCCTTATAATCATCGTTTCCTCAAAAATAAAAACGTGGGTGCCAAATATGGAAGGAAATGCTAGAAGAAGTACACCTTTTTTTTTTCTTGTAGCATTTCCGTTTGTTTGGTGCCCACACTTTTATTTTTGTAGAAGTTATTAATTTTCAGAAAATTCTGGTTTCTCATAAAATTATTTTTTACTTTTTAGTGTGTTTTAATAAAAGCATGTTATATTTCCATTTCTCTTCCAGAGAACCATTTTAAACTATTCAGATGTTACATTAACTGTTGGGCCCTGTAACATGCTAACAATCCCTAGTTCATATTCATCTCTATTATTGAGACCTTCAAAGTACTATAGTCAACCCCCAAGATTCAAGGGGGTTTAGGGACCACAAACCCCCATGAATAGTTAACAGGCGAATACTTGACATCTCCCCCCCCTCTAAAAATGCTCATAACTGCCTATATTTGGATAGTTCAAACACCAGAAACCCCCTCTTATACTTGCCTATATTAATAGTTTTATCATGAAAAATGTATATAGTCACAAAAATGTGAAAATACAGTAATTAGTGAATATATCTATGAAAAATTCTGAGAATAGGTGAATTTTCCACAAGTAATGTGGATGCAGTGGACCCCTTGTATTTGCGGGGATACATACCAGACACCCCCCCCCCCCCCCCCCCCCCCCCCCCCCCCGAAAATAGCTAGAATCCACAAATACTTGGACCCCTATAAAAACACTTAAAACTGCCTCAGGCAGCCCCCAGTTGCCGACAGGGGTTCTGTTCCTGGGGGTGTCATGGTAATGGACGAAATTCAAAAGTCTACAGGCACCACAATCGAACTTACTGTGCCCTAGACTGGTTAATGATGCCTTAAACAGTGTCACAGTCAGATATTTTGCCCTATTATATAATTACTCTTTAATGAAAATGTGGAATTTCGTTTCCTTTAATCATTTACTATGGTCTGCTTGGTAGTTCTACAAATTTTTAATGTCAGATTTGATGAACTTACAGCTATTTCTTGGCCTAGAATGAGAGAGAAAGAGAGAGAGAGAAAAAAAGAGCCACTTTTTTTCAGAATACTAATGTTTCCTCCATCTCTTTATTTATCATATCTTCAAGTTAAATAAGTTAAAAAAGCAAAAGAGAATGATAAAAGTATTGTTAGTATCATAATCGTTGCTTATAAGCTACAGTAATGAACACATGAATGAAAATGGTTGTTTTGCTACAACAACCAAACCGAATCTGATACGTAACAGTGTTTTACCATGGTTTTGTGATAAATATATAGGACTGATATATTTTATATTACACATTTTTTCTCCATGGAGAAAACATTGGCACAGAAATATAGTACAGGCAGTCCCGTGTCTCGGCAGACTTGGTTAATGGCGATCCGGTTTTATGGCATGGCACCATAACGGCCGAGTTTCGGTTATCGACACCATAGGGTGCCAGTACTAGAGTTATGGCACCATTAACCGATTATCAGTACCATTAACCGAAACTCAGTGAGGACGGCCTGTACTGCAAAATTTGAGCTGCATTTGTAGCTGAAGCAGAGAAAACAATGTTCACGTTGCTAATAACTATAAATTATCGTGCATCCGCAACATGGATGAAACTCTACTGCAAATAAAAGTAGAGAAATGAGTGTTTTAATAAAAAAATGCTGAGCATGAAAGAACAGATTTTACTTTTGTTTTCACACTGATAAAAGATAAACATGTAAAGCACATATTATGATGAAATAGGTTTAAAATAGCAAAAGGAATCTTAATTATTTTACCAAAAGAAAAAAATAACTAAATCTAGTTCACAAGAAGCGGTATTTGTCATATTTCGACTTTAAAACGCTTCATATCTTCATATAATGAAACAACCTTGTCCCTTATAAATAGAGTTCCTAGAAATCAATTTACGCTAAATATGTAGAAGCAAGAAAATTGCTCTTGAATTAAGTTAAATGCAGCAAAATAAACTTGCCTCCATCAGCTGATTTTTCCAAATCAAAACATGATTGGTTTGTTTGTATTTTATAATACAATAGTAATATAAGACTACATACATTACTATTGGATACAGTGAAGTAAAGGATAACCTTTTTGAAAGAGCCAAGGAAAAGATGCATATTCGTTATGCTTGTATTTTATGAGGCGGTCTTGGCACTTAGGCTAAGCCACTGATAACCAGGACATTGGTGCTATAAACCCTACGAAGTGTAAAACCCAATTATGAATATAGATTGAAGAAGTGCCATAAAACCGAAATGCCGGTAACTGATACCACTGGTAACTGGGGGGTGCATGTATTTTGTTAGTTCAAACTTGAAGAAAAACCCACTAAATATGCTTATATATGCCTGTTTTTTTTAATAGCTTTATCACAAAAAGTGCTTTTAAACATGAAATTGATATGAAAACACAGTAATTTGTGCATATTTCTCATAGAAAAATACTGTGAATACACAAATTTCCTGCAAAAAATGGCACTGTATATGGTCCATAGAGAAATCTGCGAATACGCGAGTCCACGCATCTCGAGAATGCGAATACGGGGGTTTCATTGTATATGTTCCACAGAAAAATCCTTGCATAGGTGGAACCACGAATAGGTGGGGGTCGAGTGTACCTCATTGTTTTCCAGTATCTTTGCTACCATGAATAGTATTTTCTCTTTTTGATCTTCAATATGAGTCTGATTCTTTTCTCCCAATGATTTTTCTTTGCTCTTGCCACCTGCCTTCAGTCTCCCAAAATTTTCCCTTTGTATGCCTCTTTATCCTCCTCCTTGTGCCCTGACAGCTTTTAAGGTTCACTTCAGTTTGATTGCTCATTTGTAAATTTTGATTCCACAACCATGTGTTTATTTCTTTATAACCTTCTTTCAAATGTTTTTGCCAACCGTGTTTTGATGCCATATTTGCTGACACTGATACACATTTTTTACTTCATAATTTTTCAATAGCCATTATTTATTTTCTTCACTTTTTCATTCTTGAAATCCATAACTATGGCATCCAATCAGCCAATAGTAGTCTTGTGTTGTGTTGAGCTTGCCTTACTTGGTGGAATGTGATCTTTTTCTTCAGTGCTTTCTTTTCTTCTCATGCTAGTAAAGTAAGTCTGGGTTTTAGTGGTGAAATCCGATTATGTCGAGTTCTAATACGGTCGTGAACCGGGTCTCAACTGTAGTAGTATTATTATTGGAAAATATTAATAATAAACTTATTACATACATGTACCATAAAAAGGATCTCCTCAGTAAGAGAGAGAGAGAGAGAGAGAGAGAGAGAGAGAGAGAGAGAGAGAGAGAGAGAGAGAGAGAGAGAGAGAGATTGCAAAATACCATTAAATTCGTTGACCAGTGTATGGCACGTTTACTTGACATATCTGACAGCTTCCCAGCCCCGAGCGTCACTGGAGTTAGGAGAAGGTAGGGAAATTGATACAGAAGAAGATAAAGGGAAGAATTTTCATTTGAAATTAGTTATCTTATTATAGCATTGAAATTTGGTTTATAACGTAGAAAGACATTATAGAACATTCAAGTGAAGCCCTTTTTTCAAATTTTTGTTGCGTTTGTTTTTTTTCTAACATTTTTTTTCCTGATTTATAGAACTTATATTTTTACCATAATGAAAAAATTCATATCTAGCAAAGAAATTACTTAAAAAAAAAAAAAAAACTTCATTTGATTGGAGGTCTACATCAGTTCTATGTATATGGTAGTAATCCCAGGTCTTAATTTTGAATATCAAGGGAGGAGATAGAATGTGAGAAATGGTTATTTTCGGGAAATCGCCCTGGCATCACCAAACTGAAGGTCAGAGGCAAAAATCATATGTGGTTTGGAGATGTCCCAAGTCACCTTATTAAAGGGTATGATTGCCAAAGTCCTGTCCTTAGAAAATGGCATTAGCCAGTGCGCCCCCTTGTGTGATTTGAAAGAAATAAGTATGCCTTCATTTCCATAGATGCCAGAAATTCATATAATTGCCTATTTTCTTACAGCAATAAGTAAGTAACAGAGATCACCAGAGACGCTGGCATCTAGCCTCTAGTCTGTCTGAGCATCATTTTGCATTATTTAATACAAAGACTGAGTATAGGAAACGCTAATATAATACATTTTTAGCATTCCTTCTTGCCTAGTTTCCAGAATTTCATATACAGTAGATACAGTGGTCTCCCGTATTCACGAGGGATGCGTACCAGACCCCCCTGTGAATAGATAGAACAAGCAAATAGTTGGAACCCCTATAAAAATTAAAACCTCCTATTTTGTTAGTTAAACCTCAAGAAAAACCCACTATAAATTTTCCATACCGGGTTTTTTTTAACTAATTTGAATGGGACAACAAAAAAAAAGGGATTTTGACGTAAGGAAAAATCTATTTCTGGGCGATTGCTCGTGTCGCCAGCGAAATATCCTTTAATCCATTATTTCTAAGGTAAAATGTACTAACACATACAGAGAATAAATAAAATAAAGAAAAGGTCATATAACTGACTCGCTCACCCTCCAAGAGGGTGTCGGTATGAACACTATGGCGAGTGGAGACCACTACCACGAACCGCTTGCCAATAGAAATCTCCCACTACAAAATCCCCACAAGAGGGGAGACCGACCCACAGAGTGGGGCGGCAAACTACTACTACTCCATCCCATGCTGCCGACCGCTGCGCTCTGGTGGCCATCCTGAAGTTAGCAGACAATCTTGAGCGATGGGATGGGTAGGGCGGGATTTCGCTGGCGACACGAGCCAATCGCCCAGAATAGATTTTTCCTTACGTCAAAATCCCTTTTCTGGGCTCAGCTCTGCTGTTCGCTGCGCGAAATCGTACCAGAGAAATAGCACAAGATTGTAAGAATAAAATCAAATAAACAAAAGGTCTCAAATAAAAGATAACATAAAATAAAGGAATAATTAAGCTAATAAATATACATATACACACTGATACAAAATAGAAATATTACTTAAATTTAACTTAATGCTAATAATATTTCTTAAAATTAACTTAACTTTAACATATATACAGGGCTTACATGGAATATATGTTGAAATCAGTATCTGTGTATAGATATTATGTACAAAGAACTCAAAGCAATTATAACAATAACTTGAACAGAACAAACTTCAATAATAACATAAAAGGGAATGTATATGACTTAATATACAAAACCCGAACCATTGTAAATACGATGTGTCCCCTAGCATAAAAATAAGGGGATCACATCAAAAGAGGATCATTATATACAATCAATTGTGAGTGACCCTAGCAAAAAATAAGGGACACCCCACTATACCATTATAAGAGCAGCTAAGACTCAAGGTAAACGTAGAGACATGGCAGGTATAGACGAACTGTTTGGGTGAGATAGGTAGAAGGAGGACTGGATCTTCTACTAAAGATTAAGCAGAGTCGGGGGAAACTGTTACCCGCCGCAACTGCTGAAAATTTCAGAGCTTCCAAGGACTTTAAGTAATGACGCTTAAATACTGTCTCGGCGATTTCCATCCAGTATATTTTTTCAACTCATCGAAATTCATATGTTGGAAATAGTTAATTGAGGTGGCTACTGCCCTGACATCATGTGCTTTAGGGAAGGAGTCAGGATTGGCTTGCTTAATAAAGTACAGGATCTGCTGCCTGATGCCTTTAATAGATAAAGTACCACCCTTTTTCTCTCTTAAAGAGAGGACCCGATGAGGATGAGGAGGTCCTGGACAGAAAGGCTCGTAAGGTCGATACTGGGCAAAGAGAGATATCTTGTGGAAGGGGTACAACCTTCCATGGTTCCCACCTCATCAAGGATCTTCATTCTTTGCTATAAAACTCCGTTCCGGAGAAAGTAGCACTTCTTCCCCTGTGGGAAGAAATTGAACATGATCCGGATCCCTGGATAAATGCCGACAGTTCTGAAATTCTAGCTCCTGAGGCCAAGCTTAATAAAAATAGAGTTTTTCTTAAGAGCATTATGAATGAACATGTGACATTATCAGTTTCTGAAGCCAGCTTTAGAACATCATTTAAGAACCATGATACTGACGTAGGCCTTACAGAAGGTCTAAGTCTAGCACAAGCCTTGGGAATAGACGAGAAGTAGGAGTCTGTCAAGTCTATGCTGAAACCAAATTGAAAAATCTTTTTCAAGGCTGACTTGTTTGTCGTAATGGTGCTAGCTGCTAAGCCTTTTTCAAATAAAGATCTGAAAAAGGATATAGCTGAATTGATTGTCATGATTCTAATATCTGATTCCTCAGAAGGTTGCTAACTTTTTGACTGCAGCATCATACTGTCTCAAAGTTGAATCTTCGTTTTATCAGATTCCAAGAAGAGAATATTTTGAGGATCAATATTCGCATCTCTTTTAGCTGCAAACTTCATGAAATCCATAAAGTTAGGGTTTTGAGAATTCCTGAGGAAGCGAACACAGTCTTCGTTTGTATGACTGGCGAGAGCCTGGGACTGGATTCGAAGAGGACGAAAGACCTGCAGTTCCAAATTAGAGGGTAACAATTAGCTCTTCGCGCCAGTCTGGGCTACTAGAGCCACTTTGAAACCCATTGGAATGTCCTGAGTTTGTTCAGTACCTTCCAGGAGAAAGATTCATGGGAGGGAAGACATAAAAATCTTCTCCAGTTGTTCAGTCTAAGGGCCAGGGCGTCCGTGGCCATAAGGCCAGAGGGTCACCAGGTTGGGGGCCCATAACATGGGAGTTTGTGGTTCGCATTGGGATGCGAAGAGATCCACTTGTATAACCTGGAACTCTCTGAAGAATCCATTGGAACGAACTGTTGTCCAGTGACCATTCCGACTCCAGAGGAACTGATCGGGATAGAGCATCTGCTATGACGTTCCTCACTCCAGCTATATGGGTGGAGGAGAGGTGCCAACTGAACTTGTCCGCCAGGGAGAAGATGGCTACCATGACATGATTTAGATGGCGTGATTTGGAGCCTCCCCTGTTTATACAATGGACTACCACTGCGCTGTCTAAGACTAGCTTTATGTGGAGTTCTTTGGCGGACGTAACCTTTTTAGAGTCAAGAACAACCGCCATTGCCTCCAGTACGTTTATGTGAAGCTGACGGAACTGGGGTGACCAGGTTCCTTTGAACCTTCTTGAACTGCGAATATCCTCCCCAACCCGCTTAACGAAAGCGTCTGTGTGGATAGTAATCCCCGGAGGAGGAAACTGAAGGGGTACTGATATTGACAAGTTCTTGACTTTTGCCCAAGGGCGTAGACGATTCCGTAGAATCTGAGGGACTGAGGACAATTTGTCCCTGGACCTGACTTTGCTCGTGAGCGCCAGATTCTGGTTAGATCTTTCAGTTTGGCTTTCATCAAGATGTTTGTCACTGATGCAAAACTGGAGTGAACCCAGAATCCTTTCCTGGGTTCTCCTTGAAGCAAGTTTGTGTCCTAGAAATTGCTTTACTGACTTCGCTATTTCTTTCCTCTTGGGCTGATGGAATCGACAGAGTATGGGAGGATAGATTCCATTGAATGCCCCAGGGGCCACTGAAAGTTTGACTCTGGAGTGAGTCTTGATTTGGTCCTGTTTATCTTGAAGCCTAGATATTCCAGGAACTGGATTACTTTCAGTGTTGCTTTGTGGCATTCCTCGACTGTTGGAGCCCAGATTAGCCAATCGTCGAGATACGCTACTACCCATAATCCCTTGCGATCTTAGTTGTTGACTACCACTTCCGCCAACTTCGTGAACACCCTGGGTGCTACGTTGAGACCGAAGGGAACTACCTTGAAGGAGAATGCCTGATCTCCTATCTTGAAGCCCAGATACGGGCGAAAAAAAAGTGTCTTGCAATAGGGGGATATGATAGTATGCGTCTGT
Source organism: Macrobrachium nipponense (assembly GCF_015104395.2). Classification (NCBI taxonomy): domain Eukaryota; kingdom Metazoa; phylum Arthropoda; class Malacostraca; order Decapoda; family Palaemonidae; genus Macrobrachium; species Macrobrachium nipponense. The sequence goes on from NC_061108.1 coordinate 42,015,710, forward strand.
AAGATCGATAGAGGTGGTGACGGCCCCACGGGGAAGTAAGGTCCGCACCTGCGAGATGGTGAGCATCTTGAACTTGTCGCAGCGAATGGCCAAGTTTAAGCGGGACAAGTCTAAGATTACCCTTCTTTTTTGTGAGCCTTTCTTTGGAACGCTGACAACGCCCTTGAAACTTTAATCTGTTGACTCTCGCTATTGCTCCTTTCTGAAGGAGGTCCTCCGCATACTCCGTCAATTCTTTGGATGGCAAGTTTGGCGGGAAAGGTCTGGGTGGGGGCGGATTCGTCACCCAACTCCAACCCAGGCCTTTCGACACAATGCTTTGTGCCCATTTGCTGAATCTCCACCGGTGGCGGAAGAGAAACAGCCTCCCTCCTACCTGGAAGTCCTCATTGGTGTTGGTAGCCTCCGCGGCCTCCCCTGAAGTGTTTTCCTCTATTAAGGGACCCTCCGATCCTCTCTGACGAAAGGATCGCTTACCTCTCTGCCTCCCATACCCGACCGCGGTTCATACTTTTCTGAAAGGCCTGACCCTCGAAGACTTGATTGAAGGCTGGGGAGACAGCGTAAGAGGTGGAAGGTTGAGGCTGGGGGGAAATCACATAAATAGGCTGCGATTGAGCCTTGGAGGTAGAGGGTTGGGCTGCCTGCACCAACGGAACAGCCGGAACAGGCTGGGCAAACCGTTGCTGTTTCTTTTGGTAAGGCTGGAAACGTCTGGGTTTCTTCTGAGCCTTACCTCTGACAGCTTGATCTTGGCGTCTCTTTGCCGTGAGACCCCAACGATCTTTAAGGCTTTGGGTTAAGCCTCGTAGCCTCTGCCTGACCTCCTTTACCATTGCATCTGGGGAAAGGTCTGCTCCCCAGATGTTTGATGAAAGCAACTTATTCGGTTCATGCCGAATAGTTGCTTCTTGGAGGACATGCTTCCGACAGTTTGTTCTGGCTGTGGCGAACTCGAAACATGTCAGACTGCACCGTTTTGAGTCAGTGACTTGGTGATTAGCTTGAACAGTGGCTCGGAACCATAAGAAATGGTAGCCACCTCAGTCATGGCCATGTATTGATAGACCTGGCCAGCCTAGACTTGGCATCAAAATTCTGCCTGAATGAGGCTATCTGGAAGTCTAGGCAGCTTCTCACCAAACTGCTCCATAGCACAGTCTGGTTTGAGTTTGCCCGCAGAAAAAGTGTTGGGCAGGTCTTCCCACAAATCCCCGGTTGAGGGAAGTAAAGGAGATGTAGGGTCCGCTTCCTTTAGCTGCGGTAACGAATCCCCCTTCTGGGCTGCTGGGATAGTGACCGTAGCAATCTTTGTCAAGAAAGGAAGCGGAGTACCCTCTTCCATTGTAAAGATCGTGAATGGACTCTTAAACGGCTGTATTTTCGTGTTTGAACAGTCCATGTCCTCTAAGCACCTGAGCCATTCTCTTTGAGCCTGGTCACGTGAATAGAGGACTGTCTCTTTAGGGACCTTATCATCTCGTGTCATGGCAGAGGCGGTGAGCCTGGCGTAGCCGATGAACGGAGGTTGGAGATCTTCCGGGTAGAACTCGAAGTCCTCAATCCTTCGAGTTCCACATTCCGGGATAGAAATAAGCCCGTCCTGGAAGGGGGCGTATGACGCCACTCTCCAGGGATTGTTCATGCTGAACGGAGGCAGAGAGTCATATGGTGGCAACTGAGCTATCCCTGTGCCGAAAGGTGGGGGAGTAGCTAGCGGAGCTTGGCTTAGTCCGGCGATAATGTTGTCCTGGGAGTTGATCCTATCAGACAACCGGGAGAACATCTGTTCCATACTGTTCTTTAGAGTCCCAACCAGATCCCCCATTTGTTGCAACAGGCCAGCATTGGGATCCAAGCGGCCGGAGCTGCTGCGGAGGTGGACGGTAGCTCTGAACAGGAACCAAAAGGAAGTGAACGGTTGACTCCGCTGGAGTGTGTGATCTCTCCCTGGAGGATCTACCTCCTTCCTTGAGGATTTGGAGCCGGACCCAGAAGCTTTAGACCTCTCTGCTCCGGGGTTTGTAGCCGGAGACTTGCGAGATGATGACGCCGACGACGTCTTTTAGACGACGACGACGTCTTACTCAAGGTTTTAACCACTTTGTTGTCCTTTGACCTTAGGTCTAACAGAAGCATCAGAGAATATAACAAAGTTTTTTTCGGCCTCCTGTAAAGCCTTGGAAGGAAGCTGGAGAGGTGCAGGAGTAGAAGATCCAGTGGCGCCCAAGGGCAGCCCTTGGGCGTCCAACGTACTCACCTCGACCAACAGGTCGTCAACACCTACCATCGGTTCAATGTTTAAATCTAACGTCGCGACTTCCGACGAGATGTCCTGGCCTGGATCAGTCAACGAAGCGGCGAGCTGCTGCTGGATTAGCGCAATAGTCGGGGCCGCCTCTGCTGGGTCGACGTAGCCCGTTGACTTGCCGCCGGGGAAGATCAGGACCGCCAACCTCTTCTCGAGAATGTAGGGCATACCCTTGGCGGCGTTCTTCCCAAAACCGCCGACCCAGGCCCGCAGGGTTGCCAGTGCGGTGTCCCTCACAGCCGGAGCCTGGAAGAGAGGGTATTTGTTAGTTTTTTAAGATTAAACTTAAAACTAAAACTTAAGTAAAAGGTTAACTTAAAATTATAGGGGATGCGAAATCCCATGTAAAATTAGCTTAAGTTTAAGAAAGATTAAAAATTAAACTTAAGAACTATAATCATGTAGGGATTGGCTAACGGAGTTGGAAATACTTACCCCGTCTAAGAGCTGGCTCACCAGATCATAGCAAATGGTGCAGGTCTCGTGAAACCAGACTTGGAGGTTCCCGTGCGGAGTCGCGCATGGAGCATGGGACCGGCAGACTTCATGCCCACAGGGGTCCTGGAGCGTGGCATTGCATCCCGATGCTCACAGTTTGGTGGTCTGTAAGTGAAAAGACACATGAGCATCGTAAAAGGTATCACTTACAGGCTAAAGGTTAAAAGAACTCCGCTGCATGCCGGAGCGCGAAAAAATTTCGGGCATAACCCCTCCCTTACCGCCTGAATAGGCTATAACCACGGAGAGATCCGGTGTGAGCAGGCAAAGGAGGGGGAGGTTTAATGTAGCTTAATTAAACTTAATAATAGTTTAAATTAAATACTAATCTTAAACCTATAAAAATGGGACGTACCAGACTAAATCCGGTGCGTGGCGGAGCGTGTCGCGATATCAGCGCGACGGAGTTGGTTAGCAGAGACCAACTGTATGCCGCAGTCCGCCCGTCAGGGTGAACTAGCACCTTTCCACGTGGATGCTGGAGCTCCGGTAGATAAAGAGCCCCAGTAAGGTGGGAAAGGGCGAGAGGGCAAACAGACTCGAGCTAGCAACGGAGCGACGGAGTAACGACGGAGGGGGGGAAAGGCCAGTCCCCCCCCCTTAGTCATCCGAGCGTACCGAGAAGCTGGAGAGGTCGAAACCAGTCTGGGTCTGTCCCGTCCCCCTACTCCCTCCGCCTAGGGGGAGAGAGGGAGGCAGGCTCGGGTATGTGGAGCGAGCGTGGGCAGACCAACCCTCCCCCCGGCCCTATGGAAGAGCGGGAGGAGGGAGAGATGACTGGACAGGCGTCTGGCTGCTCCGTGATCACGTAGTGACCACGGAGCGGTAACAAGATATACCATGAAACAATAAAGCCTAGGATACACAACCGACTGATCAGAGAGATGCTATAGGGAAGCAACCGAACTGAAGAGCGGAAGCCATGGACCAAAAGACATAACCTAGGCTAGGTGAAGGCCAGACGCCGAACACTAACGTAAACATAATACATAATTAAACAAAATTACTAAACGTAAAGAAAGAAAATAAAACAGTAGGAGAAAAAATCCAGGAGTGTACGACTAACCCGAAAGAAAGTCTACCACTCAAAGCTAGCCGGGGCCGATACAAAGAGCTGTGGCTAGGGTCTGGATGGAAGATGCCTACGCAAGGTGAAAAAGACATGCATGCATGACATAAACCCCGTAGGCTGTACCCTTAATATAAATAGGATAACTAATAACAGAGCGTAATAAAGTAAGGGAAGGTTCTGGGTATGGAAGACCAAGAACGAACCCGCCACGAGGCAGAACCATGCTGCCATGCTTCCGACCTAGAGCTCGTATTTATACCTAAAAACGGCAAATACTGACTCAAGGCCGGAAAAAACCAAATAGCAATAAACACTGATTACTTAACTTAGCTGCTGCAATGGCTGTACGCTCCATGATGAATAAATCCAATAAAAAGGGCACAAAAACACAGAGCAAAAAAGGGCACGTGTATACGATGTGCGCTAACTGAAAAGGATGGCCACCAGAGGCGCAGCGGTCGGCAGCATGGGATGGAGTAGTAGTAGTTGCTGCCCACTCTGTGGGTCGGCTCCCTCTTGTGGGGATTTTGTAGTGGGAGATTTCTATTGGCAAGCGGTTCGTGGTAGTGGTCTCACTCGCCATATAGTGTTCATACCGACACCCTCTTGGAGGTGAGCGAGTCAGTTATACTGACCTTTTCTTTATTTTATTTATTCTCTGGTATGTGTTAGTACATTTACCTTAGAAATAATGGATTAAAGGATATTTCGCGCAGCGACACGAGCTGAGCCCAGAAATGCATTTTTTTGATGAAATTGAAAAAAAAAACAGGAATTTAGGGATATTTCTCAGAAAAATACTGTGAATAGGTGAATTTTCCGCGAATAATGTGGGGAAATGTTCCAGAGAGGAATCCACGAATGTGTGAGTCCACGAATCCGGAGAATGTGAATACGGGGGTCAACTGTAATTGATTACGGATCAATTATTTGCATAAAATAATAAATAACTGAGACTTCCATAGATGTTGGCATCTTGTCTCTTGTCTGTATAGGAGCAAGAGCCCAAGCTGACATAAGGCTAGCTTATATAAAACACCAGCTGTCCGAGCGTCCATCCCTGGGCGCCCAGTGTTTCGGGCGCCAGTGGGTACCGAGTGCCTAGTTTTCGGGCTCCAGTGGCTGCCGAGCGGCCAGTGATTTGGCCGCTAATGATTGCTGAGCGCACAGCATTTTGGCGCCAGTGACTGCTGAGCACCAAGTGTTGGGTCGACAATGGCTGCTTAATGTTTCGGGCACCTATGCCTGCCTAACGCCCAGTGTTCGCCTCTTGCTTTCTGACTCTCACCTCACGCCTCCCAAAGCTGACGCCATTTCTCTCCTACTAACCCTTTTAGTATATCATTCGTTTGCTCCTGCTCCTGGCTCTATTGCTTCATTCCCATGCCTTTGCCAGCATTTTATTTCTATTATTGTGAATTTATCAGTGTAACAGCGAAGTGTTGTGCAGTGGAGGAGGTGGCTACTTTTCCCTCGATTCTCCTAGATAAAGGTCACGGTCCCGCTCCCCAGCACTGGGGAAAAGACTTACCGCAGGTCCAAGGGAGGTCGGGAGGTTGCATACAGGTAGTCTCTCCCTCAGTCAAACCTGTTGTTGGTCCCAGGTTTTGACAGACGGCCGCTGGAAGGGCTTCTTTCTGGATGTGTCAGAGGAAATGACTATCTGGCCACCCTAGACTTGAAGTCACTGTCCTGCTTCTTCTCACAGCCAAGAACAGCCTAGGAGAGGACATAATGGTAGTCAAAGGGAGTTCGAGGGGGTGGCCCCCAGTAGTTGCCCCCTTGGTTGAACCTGTTTTTCCCAGGTATTGGCAGACAGTCATTGAAAAGGATGTCTTGATGGATGTGTAGTGAGGAAGGATATTCCCCCCCCTCCCCCCCACCCCCCCAGTCGAACCTGTCGTAAGTGTAGAGGTTTCGACACAACGCTGCTGGAAAGGCGTATCAGTGATAGTGTACAGTTGTAGTTCTATTTCAATGGTTCATCACCTAATAAATCGTGTCAATGACGTGATTCTTTGGTCTCTCGACCTCTGAAGAGGTATTCTTCGGTCAATGAAGCCTCGCAACGTAGCAGTCCTGCTTGCCCAACTGCTCACAGTCTATGTTCATTCGACTTTCAACTGCAGACCCGACTCTCAGTTGTTTTACAACTCGAGACTCGGCTGATTCAACTCTCAGTTGATGCTCAACTCACGACTCAGCTGATTCATCTGAGGGAGTCCAATGGAAGTTTTTCTCCCCCCTTGGTTGAACTGGTCGTCAGTAGTCATCGAATTAAAGAAAGGTTACTCATTTTACTTAATTAGTACTAATTTTGAACACCCTGTACTTAGATGTTGGAAGCATTATAAGCGACCTTTTGCTTCCTATAGCTAATCCTCTCCCAGACATTCACAGCCAGTGTGTCAACTCCGTGCCTTCACATGCGCTTACAGGTACAGATACCGACTTGTAGTTCGCAGAAGAAGAAGTGGATTAGAACTCTGCTCCTGCATTGGTATATATGAGCCTTCTCAATATACTTTTATCCTAGACGCTCATCAGAATATTACCAATTCTCATGATGAGCACTAGGTATTGGCGCCTAGCTTTTCAAATCTTTCTCATACTGGCGTATTTTGTTGAGCACCAGTTCCCCTTCCAGGCTTTCTTTTCTTCTCTGCTCCCATCGGAGGCGTCCAACTTCGTCGCTTCAGCTCACACAGCGTTTTTTCCGAGCCTCACCTGGCAACAGCTGTTGGTAGTCTGGCGCTTCCTATTGAACACCCAACAACAGTCTCCTTGTTCACTTTTGTCCACACTAGGTGATCTTTCATTAGTAGCCATTTGAACAGGACATCACATGAGTCGCGAAAGAAGTTTTTCGTATAGTCCTCATTGTGAAATTTCGGTCATGAAGATAGATTGTGTAAACAAAAAGAAATAAGCAAGTTCTCACCATCTTTTGGCGCAGTCGGTTCTACTCTATTCTTTCTTGCATTCCTGCTATCGAACCAGATGTAAGAAGAGAATGCTCTGTTTGGTGGGTGAAAACCCCTGCTCTCCCTTCAGGGATGGTCTTTTTTGCTTAGTGGAATAAGTTTTCCTAAGTTTTTCAATTGCTATCTTCACCTAAGTTGATGATCGTGTGCATTATTGCCTGCTCCCTGGAGTTCCGAGAAGAGAGGACAAGAACAGTCATCCTGAATAAGAAGAATTTACGGATTACTCTCCCCAGGGTTCAGATGTGAGAGCCTATGTTCTTGGTTCGATCTTAGGTCCTGTTTTGTCAGTGTTTCTGATTCGGGAACAAGTTTAGTATGAACTAGTCATCTTCGGTGTCCTGTTATCGCCATAGAAGCTTTCCTTCGGGATAGCTTCACCTTCGCTCTCTTCATTAGAGAATGAAGGAGGTCTGTTTCCAATCCTTATTCTTTTTCTCTTCGAAGTGAAGAAGAATTAGGCTGATGCATGGTTGACAGGAGCCTACGAATATACGTACTTGTATTTCTTGCGACATGCGTCTGTTATCAGTTATACCATTCGAGTAATAGGCGTATGCCTGTAAGTAAATTCTTCTGGTGTGTGGACAAAGATGATTATAGGTACCTCTTCTTTAATTTCCTGAAACTCAGGACATCCTTCCAAGAAAGTTTTGCCGATTTTGATTTTTGATTTTGGTGATGTTTTGGCAACAACACCACAGAATTGGAATATCACTGAACATGGGTGTTTTCTTTCCCTCTTGTTGCAGTTATCACCTAGGTGCTTTAGGGTATCTGTCGTGCACTTGATGGCTCTACAAGATGAATGCATTCTAACGTGGAATGTGCTACCAGGCAACTCAGCCTATGGAGTCATGGAGGAGCAGTGACTGCCTTCTCAGTGAGTGTTTCTGTGCTTGATTGTTCAAATTAATATCGTTTCTCCGCTGTGGAGGTTTAACTGCTAATTCGGATCTCTAGCCGGCCATCACAGACTTAAGCCTCTTGTTGGCTTTGGATTCTCACTTATTGTTCCTATATTGTACTCCACATTTGCCATTGCGAGAATCATCAGACAGAGAGATTAGTATCTTTAGATTCATTATCATCTTTCTGTTTACCCCACGGTACAAGTACAACAGAAGTCCATAAGTCTGCTTTGTCACAATTGATCCATAGGCCATTGCATGATTCAGAATGATTTCTCAAACTAACACAGCGGTTTCTGTCTTCCATATTCGTTTTCTAATTCGTAAAGTGTTAAATGACTAATTGTTCACCCCAAATTGGAGTGATGTTGGAAGACTTATCCTGATAGCTCTGCTTCCAGTGTGAAGAGAAGAGTTCCT
>NC_061108.1:42024405-42059405 GCF_015104395.2 Macrobrachium nipponense
AAGCATATTTTAATGTATAAAAATTTGCATCTAACCTGATGAACTTTGGCTTTTAGGCCTATTTTTTAGTTAAAAACAAACTTGGATGTACTAATATGTATTATCAGTGGTATCTACCAAACCTGAGACATGGATAGAAAGCATAGTATGTACAGTGTAATCAACTGAAAACACATCTTGCACAATGTATACATGATGTATAGGAAGAAATCATGCTTTTGGATGAAATTTTAATGATCACATGATACAGATTGGAAGATACACAAGTATGCTATATGCAAATTATGGTTCTTTTGTATGCTGTATAATTTTGAGTTTCATAAAATGTTTTAATTGGAAATCAACTGTGATTGTGTATTTACGGAACAAGCTTTAGTTCCAAAATCTGAAAAAATGCAAACACTGAAACGTGGCACTGCCCTCACAGTCGCTCAAGAACTGATTGAAAAATAAAAGCAGTCCCCGGTTATCGGCAGGGATTTCATTCTCGTCGGGGGTGCTGATAACCAAAAACCACTATTAACTGAAACTCAGCAATTTAAGGTGTTTATGGTTCCAATGACCGGTTAATGGTGCCAGTTAGGGATATTATGGCGCCATAAATCGCCGAGTTTCAGTTAATGCCGGTTTTCGCTTGTCAGCACCCTGCCAAGAACAGAACCCCCGACAATAACCAGGGACTGGCTGAACTTCAGAAAAGGCATTTCACTGAAAATCATTGTTAATTAAAATCTGAGAATTAACCAGAAGATTATCGGAAGACTTTTATCTCTGAATCATACATAATTAAAATCATAATTTGGGTATTTATTACAATGAAAGACCTTTAAAAATGAAAACTTGATATAAATAAAATCATTATGCTATGTGCAAATCCTCAGCACTTTGTTCTTGAAAGAAACAGAAATGGAAAACTAGGCTTAAAATATATGTATTCATTAACAGGTAAATCTTGCCGAGAGATCCAAATACTTGACCAACTGTTTCAAGTAATGCTTCTTCTATTTTTTGGACGCATTCAACCAGTCTTTTGGTGTAATACCCTACCTATGCTACAGAAATTGAATGTATTTTCAATGAACATTCTGGGGCAGAGTAAAATCACATCATACAGCTAGAGAGTGTTCTCACTTCATATCTAGTATGTATTATTTCTTTCAAAGTACACTCTCAATCTAGCAAGTCTGGTACAGACATTAAATGTCTGATCTTTCAGTGTGTTTTTTGGATAAATAAAAATCTGATTACTTGTGCTGTACTGTAATGTGAAAAGTACAGTATACTAAAAAATTATAACAATTTCACATATGAAAGTTAGCTCCAGCAAAACTGAAAGGCTATATTTTTACATTAAATCTATAACATGTCCCCTAGTTGATTTTATAAATGTAAAAAAAGATATATAACCAGAGCAAAATAATAGTAATAGCTTCAAACTCAGGCTAGAACAAAAAATCACCACCCAGATATAAGGTGAAAGGACCTAATTCTTCTAGTAGTAGAAGGCAATAATGAGTGATAAGAGGTATCCTGTTGTATGCTACAAGCATCATGAGGAATCAGAAACATTTAGAATTATAGTGCTGTAAAAGAGCTATAGCGCAAAAATTAATAAAATGACAAAAAGGAACAAAAATGACAAGGTCACTCCTAAAACCTGATTGGACAAAACTATTGAATATCAACATTGCAACTACAACATTTAGTACCGTTAAATTTTTTCTTCCCTAAAGTAGGTCATACACCTAGGTAACATACACACTGATTTTAAAGCAACTGATGTGAAACGAATAGTCTTCAGCATAATTTCAAACTGACTGGTACAGAACCTGCTAGTTCTCATAGTGTACAAGGATAATAATGCCAGTTCTTCCAAATTAGCACATCCTGTCATTCTTTCAAAATGCTGATAGTATACAGGCAGTTCCTGGTTATCAGCAGTCTTGGTTATTGGCGATCCAGTTTTAAGATGCGTCCAGCAATGAAAATTGGTGCTGAACCAATTTTCAACACCGAAATGCATCGATTTTCACTTATCAGCGGCAATAATGGGTATTACCGGCAATAAGCACCGTATCTGTAATTTTCACTTATCGTCAGCTGTCGGAATGGAACCTCTGCCAAAAACCGAAGACTGCCTGTACTGGAGAATCTTGTTTAGCATGCAACATATAGGGGAAGGACTAGCTTACTGATCCTATTGTTTTCACTTATATGTACCATTAAATTCACTGCCACTTTGTCCAAAGGTTTAGAAAAAACCATTAAATTATTAATTTCCGCTATGGGGAAAAACGACAGAAATCTGGATTATGGTTCCAAAAATGCTTTCCATGAAGGTACTTGAAAGGTTGTAAATATGATGTGCTAGAATATTTACTAAAACAAACTGTTCTAATCACAAGAATTAACTGATTATAACTGCCTTTCAATAAACTGAAAACTGACAACACCATAGGATGATATGTCAAGATATATATGCTAAGTTTAGATCTACGGGTTATGTAAGGTAACAAAACTACCTTTCTAACGCAATAATAAAAAACTAAATCACAACGTAAGTTCTTTATTTGCACAACTGAACTGTCTTTTAAATCATTGGAGAAACAAGGTACAAAAAGTCTCAGAAAGCATCAACAGTCATTCCAATTATTTTGGGGGTACATATTCGCTTTTGGTTTCTCTAATAAAGTCAAGTATGAAAGTTCTTTGAACAAAGTTGATGCTAAGTTAATGTTGATGGGGGTCTTGTTGAATGAATGTGCAGAAAACAGTGAAGCACATGCAACAAGGTAACACTATTAAACCTTTGATGTTTGCTTTCTCATCAATTTTATGATGAAAAAAATGGCCACAGATGAAAGAGAAAGTTTAGAGTGGAGTAATGACAGAAAGTTAACACACTTAAATAGAACCATTATATATCTAGGGAGACTGGGCTCAAAACAAATCTGCAGAAAAACACAATACCGAGGACAGCATATGCACAGAGAAACAAATAACATTAAATGGAACATGATGAAGAGAATTTTTCTTTATTTTTCAGAAACTTTTTTATACTTCATGTTTTTTGTGCAATTTCAGCTTACTTTCTATTTAAGGTGTTGCTATATTATTGCACTTATCTTCCTATGAACTGAAGCCATTGTTTCAGCAAACTAAACTGGTAAACTGTATATATATATATATATATATATATATATATATATATATATATATATATATATATATATATATATATACAGTGCTCTCCCACTTCTATGCAGGAATAAGTTCCATAACATGCCGCGGAAATGCAAGATCCACGGAAATGCAAAAATCCCCTCTAAAAATGCTTATAACTGCCAAATACCCAGTACCCCATAAACTATAATGTGTATAACTGTCTATTCTAACATTTCACTGCTTAATTTGATAGTTCAAACAAAAATATACCTAAGATTATCAAACTAAAGCAATCTAATATAACTTAAAACATGAATACACACCAAAACATCTTGGATCATCTTTGATTATTACAGGTACTCCTCGTATAACGACGGGGTCCGTTCCAGCGACCACGTCATTAAACACATTCTCATTACTTTGACTAATAGCATTAATTTTCAGTCATTCTATGTGATACACAGAACTAGTTTCTGACATAGCCTACTACTTGACAAAGTTCTGACAACACTTTTTATCATTTTATTACTCATATATTTTAACTTCATCATTTTCTAATTTCATTATGTATAATTTTCTTTATAATATGTATGTGTACTTTATTTCACACATTTAGCCTACATTTCCGAGTTAGCCTACTAGTAAGTCAATATAATACTTTATTCAACAAATTTAGCCTACATTACCGAGTTAGCCTACTAGTAAGTGAATACAATACTTACTAAGTCAATACAGAATTAAACTTTTCTCAGAATCTGCACTTTACTTTGCAGTGACTTTCATATTCTAAATTTGGTTATTTCATAACTACTGCTATTAGTTTCTTCATCATTTATTTATTTTTATTGTAGAGGTTAGTGAGATGAAAATAAAAATGAATGAACTTGGCGATCACAATGCATTTGAATGTTGCAGTCAAAATGTAAACAAAGCACAACGCCATCTATTGAGGAAAAAGAACATTAAACAATTTGCTCAGGGGATAAGCATTTTCTATCATTGATAAAAATTTACGTTTGCATTCTTACATCTAGTATTATCTGATCTCATGGTTGACATTGAATACGTATGTAAATACACAGTTGTATAAAAAATTATCAAACTGCATTACATGTAAATCTTTCAAGCAGTCTAAGAGTAAGGAATTCATGCTTGCCAAATGTCTCATTATTTTGATCAAAAGGATTGGCTTGGTATAGACTTCTCAAGTGGAATATTTTAAAAAATATTTTCATGTTAATATTAAAAACGTACTTGACTGCACATATTTTCTTTTCATTACTAAGAATTATATATTCTCACTAAACAAAGGAGATATGGCATAATTTTTGCTTTTTTGCTTTTTTGAAGTTGCAAACAAATGTGGCGCCACCTGTTCGGCCATGCAATGAACTAATGGCGGCTGAATCAAGCCAACCAGTTGAGTTCCCAGACCACAGAATGCCGACTTTAAGAGGTTCAACTGCATAGCTTTTCTTTACAAAGTATATTAAAGCCTTATTTATTGTTTTAGCCATAGATTTCAAGGTTTTCAAAACCTAGGCTAGGCTTGATTATTGGCACTGAATAGCCTTCCTCTTGGCCACCATTATCATTTTCATTTTATGGGTTTTTTCTCTCTCTCTCTTCATGTTGTCATCATAAATCCGAGTTGTCATAAAATGAGTACATTGTTAAATGAGGAGCACCTGTACCCTTTTGCAATTGTTACTTCTCAGTATATACAGCCCCTAAAATGCTTATAACAAAGATTTACTAATTTTAAAATATTAATATTAATGTACAAAGCAAAATATCTATAAATTTCTTAATAAAATTTAGGTAAATCTTTAATACAAGTTAAATAAATCTGTCTTACAGAATGTTTGACAACTAATCAAGTTATCCCTGTACTCTATAAATGAGACATTTTCACTCATAGTATTGAAGTCTAAAACATTTAAAATTATCACTAATTCACTTTTTTTGTAGAGCAACACTGTTTCTTCACTAACTACTGAACTTTCATACTGTGTTCGTTGACTTAAATACAGATTTTTATGATACAAATAATTTACAGAATACTTATAAGTAGTAATGTTCTATTAAGCTAATTCCAGGTTAGCCCCCGGACTGAACATAATAGGTGAAGCTCGCTCTCTCTTTTTAAGGGTAATGTAAGAAGTATTCTAAATATTACTTTAAAATGTTTTGAATGATAATGTAGTTATGCATCTATTGAGCTCATTCCGGGTTGGGTCCCGATTGAGCAATAGGTTTATGATTCTCTCTCTCTCTCTTTAAGGGTACTGTAAGTTATATTTGAAATTATATAAGTGTAAAGTTTTTTTTTTAGATAAAGCATGTTGTACAATATTTAATATTTACTAATTATTTTCATTTTATTTTCCAGTCTGCTTTTACTAGTAAATAAAATAAAAAAATTCAAGTGATTTTAAATATATTGCACAATATATCATGAAAAATCTTTTCAGTAATATCATTTCAAATAGATCTTACCTTACCCTTACAGAGAGAGAGAGAGAGAGAGAGAGAGAGAGAGAGAGAGAGAGAGAGAGAGAATGTCTCAAAGACTTGTTAGTCCATCCGAGGAGAAATCGTGTGCTCACTTTTCTCTAGGAGCAGGTTTTACTGTTAATTCACCGTGTTCTAATGATTTTGTCTGGTTTCCTTTTAAAATCTTCCACACTTCTGCTGTTTACAACTTCTGGTGGCAGTTTATTCCATGTGTCACCTATCTTGTATATAAAGAAGTTCCTGCAATGAGATGTATTGTATCTCTTCAGCTCGTTTCCATGCATTACTTCTTGTCTGGTTTTCATTTTCATTCAACTCAAATAGGTTACAGTCCACTTTTGTTATGCATTTCAGTATATTGAATGTTTATATTAATTGTCCTCGCAATCATTGTGTTTATAAGACATACATGCTCAGGCTCTCTAGTTGTCTTTGGTAACCTTTTTGCCTGATGGATGGAATTAACTCTGTGGCTATTGCTTACCCCTTCTAATCTATTTATGTCCTTCCTTAGTGTTGGTGACTAAAACTGTACTGTATATTCAAGATGAGGCCTAACTATTGATGTGCAGAGCTGCAGCACTGTTTCCTTGTTTCTGTATTTGAACTGCCTCTTTATGTATCCCACTAGTTTCTGTGCCTTCTTTTCAGCTTTTATGCACTGTTTTGTGGATTTCAAGTTCTTGGTAATGATGACTTCAAGGTCCTCTTCTTGTTCTACACTACGTATGTCATCCCTGTTTCTGGGTCAGCTGCATTTACACCTAGTTTGGTGTCGTATGCAAATTTACCTATCCTGCTAGTTAATCCTATATCAATGTCATTAATATACAGAACAAGAGCAGGCCAAAGAAAGAACCCTGAGAAACTCCCCTTGACACATCTGCCCATTCTGATTCTTCACCGTTAATTACGACTCTCTGTTTTCTATTAGTTAGCCAGTCTTCGATCCAGTCTGCTGTTTCTCCTACAATTCCTAAGCTCTGACTTTTGTCATTAGTTTCTTGTGTGGAACTGTCAAAGGCCCTTTGGAAATCAAAGTAGAGTACATCTATTGCTCTACTACTGACGTAAACAAGCGTGTCACGGATAAATTTACTCCAAGAGGTTTGATAGGCAGGATCTGTTTTATCTGAAAAAAACCTTACAAGCGAAAGACATTAGGACAGAATGGTCTATAATTTCTGGGCTCTTCTCTTGGACCTTTTTTGTAAACTGGAGGCACATTACCTAGTTCCTATCCTTTAGGCGCCTTTTGTTGTTCTGCCATTTTTCTGTAGAGTTTATATACTAGGTGAGGAACTATCTCCTCTTTTAACTCTTTAATTTCTCTTGGATGAATCCCATCCAGGCCAGGTGATTTGAACTTGTTAGAGAAAGAGAGAAAGATAGAATCATACACCTATTATGCTCAGCAGCCCCCAGTTTACGAAAGGGCTCCATTCTTGAGATGCGTCGTAAGACGAAAATCGTCAGAAGCCGGAAAATTTTCGACATTCGTCAAAAATCCTAAGAAACACTCCGAATGCTTTGGGTGTATATTGAAAATTATGTAAACTGCATTCTTATTGTGTTTTTCTTCAAAAAACCTTCAAATACTGTTTACTGTATATAATCTTTGTACTGTATATATTCTTTGTTAGGTTTGATATTTAAAGACCAATTCTATGGCCTAAAATTTTGGGATTGAACATTACATGTGGTGTTGGCTAGTTTTGGAAAAGTGCGTTTGGCACTAGGGTAAGGCTAGGCTTTGGATTTTCTAACAAGAGACAATAAATACATATGTTGTTTTACTTATTTGAGAATAATTTAATATTATTATATTGTTTCTATATTGGAAAAGTGCAAACTTTAGGGACTAGCTAAGCCTACCATATTCTTTGGATTTCCTGGCAAAGACATCTCAACAAAGTAGCATTTCTTAACACAGAAGTCAACAAATTTTATATTTGTATAATAACGACAATAAATATAAATGTTGTTTTATGATTTTTACGTTGTTTCTACATTTATGGCTGTTCTAGGCTATAATAAGCGCAATCTACATTTCCCGAACATAAAGCAATGCCCGCCATTTGTAATTCGTCAGCTGATAACTCTTATTTACGATTCACAAAGTATCATGCATTTTTTTTATTCTTCTTAGTAAAATGATGCTTTAAATCGAAAAACTTAGTCATGCAATACTTTTAATAAAAAAAAATTTGTGAATTAAATATTAAAAATGGAAAATTACTTTAATGACATCAAAGACTGCTATCATTGAAGCTAGGACATATTTTGTAGAATTCTTCTGCTATGTCATTATATGTTTCATTATAGCTGTTGGTACCTCCATTAGGTAAAGATAAATTAATGAATAGAAATGAATGATTATTATACTGTTCAGTAGTCTTAGTGGTTGAAGAGAGATAAGATAATAAAAATGTATGATTACTATACTGTGTGCTAGTTAAAAGTAACTGCTTGGCTATCTTTTGGTACTCGGTAGTGTTGACAAAACAAATGTAGACAAAGCAGGTTGGGAGCTTTTGTTTTCTTATGTTTCTTATAGTTAGTTAATAATTATTTGAAATTACTACATACTGATTATTTATACATTTTAAAGGAATATTCTAAGCTTATAGCTTCTAAGTTTTAGATGACAGAATCTTAGACTAGACTACAGTAGCGACTGCTAACATAGCCTAGGCTTATTGTCAGAATCAAAACTCAACATTACAAGGAATATATGCTAAAATCCTAATATATGTAGTAAAAATGGGGTTAAACATTACACGCAGTCAAATATTACTCAAGTACTATATACAGTATTTTGCCTTTTTGGAGTCATAGTTCTTCCGTCAGATTGGGGTCAAAACCCCAGAACATGCGTCGTAAACCTGGAAATAATTTCTGATGAATATAATTAAAAGCAGCGTATCCTCGGAACGTCGTCAGTCGAAATTGTCATAAGCCCGGGACTGCCTGCGTAAGTATGCTGTAAACAATATTCACATAAAACTGGCATTTGGTCACAAACACAAGATGAAAAAGCACAGTAACTAATGAAAATGTTGTGTTGCTCTATGAAAAAAAGCTAATTAGCAATAATTTTAGAGAACTGGTCCTTAGAAAAGTGTATGTGCAACGCAAAAATCCATGAAAAAGTGGACCTCGGAAATGTGAAACACACAAAACTGGGGGCACTGTGTGTGTGTGTGTGTGTGTGTGTGTGTGTGTGTGTGTGTGTGTGTGTGTGTGTGTGTATGTATGTATATATATATATATATATATATATATATATATATATATATATATATATATAATATATAATATATATATAGACTAAACCCACAGAATATATGATTTATAAAAAATGCAAATAGCATATTAACCTTTATTTATACATCACATTCAATATCTTTGTAAAACAGTTTACACACATATATATAATATATATAGTATATATATATTACTTACATCAGCAGTCCCTGGGTTATGATGGAGTTCTGATGTGTGTGTATATTAATACCTCGAACTTATGCGAGGTTAGGTTCCAGACCACCTCGTACAAGGGGAATTTTCAAATAAATTTGGCAAGGTCCATAAAAATACTAATAAATGCTTACTTCTAGAGCTTGAACACTATATATGACCATTAACAAGGTCCCCAAATATTAAGCTAACTTTTAAATGAGAAAATTAAAGTTACTGTAATTTCATTTATAAGTTAGCTCAATACATTACCCATAAAAAAGAAATAAATGGCTGGTAAAAATATGAGTGTATGAAGATTACATATGTATAACATAGTTATCTCTCCCCCTTTTGACCAACCAATCTACGTTTAGAAGTCTTCTCAACCACTTACAAGAAATTATTTACTGTGTCTTTCTCTTTGTTTCTGAAATTCCTTTTCATGAGCAAACTGTGCTTTTTATGTGGACTAATACAACTCCTAGTTATGAGTCTGTTTTAGAACAAGCATTTACAGTTCTAGAAGGTAAAGGTAAAAACAGATGAGAGAGAGAGAGAGAGAGAGAGAGAGAGAGAGAGAGAGAGAGAGAGAGAGAGAGAGAGAGAGAGAGAGAGAGAGAGAGAGAGAGAGAGAGAGAGAGAGAGAGAGTAGTCTTTACATAAGTATTAAGCTAACTTTTAAATGAAATTAAAGTTACTGTAATTCCCTTTAAATGTTAGCTTAATTCATTACCCTTAAAAAAAGAAATAAATGGTTGGTAAAAATAGAGGTGTGTGAAGATTACATACGTGGAGAGAGAGAAAATTAGTAAAAATCATTGATTGCCAATCTGGCAACACTGTTCCTCCTGTCACATTACTTGACATATTTGACAGCTCTGGACTTCGAGCTTTTGTGGACTTAAAGAAAAAAGATGAGGGAAAGTATTCTTTATACGCATCATTTTGTTGTTACAACTATATTACTATTATTATTATTATTATTATTTGAAAATATTAATAAACATAAATATAGTAGATATAGATGTAGGTACCATAAAAATTCTCTCATCTCAGTAAGGGAGAGAGGGAGATAGAGAAGAGTTGTTCTTACTTCAAAAATGAAATGGAAAGGTTATATCTTGAAAATCCTATCACAATTTGAAAGGTTATTTCTTCAAAATACTATCACAAATTTTGTAATTGCAGTTATATTATCATTAATATTTGAAAATAATAATAAACATACATTTACCAAAAAATTCTCTCATCTCAGTAAGAGAGAGATATTTTTATTTTCATTATTTAATGTTATTTAATTTACACATTAAAGCTTGAAAACTTATAAATTACACAGAAAAAAATTGAAACAACACCTTTGCATGGTTTCTCCAAGATTTTAAAATTTTGCACTTGCATTCATGTCTGTGAAATACTTACGTATGATAATTAGTTAGGTTCCAGTGAAAAGTTTGCACTATTGTGAATTCGCAGAACTCAAGTCACTCAAGATTAATGTATTACTGTGTATGTGTATATGTATAAGTATACTATATATATGTGTGTGTGTGTGTATGTATATATATATATATATATATGCACAGGCAGTCCCAGCTTACGATGCTTACGCTGCCAATCTGGCAGAAGAAATATAAACTTCAAAAAGATAAAATAATTAATATTTAAAGTTTTTTTTTAATGAAAAATGCAATAAATATGCAGTTTAATATAATATAATAATATATATATATATATATATATATATATATATATATACACACATACACAGTGGGCCCCTATTCACGTTCTCCGGATTCGCGGACTCACACATTCGCGGATTTCTCTCGGGAAAGTTTCCCGCAATATTCGCGGAAATTTCACGCATTTGCAGTATTTTTCAATGAGAAATATCCACAAATTCCTGGGTTTTTTTTATCTATTTCATCATAAAATGCACTTTTTGTGATAAAACTATTAAAAAAAAACAAAGTATGAAAATTTTGTGGTTTTTCTTGAGTTTTAACTAACAAAATAGCCTGTTTTTAGCGTGTTTATAGGGGTTCCAAACATTCGCGGGTTCTAACTATTCATGGGGGGGGTCTGGTACGCATCCCCCGCGAATACGGGGGGACCACTGTGTGTGTATATATATATATATATACCATATATATATATATATATATATATATATATATATATATAATATATATATAATATATATAGAGAGAGAGAGAGAGAGAGACGAGAGAGAGAGAGAGAGAGAGAGAGGCAGTCCCCAGCTATCAGCAGTCTCAGTTAATGGGAATCCATCTTTAAGACCCTGGTGTAGCACCATAAAATTGGCGATTTACGGCGCCACTAGGGCCAAGTTTTAGTTATTAGTGCCATAAGGTGCGGACAATAGAGTTATGGCGCCATAAAATACCTCACAAAGGCACCACTGATCGGTTATCGGCACGATTAACCTTGGCGTCATAAGAGCCATTGTACATGTGTACAGGCAGTCCCCGGGTTACGACGTTCTGAGGTTACGACGCTTTTCAATTATATTCATCAGAAATTATTTCCAGGGTTACGACGCATGTTCCAAAGTTACGACGCATGCTCCAGAGTTACGACGCCTACAAAAGCTGATCTGGCAGATGAAATATGACACCAAAAATGCAAAATAATCAATATTTAAAGGTTTTTTTTATGAAAAATGCAATAAGAATGCAGTTTACATAGTTTTGAATGCACCCAAAGCATTAAAAGTAAGGTTTTCTAAGGATTTTTGACAATGTTCCGGCTTACGACGATTTTCGGCTTACGACGCATCTCAAGAACAGAACCCCCGTCGTAACCCGGGGACTGCCTGTGTGTGTGTGTGTGTATATGTATGTATATGTATGTATGTATGTATATATATATATATATATATATATATATATATATATATATATATATATATATATATATATATATATATATATATATATACTATATATATATATATATATATATATATATACTATATATAATACTTACTGTAAGTCTACATTGGTATGCAGGTAACTGTTGACCCAGGAAGGATGGAAATTAAGCTGTTCCCTGGTGTTTTTGGCCTCATTGAGTTAACTCCTGTCCAGGCAACCCATTCAGTGGTTGTATTTTCTGGAACACTTGCTTAATGAGAGACCAGAGGATTAACTTGTCAATGTAATCCAATTTCCCTTGTCCACCTGACAGGTTTATATTGTTGGTTGGACTGATGATAGCAGATTCCAGCAACTTCCTTTTGTACAGGCAGCTACTTTTGAAAACCAGCTCTGATGCATTCTAGCTTGTGGTATGGCCTTTATACTTAAGGGCCCCATGATACAATCTCCAGATCAGGTCATCTGAACCAGAAGTAAGCCTCACTGTCTATGGGGTTCTCCCATGACAAAAAGTGGGCGGAGTCCGTCAGCCTCTTCAACCAGCTCCCAACATTCAGTTGCTGGAGTCATGGCTTCCACTTTAGTTCAGGTGGCCTGATGCATCCACATCTACAGCATGATCTCAAGATTTACTTAAGTTTTAACTAGAGGCTGAGAGGGAAGCATGGCAGCTATGTCAGCAGATGAGTTCTAGGAGGAGTTTATTGGATGCTGTAGGCAAGCGAAATGAAGCTTATGATAAATTAGCTGGAAAATTACATAAGGATGCTATATATATATATATTATATATATATATATATATATATATATATATAAATATATATATATATATATATATATATATATAGATATATATATATATATATATGATATAGCATCCTTCTGTAATTTTCCATCTAATTTATCAGATGAAAACATTTACTCAAAATTTTCCGTTGAATTCTCATTATTTCAAGTTCTAATATAATCGAGGTCCGGGTCTCCTCTGTAATATATTTGTGTGAGTTTGTGTGTAGTTTAGTTCTGTTGTTTAAATGATATTGCTGCTTCTGCTACTATATATTAAAAGTTAATAAACAACATTTTTAATATTTCAATTTTCTTGTCTAAAATCAAAACAAAAAATCTGTGTATAAAGGAGTTGAAAACTGTACTCTTACTTGGTTACAGAACCATAGGTTTAAGAACTTTTTCTGTTTTAATGGATCATAGACCTATTGCATACTAGACTATGCAAGATGCAATATATATATATATATATAGTATATATATTATATATATATATATATACAGTATATATATATATATAATATATATATATTAGCCAAATAAGGATACAGTTTTCAAAACTTACACACAAATTTTTAATCTATACAATAAAAATTAAAATATTGAAATTATCATCATTTACTTTACTTTATGTACCATAAGCAGCAATGTAATTTAAACAACAGAACTAAACGACACACAAACTCACACAAATATATATTACAGAAGAGACCCGGCCCTTGATCGTGATAGAACTCGAAATAATCAGATTTCAACAGAAATTTTTTAGTAAATGTTGCATCTGAGCTCAAACAAAAAACTAGAAACCGACCCAATGAATCATATGATTTTTGTAAACAAGTGTTTCAGTCAGTCGCCGCTAATGGGCGTTGTTCCTATGCTCATTTGGGGAAGAAAACAGTAAGAACCACAACTAAACTTAAGGTTATTGAAAATTATAATGTAAGAGGCTTTCTGTGACACCCTTAAAATCCTGTGAGATTTTTAATGATAGGCTAACCCTTTGAAGTGACGACAGTTGTATCAATAGTTGGCTACAGTCTCAACTATCGACAAACTATCAACACTGTAAGCAAAACACTTGTAACCTAATAATGGTAAAAACTGTAGGTTATTCAAGTGAATGACTATACAGGCAGTCACCAGGTTACGACGGGATCAGCTTACGACGTTCCGGGGTTAAGTCGCTTTTCAATTATTATCAGAAATTATTTCCGGGGTTACGATGCCTACAACGCTGATCTGGCAGAAAAAATATGACACCAAAAATGTAAAATAATCAATATTTGAAGTTTTTTTTATGAAAAATGCAATAAGAATGCAGTTTACAGAGTTTTTAATGCACCCAAAGCATTAAAAGTAAGGTTTTCTTAGGATTTTTGACGATGTTCTGGCTTATGGCGATTTTCGGCTTACAACACGTCTCAAGAAAGGAACCCCCTTCGTAACCCGGGGACTGCCTTTACTCTGATTTTTTCCATCTGTCCATCTGCCTGTGGTGGTGAAGCATGGCAACACTGCATCCCATGCTTTAAATAGTTACGTTATGTCTAAATTTTAGGTAAATAAAAGGATATCTGGGTGTACATTTGCAACTGAAAAGTATTTTAATAATTTACTTTATGCGAATTACACCGTTAATATTCGAAATAGAATATATAAAGCCCGGAATGCAGTGTTGCCATGCGCAAACACCATAGGCAGATGGACAGACCGAAAAAAAACCGAGTATAGTGATACAACTTTTGATACTGTAAACAAAACAACTAATTACATCAATTACCGTGGATAATTACCATAATTAGTTAGGATGAGTAAGTTCTCACTTTGTTACAGGAGTAGGATCTCTATCAGTAATTCTTAAACCGAAAAGGCCTATAAACCTAAACATATTTTCTGGAGAAAATGATAATTTGAAAACGTTAAATGTGATTTACAGAATATAAGCATCGTCATCCTATGCCATTTGCATCTATAGTGTGTACATTCTCAAAATCTCGGCCGATTGAGCGATCGATATTCTCATTGCCATTACACTTGGCAGGTAGAAGATATGTAATTTAAATGCTTACTTGTAAATTAACAAAGTTGGGTTTAAAAATAGCACAAAACTTTATTGTATAAGTGATAAGTTTAATTTTGCTAGTTTTGAACATCAATTTTGCCTGTGCCTTTTTTTTCTTCTTTTTCTAGTGATGGCAAATGACGTCAGCAATCAGCTGTTTCTCGATTTGGTTGCTTATGTCTGTACTACAGGTTTACAATCGCTCCCATCATTCATTTTAAAAACAGAGAGAGAGGAGAGAGAGAGAGAGAAGAGAGAAGGAGAGAGAGAGAGCGAGAGAGAGAGATGAGGAGAGAGAAGAGAGAGAGAGAGAGAGGAGAGAGAGAGAGAGGAGATCCAATAGCAAAAGTCAATATTATTTGTGTATTGAGAATAATTATAATTTTAATAGAACCCTTGTTTTACTGTATCTAATCATATTGCATGTATTATTACCATATTATCGAATTATAATACGAAAAGAGCGATCTGCCATTTGTATTCTGGTTTTGTTGATGTTCTTAAAATATCAGCTGATTTCATTTTACCGACATGATCACTCCCTGAAGATGCCGAATGGAACTTAATTTATGAAAGAAAGCTGGGCTTAAGAATTGCAGCTATTTTATTTATAAACGTAGTATGTATATTTAAAAAAAAGTGCTACATGTGTTTTTTTGTAGGTTCAGACTGTGCTTTTGCCTGTCAAAACATTTTGCAGTCTGCTCATTATTCGTGATTCCCAAGACATACGTACTTGACTTACAAAAGTTACAATGCTCATAATTCGTAGTTCCCAGTTGTGCTGGACTTCGAGTCTTGTTGTTAACTAAGGGGCAATATTTTCTTGGTGGTATTTTATCATCAAATTACGTTAAGGGTTTTGCGATCGATAGCTCCCCAGTTGTCCTTAGTACACGGTTTGGATACATTTCAGCCAGCGCTCAGCTTTGGGTATGAATCACCAATACCGTGACATCACGTGCCCTGGTCTCTCTCACACGTGGTCAACCAAAAGGTAAACAACAGGAATTGCTGTGTGCCCATATATCTTTTTATTCATACATTTATTCTATCAATTATAATGCCAAGAAATTACGCAGTATTTGGCTGTTCTAATTCACGTGAAAAAAACGAAAAACTCCAATATATAATACCATCGTTTTCCAAAAGAAAAGTCATACAAAGACCATTGGGTACATGCATGCCTGTTGTCATGCAGACAGAATTAACGTTGTGTTCTCTGATGTTTCCCATTTAATCAAATTAGCAAGAAATAGTTTTATTGACTTTTTTTTCCTTAATAATGGAGAGTGTCTTTCAGATTCTAGCTTACGAGAAATGCGTAGTAAAACCAAAACAGACTATGGGCTTCCATATAAGATCAATGAAATGCATTTAAATGTAAATGGTCAACAAAGACATTGCGTTAATTTAGCGGTGAAAATGGTGTCTACATCATGTGCCAAATCGGTAAAATATTTAAGCAAAAGGGCTAAACAAAAAAATTCATTTTTGGAGAAAGGAATAATTTTTTCATGTAAATCCACAATTGCTTTATTTAATATGTTAAAAGCCTCTCATAGTATTGGCTACCTCCTGGCACAAAGATTAAATCAATAATGCCTTGAACATTTCTATGGGTGCATAAGGCAAATGGTCGGTCAGCATGATCATCCAAAAGCAGTGAATTTTATACTCAGGCTTAAAGAATTGTTGTTAGGGAAGGAAATGAAGGTATCACCTCAGTCGAAAAATTCCTTGAATCTGACAATGAAGAGGAATATGTAGTTTGTGTGAAATACCCTATAGGAAATAAGAATAAATAAATACCAATGAATGGTACTTGGATAGACTGTGTTATGCTGTACACGGGATAGCACTCATGGAGGGCAAACATTGTTTTAAAAACCTTTGCTTTAAACTGAAAAAAAGTCTGATATTGAAGTTCCTGACGATGTTATTGCTTTTTTTTAAAAGATATCAGTATATTTTTGTATAACTTAATAATTTGGATAAATTTAAGGAAATGTCAAGGGCAACCATGCAAGGAGACACTAAGAAAAAAAAATGAAAGTTGTAATGTGATGAAATATTTTCAAAAGGGAAATATTATTTCATTTACATTCTTTGACACTTCAAAAATCACAGCTTCAAAAACATTCTTTTCTATATATATATATATATATATATATATATATATATATATACTTGACGGCGTGTTAGATCTAGGTATACGTTGTTAATGGTTCTCACCACCATGCTCCCTCAGATGACGTAGGTGCCCAGATGCTTAAAATTGGGGAGCTGTCTGGCTGACCTGTTCTATCTGGACCGTGCCTTAGTATCAGGATTCTTTCCAATTTTAAAGGAATACATTTATGAGGATCTACTTCCAATGCGTATTACTCCGTCGATAATGATGTCACATTATAAAGCACAAAGAGCCTATGAAAAGTGCCTTTATTTTACAAGGATATTAAATGAGAAAAAATTTGATATCATAACACTTAATGAAAGTTATTTTAAAGTTATTTTGTATACAGTATTCCAGTAGATCTGTGTGATGGTTTGTTTACATCTGTTTAATGACTGCTCATGGCCATTAACTGGCAACTTAACTTATGGAATTTTTCTAAAATTTATGATAACAAGACATAATTTGGCTATTTTTTCCTGTAGAATTAGACTTGATTTTCAATGCTTAATTATTAGCAACAATAATTTTGCCTACCCCTTACAGTACATACTACGTACCTAGCCTAGCCTATGGAGCTCAGTCAACCATCGTATTATGGCCACATTGGGCGTACACAGGTCTTATTTTACTACAGTATATATTTAAAAATAAATAAAAGTGCATTGAATGGCATGTTATTTAACACTGAATTTACCTATTTGTAATTTATGTGTATTATGGGTAATGTTTTGTATAAAAAGGCAAGGTTAGGGTAATAACTCGTGGTCAAGAATGGATTAATCCATTTTCAGTTATTCCTTATGGGATAAATTATTCAGACCTCAACAAAATTGCATCTCGTCGCTTCTTCTAGAAAGAATTAGCATCGAGGTCCAGGGCTGTACTGTAAATATATATATATATATATATATATATATATATATATATATATATATATATATATATATATATATATATATATATATATATATATATATATATATACAGTAATACCTCGGGTTACGAACCGATTAGTATGCGAATTTTTTAACTTAGGAAGTGACACCCTCGTCCTAGAATCCGAATGTGTGAATTTTCCTCGTGGGCCGCCTTCATGGTTTACATCGGATGAGTGTGGGATCTGCGAACGCATTTTTCTTGGCCAAAACTTAACGATGGTCACATGACTTCCTCCCATGCATGCCCAGTACCCCCTAAAACCCCCTTTCCCCCATGACTCTTTCACTTCTCTCGGTGGCGGTAAGGTTGAATGCATTTGTCTGTGATACGCTCTCAAATTTGCATAGTGATCTGCGCACGTGTTGTGTTTCCGTGATAAGTGCTTATACGTTATTATTACTCAAATACTAAAGACAATGGCTCCCAAGATGACGAAGGCAAGCAGCAAGAAGGAAAGCACGAGAAAGAAGGAGATGATTACGGTCGAAATGAAGAAGGAAATTATCCAAATGCATGATAAAGGCGAGCGCGTGAAAGACATTGCAGCATTCTACAAGTGGTCGCAATCAACGATCTGCACTATTTTGAAGAAAAGGGAAGAAATTAAAGCCAGTAAAGTATCGAAAGGTGTCACAGACACCCCTGAATAACTAGAATCCGCGAATAGTTGAAAACCCTATAAAAATGCTTAAGACTGCCTATTTTGTTAGTTATAACTCAAGAAAAACCCACTAAAAATGTTTATATGTGGTTTTTCTAATAGTTTTATTGCAAAAAGCATATTCAATGATGAAATTGATGAAAAAAACATGAATGCGTGAATTTCCCGCGAATAATGGGGTATATGTTCCAGAGAAAAATCCCCGAATCCAGAGTCTGTGAATACGGGGGTTCAGTGTATATATTATGAAATTATGAAATCAGCCCTCTTGAAAAATCCATACAGCAAGTAATCCTTATGCAGACTGGGAATCCCCACCAGTTCCAGAAGGATTAATCCAATGCCAGTTCATTAGATTTATGGCCAACTTTAAACAAGAATAATAAAATATTACACTGAATTTTCCACTTTTCAGATGTACAGAAAGAAATAAACTTAGAGACTGTTTCCAGGTGCTTAAAGTGCTATAAATGGCCTTACTTGAATAATCTGCAATAATTACTCCACTGAATTATCAAAACATCTTTCTGAAGCATTAGTAACACTAATCCCCAAAAATTCCCTGCTAACTGAAAGCTATGTACAAAGCTCTTAATGAAATATATGCAAAAAGATAAGTTAAAATAACCAACCCAACTGGATGCAAAACAAAGCATATGTTGATCAAACCCCAACATATCTAATAATACAACTTGCATCCACCTGACGTTATCGGAATTCAGTCATTTACCAAAAAAAAAAAAAAAAAGTTTAGTGGCAACTTCAAGTAGACTTTACACCAACTCAATGGTCATTATTCCATCACACACAGGTTGCTAAAACAGCACCAGAAACACCTCATAATTCCTAGATACTTCTCTGTTTGTACACCCAATTAATTTTTTTTTTTTAAATGAACTCATTTTGCTACATTTGTAATGTGCTTTGCATACAACCAGGGTCGATGCTAAGAATTACAGGGTCCAATTAGAAAATTATAGAAATTAAGATGATTATTTAGTCTAATATAAAAATGATTTTCAAAGTGAAAATTTTTTGTTAATATAGGATACATAATGATGTGAGGAATAATACTTCTTCATTTTGCATTTCATGCTTTTGTTAGCGGTTTATTCCTCTAAGGATACAGAAGAGGCTTCAAACTGTAAACTCTGGCACAAGGCCCCTAAGGTGCAGAGCCTAATTTGATCAAATAGGCTTAAAACTGGCCCTGCATACTGCAACTCACAAGGGCAATTGAGTTTGCTATCATCAAAAACTTTAGCAGAGCATTTGCTGTGCATCTGTAAAAAAAATTAATTTTTTCACTATGTTTAAACTAGGAGTAACACATTTGAAGGTAGATATGTTCTGAATCTTCTTTATGTAAGAAAATAATTCTTTAAGAGCATCTAGCAATAGTGCCCAAGAGTACATTCCATATATGTATTAGGGAGACAATTGTGAAAAATATTTTCAATGTAAAAACCACTGCCTTTTTGTAACAGATACAACTGATGCTTTTAAAAAGCAAATGCAAAACTTTGAAATTTAACTCAAATGAAAATTATATGAGGCACAGATACAAGTATGAAAAAATAAAAAGAGATAGAGTATATTGCGACCATTCCATTCAATATGATACCAAACCAGTAACAGCATGCATGTCATTCAATACATTAATAACCAAAGGGAAATTCAAGACTCCAATTGAGTACTTCAGTGAAATTTCGTCTGTGAAAAAAATACCCAAAGCTTCATTCTCTTATGCCCTCCATTTAACAAAGGGAGAACAAAAAGAACAGATTTTTTTTTCTTATTCTTATGGACATCTCTAATAAAAGCTCAGTGAATATATAATTCTCAATTAGTCAAGAATCCAAAGCTTTCCGTGACAGTTGTGCATCCATAATATCCTGCATTTGCCAGAAAATATTTTTTTTTAACTTGTCAGCATGCAGAGTTAATGTCAGTCATGCATCCATAAACCATTTCACATTAAAATACTGAAAAACAGCTTTGTCCTGCATGCCATTTGTATAATAGTAACACTATCATAATTATATCAGAATGAGATAAGCTAGTAATTAAAAATAAAGTCCATGTATAATGAAATTAATTCATTCAAAATCCTATTAAAAGAATACTTAATTCAAATTAAAAATAATGTTCATATACAAGAAAACTTAACTCATTAATAATTCTAAGAAAATAAATAAAAAAAAAATTTATGCAGCATAAAACCATTTAGTAAATGTAACTATTTTGACAATTCCTACATAAAATAATTTCTTAAGACATAGAACATACATATTCTATTTGACATACTAACTTGTATTTTTACTACCTAAAAATAGGATACCTGAATAAAAATTATTTTCAAAATATCGAACCTATACAGTAAATCTACATTACTTTGTAGTTAAGTCTAGTAAACTCTTATTACTTGAAAAAATAAGAGAAAATTTTTTCATTCTTATTAAATATTTGGTGGCATTTTTTTAATACATACACTTTTATACATATAAATAAAGGTAAAATCCATGAAGGAAAATGAAACAATGGAATAACTGCTGCGAGGCCTTTTGACCCTCATCCTTTACTAAGTAGTAGTCTACTTAGTAAAGGACACCAGTCGAAAGGCCTCAAGTGGTTACTCAATTGTTTAACTTTCCTTCATGGATTTTGTCTTTATTTATATATTTATCACGTTCCAAATTTTCGTGATTCATTTATACATTGTATAGATACACATACATACAGATATACATACATACATCATACATACCTACATACATACATATATATATATATATATATATATATATATATATATATATATATATATATATATATATATAGCATAGATAGAATACACACACACATATACATAATATATATATATATATATATATATATATATATATATATATATATATATATATATATATATATATATATATATATATAGATAATATATAAATAAAGGTTTTTGCCACGAAGGAAAAAATGAAAAAGCGAGATAGCCGAGTACTTTCGGTCCTGTTCAGACCCTTTACTGAAGGCAAACTGATTTTACAGAGAACAACATAGTCAAAAGAAGGCTTAATATCCAAACTGACACTACAAGATTAGCAATAAAGGCGAATTTCACTCTACAGAAAGGAGGAGCCGCCTGAGGGTAGCCACACCTTGAAGGACACACGCAGTAAAAAAAGTTATTCTTCCAGAAAAGAGTACATTTTGAAAAAACATGGGAGCATATACAATTTAATATGAATTTTACACAAATTTTCCCAAAAAAATTATTATTAATGAAAAGACGAAAGAAAATATAAATATATATATATATATCGAGCAAGAGAAAGAGGGAGAGAGAATATCGAACCAGAGAGAGAGAGAGAGAGAGAGAGAGAATAATAACTATATACAACTACTCGATTCCCGCTGATTGGAAACACGCATTAAGGCAAGAAATATATGGAAAACTTCATAGAACTACAGACACTTTGATTAGAAAACTGGACTGAAAATTAAACAACCTTATCAACGACAGTTATTGGACCAATAATGCTAGAAGTGATTGTGTGGTGAATTTATCAAGCAAACAAAGAAGTGATAATGCAGTGCGTGCATTAGGCTTCGGGTTGTCTTTCTTCATTTGTAACAAACCCTCTGCTTTATCAATAGCGACATCTCTATATAAGTTTGAAAAATACTGTGACCTACCACAAAATCATTTAAACATTATCAAAGGCATGACATATAGTGCTATTTAAAAGAACTGAAGAATGATAATAGCTTACACATTACCAAGGCTGATAAATCCAACAGTTTAGTGGTTCTTGACAAAACTTACTACATATCACACATGCATACTTTACTAGAGGATGAAAAACTTACAAAAAACTCGCAAAAAATCCGTTGGGCCAAGTAATAAAAAACTTTAATATCAATATCAAACAAATTCTTAAGATAAAAAAGAACTTTTGTGTAAGTTAACTGTAAAGTGTCCCTCATTACCTTATTTATATGGCCTCGTCAAAACTCACAAGGAAAACAAACCTATGCACCCAATTATTAGTACTGTAGGATCAATTGCTTATAAATGATCTAAATATCTTACTAAACTGTTATCCCCGCTACTAGGAACTGTATCTAATTCACACATCCGGAATTCTCTTGATCTTGTGGAAAAATTAAATAACATTGTACTAAACCCTAGCGATATTTTTGTCAGTTTTGATGTATGTTCTTTGTTTACAAAAGTCCCTACTGACTCTGTGCTAGAATATTTAAGTAATAACTTGTACTGCATGAATTGCCTTTGTCCGTTAGTCACATAATTTCCTTGATTAAGTTATGTATTTGTGATTGCAGATTTATTTTTAATGGAGAATATTACCAACAAATATTTGGTATGGCCATGGGTAACCCTTTATCCCCTCTCCTTTCAAACTTATATATGGAATTTTTTGAGAGACAACACCTCCCGAATATCACACTTATCCCCTTAAAATGGTACAGATATGTCGATGATATCTTAGTAGTCTTACCTGTTGGTATCGATGTAAATGATTTACTGTCTAAATCGAATAATTTAGTGCCATCCATAAAATTCACTGTTGAAATTGAAAATAACAATGTCATCCCTTTCCTAGATGTATTAATACATAGAGAATCTTTCCCATGCAAATTCAGTATTTATAGAAAACCCACAAATAATTTAACATATGTACATTTTTATTCTGGCCACCATCTTAATATTAAAATTTAAATTTTTTTCTTCTATGTTCCTACTCGCTTTGCGTATCACGAGTCCACAATATCTGGACCAAGAAATAGAATACATAAAAAAGATAGGAAACGATCTCTGCTACCCACCTCATTTAATTGATTTATGTTATCAAAAAGCTCACAAAAAGTTTTATAGTGTTGCTATTAATGAAAAAGAAATGCCTAAAAATGGTACGTTAGCTTACCTTACTTCGTGGATTTGAAACCATAAAATCAATATTTAAATCGTTTAATGTTAATGTAGTGTTCTCTTATAACAATACCATTAAAGATATGCTAATTAAGAATAGTCCCGTAACAAATAACAACATCATTTACAAAATTCCTTGTAAGGATTGCCAATCGTTTTACGTTGGTCAGTCACGTAAAAATTTGTGTACACATATTAAGCAGCATATGTATTCAGTTAGAACAGCCCAGACTTCAAATGCACTGTTTATCCGAGTGAAAAATCTAATTGTATTAATTGGGGTGATACCTCGGTAACTGCTAGATCTAATGATTATGTATCAAGAAATTTACTGGAATTGGCAATTATACAAATCACTAATAAAAACAATCTAAATCTTAGTCTGGGAATGTACCATTTGGACCCATATATTTGTAAGATGTTCATGAAGGACCTTAAAATAAATGAACAACCAATAAATTAGTCCCACATGTAGTATATAGTTATTATTTTCTCTCTCTCTCTCTCTCTCTCTCTCTCTCTCTCTCTGGTTCAATATTCTCTCTCCCTCTTTCTCTTGCTCGATATATATATATTTATATTTTCTTTCGTCTTTTCATTAATAATTATTATTTTGGGGAAAATTTGTGTAAAATTCATGATATTAAATTGTATATGCTCCCGTGTTTTTTCAAAATGTACTGTTTTCTGGAAGAATCACTTGTTTACTGTGTGTATCCTTCAAGGTGTGGCTACCCTCAGGCGGCTCCTCCTTTCTGTAGAGTGAAAATCGCCCTTATTGCTAATCTTGTAGTGTCAGTTTGGATATTAAGCCTTCTTTTGACTATGTTGTTCTCTATAAAATCAATTTGCCTTCAGTAAAGGGTCCGAACAGGACCGAAAGTACTCGGCTATCTCGCTTTTTCATTTTTTCTTTCGTGGCAAAAAAGCCTTCATTTATACATAGCATCACATTTTATATACTTTGTGATCAAGTTATTCATATATATATATGTATATATATATATATATATATATATATATATATATATATATATATATATATATATATATAATATATATACACACACACACACACACACACTATGTACAAAAGATTATAAGAAATCAAACTTTCTTTACCTGCAATCTAGTGGCACTTAAAGCTACCAAGATTCCATAATTATCAAACACGAGTACTGTAGCTGTTACTGTACAGCATTGATAGGCAACAAAAAGGAAAACTACTTCAGAGTTTTAGATAACTTAGATGACAAGGAAAAATGATTAAAAATGTATGATATCTGCACTTCCTCAACTTGGATCTCCCACCCATACCCCTTCACACAAATCTAACTATTAAATGACAACGCTAAAATGTGAACCACGAGGTTGCTTCATGAAACCAATTTATCTAATGACCCCCTATATATTAGTTCCATTTGCTATACATCTTACTTTGCAAAACAAAAATTTTATTCTTAAAATGTATAAAATGCTAAAATACACATAATTATCTTATACATTGTACTTAAAATTATACTTTTTTCTTAAGCGAACCTTCCTCCATAATAACCATTTGTACATATTTGTGATGACAATTTATCAACGCTGGAGAACGTAAAAATTTCCAAAACCAGTTTCTAGTGGCCTACCTATTTTGTTTTCATAATTCTATCACAAAGATACACCAGTAAACAATCAACTACACATTATGTATTGGGATCAGAGTTAAATCTGCCTGATTAAAAGCGTGACCTAATATCAGAAAAAAAATGTTAACCACGTTTGACCCATGAGAGAAACTTAATTTCTAGGATGTATAAATTAATGGGAGATATGAACCCACTCCGAGAGCTCTTCCTAAGTATTCGGATATGCTCTCAATTTACATTTTGTCCAATTTACCGATGCCGCGCCATAAAACCCTGAAAAAAAAAAGAAAAGCTTTCAGGTTGTGAAGAGCCTGGATGAGATTGCAACTATGACACTTTATGCCACTGTTGCAGCTCTGTTTTTGGCAAAACATATATAAGCTAGGCAATTGTTTGAAAAAGGATTAGTTTGTTGTCCTTTTTCATTAGTTTTTTTTAACCTAATTTTCAATGGAAACAAAAATAAACCGAAGCATCATTTTTACTGATATTAAATTCTTTCATAAAACTGCACTGTTCACAAAAATAGTTGATAAAACAGTTTTCCTTCTATTGCTTCCTTTCCTTTCCCAAATAACATCCAACACCCAAGAAAGACCTACATGTGGATAAAGTAAAGCTAATGTGTGTTTGTAGTACATAGTTGGAAATTTTCACTTATGAACACCTAACTTCACACTTAAACTCTGCTTAAGGGCATAACCAGCAAAACAACACATGACTAACCACAACGCTCTAAACTAATTACATTTAATACATTTTTAATTGCTTATATGCTTTTCTGAGTGACATAAAACTATGTTTATGCATAACCCAAGATAAAAATTCCTTATACTATATTGAAACCTACAACCAAACATGCCTAATAAAAATTTCATATTTAAGATATTTCTTCACCTTTACTCTGCTTTATACAAAAAAAGTGAAGACAAAAGGAAAACAATAATGCAGTTTGCTAATCCACAATCTTCATTCGATATAATCAATTCCTAATCACGGAAACCTAAACACCACTAGTGGAAACTCATTGCACCCATAGATTTACCTTAGGAAAGACTGGCCAGGGCAGCCTACCAAGGCAATCTTACTTAAAACTGACAAACTATAAAAAAAATCAAATAATTATCGTGACAAATGAGAACAAGAATATTACTTTCCAGAATGTAGAAATCAAAATATTAAATGGAGCTATATCCAAGTAGCGAAGTCCTGTGGAAAAAATGAAAATTTTTATGGTAAAATTAATTATTTGGATACTTACCTATTGCGAAGTTAGCTCATATCTTCACACCATTAGGTGTGATCGCCATTACATACAAAAAAAAATTATATTGCTTGGCTAACCACCTGTTTTCCGCCAAGTGGCACTGGAATATTTATGTTTGTGTCAGAATTCATAACAACCCACTAAGATATGTGGGAGGCTGGGTGGGTTTTCACTTTAAACAGTATGTATCCAAATAATTAATCTTATAAAATTTTTCATTATTTGGAATGAATCTTAACTATGTACTATTGAAGTTAACTGACTACCTTATTGAATGAGGATGGTGGGTTAGTGCAGCTAGACAAAAAATGTTCAGCAAAGTATGTTTAAGTTTGTTAATGGGGAAAAAGTTTTTTAATGGGGGTAAATAAGCTTGTCAACATTCCTGACCACTGCGTGATCTTTACTGGTCAGTACTGTTGCCAGATGTTGGAACCACAACAGGGTGGAAGGCTCTCGCAGTGTAACTTGTCAGAGGATCCTTACTGGGAAAAAAAAAGTGATGGCAATTGCTTCATAGCAAAGGAAGATAAAGGAAAGGAAAACGCATTTTCGAGAAGTTCGGCAGCAAGGAGGCATTAGCGCATTGTGTTGGAGGTGCCTGTTCTCATGATGGTTCAAGAATCGGCAGGAGTGTTGTGGAACTCGTCAGGCGCCGATGTGACATGAGAAGCGCTGCGGTTTCTGATGCAATACCTCGTCTAGATTCTTCGAAGAAGTTCCAGTAATCTCGGGAGTCTGTGACGTTCACCGTAAGCTTCGCCCCCAGAGTGCCGTATAAATACGACGGATGAAGTAGGAGGAAGCAGAGATCATCAGTTAGTCACAGAGAGATATCCTCAGTAAGAGCCACAGATCAGATTATCAGTGAGAGATCAGCAGCAGCAGAGATCATCCGAGAGAGATAAGAGGAAAAGGGACCGATGAAGGATCAGAAGAAAAGTTGCTCGAGAGTTGGTTGGATTCTGGTCTAGTCGTCTTCAGGAGTGGACGACAGAGTTATCTCGATGTTGAGCAGACTTCAGAGAAGAAAATGTCCTGCTAGAGGTTTTGGGGAGTTCCTATTTTCAAGTATCAAGAGTAGAGTAAACATTATCTTCTGCAATACGGAGTCAAGAGGACGTCTGCAATTGCCGTTCTCCTTTTGTGAAGCCATCGCTTCGAGTCGTAAAACTAATCCGCAAGTATTTGAATTACCTCACTGTTCCCCCAGTTCATGCAGTGTAAGATTTTGCCTTTTTATGAGAATAGGAGATACCATTCTGCATTTACCTTCGTTAGTAAGCTTGTAAATAAACCTTTGTCGTGCTAGTGTTTCTTTCTATATTCGAATCCCCAGTTTCAACTGTTGTTGAAATTTTTTTTTCTTTTATT
The DNA here is from genome assembly GCF_015104395.2 of Macrobrachium nipponense. Lineage (NCBI taxonomy): Eukaryota > Metazoa > Arthropoda > Malacostraca > Decapoda > Palaemonidae > Macrobrachium > Macrobrachium nipponense. The sequence goes on from NC_061108.1 coordinate 42,052,322, forward strand.
TCATATCAAACCTGAAGCGGACCTCTCTCTCAGAGGCCATAACAAAAAGAACTCTAACTTATAGAATACTAGTGACTCCTGTGCCTGAGCTGAAAGCCCATAACTGTCAGTCCAAAACTAAAGACAACTATACTACTACCTCCTTCATATATGAAAGTGCACTCCTATGCATCAATATGTACCTTCATGCTTCCAAAATTCAATAGCAGGTTTTCCTAACAACTAACAATAAGACAAAGCCAGGTTACTATCATATTTGATTCTGGAGAAAGTATCCTGTTGCAACAATAGGACTAAGGGCTTTACACCTCATACTAAATCTAAATATTTCACAAATGAGGCAAAACTGTTACATCTCCCCTGAGCTGCATGACACCTAATTTAGCAAAGGTTTTTATGGAAATAAAGAAAAGGATTATTTCCAAAAAGGATAAAAGCTCAGGAATCAACTCTTTATCCACTGACTTGAACATTCTTGGACATAGAAGTGTTTGACCTTCTAACACCACATACAAATTCTTAACTCCTCCTCTTATAGGTTTATGTCTGTCTGTCCTGGTAAACTCTTAAGAGTTTTAATTGGACATCAGACAGCCATTTCTTCATTGCCTACCAAGTCAGTTAAATAAGGTACTGTCACATATTTGGGAAGGGCTTTCACTTCTATATCTTATCCCTAAGCATGAAAGAAAAGAGAGCGGGTGCCACTGGAACAAAGCCCAAATACAAGGAAGGGCTTGAAGCTCACTAAACCCTTAATGTTCTAACTGGACATAAAACAGCCACTTCTTTCTTTTTCAATAGTGCATTTAAATTAGGTAGTCACAAATCTGGGAAGGGCTTTTGCCTCTATATCTTTTCTCTCAGCAATGAAAGAAAATAAAAGAAGTGGCCACTAGAACAAAGCCCACATACAAGAAAAAGCTTGAAGCTTGAAGCATGCATCTTTGAATGCTCAAACTGAGGTTTTGTTAAAATTTGAAGGTCTACATCTAAATTTCATCATAAATCTTGAAAACCTCTTCAAACTTTAAATTGTGAGCGATATTCCAGTCAGCATGATGCAGAGATGAATGCAGTGTACAGTAGTCCCTCCGTATTCGCGGGAGATGCGTACCAGACCCCCGTGAATGTTTGAAATCTGCGAATAATTGGAACCCCTAATAAAAATGCTGAAAATGGCCTATTTTGTTTGGTAAACTCAAAAAACCCACTACAAATTTTTATACCTTTTTTTTTTTTTTTTTTTTTTTTTTTTTTTTTTTTTTTTTTTTTTTTGTTTTTTTTTTTTTTTTTTTTTTTTTTTTTTTTTTTTTTTTAAGTAGATTTATCACAAAAAGTGCCTTTCATGATGAAACTGATTAAAAAACCACAAATTTCTGGATATTTTTCATAGAAAAATACCTTGAATTGGCGAATTTCCCACGAATAATGGGTGATTATGGTCTAGAGAGAAATCTGTGTCTGTAAATTTTGAGAATACAAATATGGGGGGGGCGCACTGTAAAGTGGTACCCTCTGATTGTTGTGACAGAGAACTGCTTTGCGCACCCGAGATACTGAAAGAAGTTAAATCAGGATATCTAGTGGAAAGGGTGCTGAATATCACTCTGGACAAGCACCAAGATCAATAGACCACTGTTATCTATACATAATCAATAGACCACATAAGTCTAAAAGTGGAGGGCATTCTTGACTTTAAGATTGCTTCTTTAGCCATTCTGGAAATACACTTCACTCGTAACAGACAACTGATAACCTCTATGTGGTCAGATGAAGCAGGTTACCACCAGGAAAAGAAGTTAGGGGAACCATTCCCTTGTAAGTCACCAGCAAGCTATCAAAATCATCCTTGTGTTTTGAAAGCTTATAATTTATTGAGTATTTCCTCAAAATAAATTTATAATCAATTTGTATTTTTCATAGCTAACAAACCTGAGGTCTTAACAATAAGATAAATCTTAGTGCGCCAGCTGGAAACCGGTTAAAGCAATCAAAGATTGTATAGCAAGGAATCTGTGAGATCTGGCAACTCCTGTGCATACGAGGTTAGTCTTTCTTTAACCGCCTTCGAGAGTACGTAGATGCTTACACTTTTTCTCTCCTTCCAAGCCAGTTGATTTGAGCCCACGCTTCCTTTCTTTTATAGCGTGTTTGGGTTCCATAATGGAGTCCTCCGAGTCTTCACGGCCTCGTCAACGCATATGCCCGGGTGTTCAAGGATTCCCGTGCTCCAGGTTTTTGGCTTCTATGATCACAGATCCTCATACAACTTGCAGTAGGTATCGAGCTAATTATTGTACCATTGCTAATCTCTGCCTGGGAGGTCATTCCTGACCTAAGTCGCAGTGGAGGGTGTTTTACAAGAAGAGGGAAAATTGGGAAAATTGCAGTTTCAACTTGTCCTTCTTGGGAGGGTTTTTCTTCTCCTCGACTGGACGATTCGACTTCTCCCTCTCCCACGAGCACTCTCCCTGCTGCATTTGTACCTCTGTCGCCTTTCTTTTCTTCCATCGATTCGTTGTTGGAAGTACCGGAAGTTGAACAGGATGATGTTATGTTTAATGTAGCCCCCTCTCTCTCTAGAGTTCCAATACTTTTCCCAAGAGAGAGGTTATGCCATCTAATTCCTTATTTTCAGATTCTGAATCAACCAAGATGGCGGCTGTTTGGGCATCCCTTGACCTATGGGGTTCTCCCTCCTTGGATAGCCTATTGTCACATTACTTGGAGGTGTGTACCCCCCCCCCCCCCCCCCCCCCCCCCCCCCCGCCAAACCCCCCAACCCCAATAGCGGTCCTCCCTCCCCAAGGACTCCTTAACGCTGGCTCTCGTGTGCTGCCACCTTGCAGGGACGCCTTTGTCAACGTCAACGCTTACTGAGTTGTCCCTTACCACTCCACCATTGAAGCCATCAACCTGCACTGGCCTTAAGAGATGTGACGTCACTCTCAATGTCCTCTTAGCCTATGACACCAGATGTGGTGGCCTCTCATCCTTCCATCGTTATGACATCATCCCTTTCTGGTGTGGCATCATCGCCTTCTCTCCTTGAGCCACTGGAGACATTTTTTCCTGCTGTGTTCGAGAGGCTGGACTCTAGTTTTTCATGAGAAGTTTTCTGCTGTCTCTGCGAAGAGGAATCGTAAACAGGGATTCTTCCCCTCCATCTGCTAGCAAGAGACCTGGTAGAGGAGGGAGCTTCACTCCTCCTCCATCCCCGCCTCTCCCTCGAGTCAGATGTTGGAGGATTAATTACTTTGTGGCTTCGTCTTCTGCAAGCGAAAGGAGTGCATCGCCGTCACTCCACACGGCCATGTCTCTCCCTTGCACGTTCGTGTTTGTGAGGTTGGAAGTGAGAAAAGCATAAAGTAAACTGGGAGTGTAATGTTTTGGGTAGTTGTGACCAGATTGGTGTTTGGGTCTCCTAAAAGATTTCACAACTTCTGGTAAACCTGAAGAAGAGGACACTATCTAACTGAAGGCTTTACCCTTTGCTGCTAAGTTGGTCTTCAATAACCATGTTTTACCTTTGGAGAATATGAGGTAACAGAATGTTGCTGGACTCTGTCCATAAGATAAGGAAGTTTCTTTGCTAGCTCTTGATCTGTCTCCTTGCCATCGTATGTAAGAATCGAGATTTGAGTAACACCATTCCAAACTCCAAGAGCTGTAGGTTTGTTTACCTTCCAACTCCTTCACATCAAATGTTTCTCAGAATGGGCTCCCATTCTGCCTCCAAGACCTCTGAGGTCACTGTAAAGGTTCTTGAGGTCTATAGGCCAACCCATTACAGTTCTCAAAGTGGTAGAAAATTGTCTATTCATATCTCAGTTGGATATACATCAACAATGGAGAACTGATCTTTATCCCCCAGATAAGATATTTCCTGGGTCAGAAAGGCATAGATTAGTCAACACTAAACAAAATGCTCACTCCTGAGGCTACACATAAAACAATTCTTCACTCTCAAGGTCACCATAAAAACAAACTGGTGATTAGGAACCAGTTGTCCAAATACGAGAGAACTACTTTGATACCGAGATGGCAACTCCATCCTGCTAAAAATTTCAACACACAAGATAATAATACTTTACTTCAACTGCAACTGAAAGTGTACCAGGATGTGGAGGTACATGTCCTACGTGTACTGGGATGAGGAGGTACATGTCCTATGTGTCAACAGAAATTATCCTTTGCCCTTCCAAAAGGCCACCAAGAATAAAGTGAATGACTCATCAACAAGGGAGTACTAATATGAATATACTTGTTGAAAATGGAAACAGCCAAACCTGGCCTCCAGCTCCTTTCCCGAGGTCTTAAGAGTAAGAAAAAACAATAGCAAAACCTTGACTAAAATAAAAAATGGCTCAATGCCCCTCGTCACATAACAACTGTTCAATCTACACCTTCCACTCAGAACTCCTCTACCAGGCAGAGAAGGATACCAGGAAGCTGATAGGGGTAAACATATAACAAAAGATACAAAGTATTCTTCCCTGAGAACCATCATTACCAAAGGTTCTTTTGAAGCGTTGCCAGACATTTCCGAAACTCTGTATAGGCAGTCCCCAGTTATCGGTTGACTCTGTAAATGTCAATCCAGTATTACGGCGTTTGTCTAGCCATAAAATCAGCAATTTACGGCGCCATAACTGGCCGAGTTTTGGTTATTGGCACCATAAGGTGCCGATAGTAGAGTTATGGCGCCATAACATACCTAAAAGAGGTGCCATTAACTGAAACAGTTCACCCTTAAACGCTGAGCCGGGACTTTCAAAAGTGTCACCTGTATGCCGGCGGCATTCGCGAGTGAGCGCTGAAGCGGAAAAAGTTTTTTTTAAAAATCACGGCACGCTTAATTTTCAAGACTAAGAGTTCATTTTTGGCTCCTTTTTTTTTTTCATTGCCTGAAGTTTAGTATGCAACCATCAGAAATAAAAAAATATCATTATCATATATAAATATTGGAATATATGACAGCGCGAAAAAATTTCATATATAATTGTATACAAATCACGCTGTGAGCAAAACGGTTAAAGCTAATGAGTTAATTATTTTTCGATGTATTGTACACTAAATTGCAATGATTTTGGTATATAACAAATTGTAAAATGATCAAAGCAACACAGAGAAAATATTATCAAAATATGATGCATGAATTCATAACGCGTGGACGTAAAAAAATTTTTTCTCAAAAATTCACCATAAATCGAAATATTGTCCTAGAGACTTCCCGTTTGTTGCAAAATGAAGGTAATTGATTGGATATTACTACACTGTAAGTGTTGTAGCTTACAATTACAGTTTTCGACCATTTTGGTTGAGTTTAAGTTGACCGAAGGTCAAATTTTTTCTATTTATCGTTATTTATGAGAAAATATTTCAAAACTGATAAAACAGTGCAAACATTACAAGAATCGGACGAAAAAATTTCAGATTTTTTCGGAAGAGTTACTGCCCGGATGTAAGGAAAAGGTTTTTTCATAAATTCACCATAAATCGAAATACTGTGCTAGAGACTTCCAATTTGTTGCAAAATAAAGGTAAATGATTGAATATTACTAAAATGTAATAGTTTTAGCTTACAATTGCGTTTTTTTTACCATTTCGGTCGAGTCAAAGTTGACCAAAGGTTGATATTTTGGCACTTATCGTAATTTATATGAAAATATTTTACAACCGATAAAAGCTACAACCATGGGTTGTTTTAAGTTGTATTATAAATTAAATTGTGCACATTTTCATATATAAAACAATATGCAACGGCTAATATAAAACGGTGAAAACATTACGACAATTGGACAAAAAATTTCTGATTTTTTCGACAGTCACCGCACGGACGTAGGAAAAGGTATTTTTTTTTTTAATTCACCATAAATCGAAATATTGTGCTAGAGACTTCCAATTTGTTGCAAAATGAAGGTAAATGATTGAATATTACTAAAATGTAAGAGTTTTAGCTTACAATTGCGTTTTTCGACCATTACAGTTGAGTCAAAGTTGACCGAAGGTTGAAATTTTGGCACTTATCGTTATTTATAAGAAAATATTTCAACACTGATAAAAGCTACAACCATGGGTTGTTTTTTGTTGTATTCTATATGAAATTGCACACATTTTCATATTTAAAACTATATGTACCGGCTAATATAAAACTGTGCAAACATTACAACAATTGGATGGAAAAAATTCTGATTTTTTCAGAAGAGCTACCGGGCGGATGTAAGGAAAAAGTTTTTTTCATAAATTCACCATAAATCGAAATATTGTGCTAGAGACTTCCAATTTGTTGAAAAATGATGGTAAATGATTGAATATTACTAGAAGCTAATATAAAACAATGCAAACATTACGACAATCAGACGAAAAAATTTATGATTTTTTCGGAAGAGTTACCGAGCGGACATAAGGAAATAGTTTTTTTCATAAATTCACCATAAATCGAAATATTGTGCTAGAGACTTCCAATTTGCTGTAAAATGAAAAGTAATGATTGAATATTATTAGAATATAAGTGTTTTAGCTTACAATTGCCTTTTTTGACCATTTCATTAGGGTCAAAGTTGACCAAAGGTTGAAATTTTGGGCCTAATCGTTGTTTATATGGAAATATTTCAAAACTGATAAAAGCTACTACCATGGGTTGTTTTCTGTCTTATTCTACATGAAATTGGGCTCATTTTCATATATAAAACTCTATGTAACGGCTAATATAAGATGGTGCAAAAATTATGTCAAAGCGACGAAATTATTTCTGAGATGTGTCCCCGATGCTTTTTAGTGAGAGAAGGAAGAAATTTGTGTTTGAGCACCTGGGTAACGATTGTAAACAAAACAGCTTGATCCGTGAACTCCCAGCATCCCTCAAGGTGCGTGATTCAAAAGTTTTTGCCAAGTAGGCCTATAACTATTTTTCCGCAAATTTAAAAAAAAAAACTTTTTTTCATACGTCAATCGGCACCCAATAGACAATTTTCGTCAACGTTTAATACGTCCAATCAGTGTTTTAAGGGTTAATGGTGATTTTCGCTTATCGGCACCAGGCGGAGAACCCCCACTGATTGCCAGGGATTGCCTGTAC
>NC_061108.1:42064405-42071905 GCF_015104395.2 Macrobrachium nipponense
GGTTCCACATTTTACTACATACGTACGTACAGTATTTCTTGCACCATGTATACTAATACACTTTATTTACAGGTACATACTACAATAAAGGTTATGTTAAGTATTGAATGGTCCAAATTGTTGTATTGCATTGTTTATTGGTCAATACAGCTTCATAATAAAATTTACTGTGGTGCTCTTGTAGGTATTGGAACGAATTAGGCAATTTACATGTAAAACGTAATTTGAAATACGAAAAAATCAGGTTACGAAGGCCACTTCGGAATGGATTAATTTTGTATCCTGAGGCACTACAGTATATATATATATAGTATATATATATATATATATATATATATATATATATATATATATATATATATATATATATATATTATATTAAAGGCAGTCCCTGGTTATCAGCAATCTTGGTTAACCCTCTTACGCCGAAGCTGTAAAAAAAAAATTGTCTCCCGTGTGCCGGAGGTGTTTCAGAGTGAGCACGGAAGCGGAAAAAATATTTTTCTGGGCTCAGCTCGTGTCGGCCTATGAAATATCCTTAAGTTCATTATTTCTAGGAAAAATAATCCTAAAATTACCAGAGAAAAAATAAAATCAAGAAAATGTCAGTTAAACTGACTCGCTCACTCTATAAAAGAAGTGTCGGTATGGTAATAGGGGCGAGTGAGATCACATCACTACCACGAGTCATTTACCATTTAGACCTTCCATCACAAAATCCCCCACCTGAGAGAGCTGATACTAAAGGGTGATGCGTCCGCTACTACTACTACTACCAACGCCAAGCGGAGAGCAGCGCCTCTAGCGGCCATCCTTAATATTTAGCTCGACAACGCCAGTTGTAATTCTTTTGCTCGTGTTGTTTTCGCTTCTTTGGATTTATCTATTCCACGATGGAACGTGCTGCTATCGCTTCGGCTAAGTTAAGTGCCCGATAAGTAATAATTTTTGTATTTCAGTCTTCCAGGGACCAGTATTTTCCGTTTTTTAGGTCATATACGGTCTCCCGGTTGACTCGTGGCGGCCATGAGCCGCCTCGTGTTGTTAAGATTTCCCGGTCTTCCATACTGGGACATCTTATGCTTATGGGCTCTATTTTACGTTCATCGTCTTATTACATCATATTTTAGATTTAGGATACACAGCCCATCCCTTTTACCTTTTATCTTTAAGTCTGGTATTTAGGGCTATACTGTGTTTCTCTCGCCCAGCATCCCAGCTCTTGCTCTTCATCGGCTACTGCTGGCTCCGAGTAGTCGACTGCTCTTCGGATCAGTTTGCCTCCTCCTGGGCTTCTTTCTCTTTTACTCAAGTGTTTCTTCTATTCTTTTACGATGTATTTATTATTTGTCAGTGTTATTTAGGGTGTTAGGCTAGCCTAGGTGCCTTGACCAGCCTAGGTTGTCATGACACCACTGTAGCCTCCCTCCCTCTCCCTCTGAGGGGGCCAGAGGAGCCCCATACCAGCTGGGGGCCGGGGTGACCACTTGTCTCGGGTACCGGGTTACCCGACGGGTAGTAGTTGGGAGGGGGGGTTGGCCACCCCCTCTCTCTCTCGCCCGCCGCGTTCACGCCGGGATTCCCTCATTCTCCCCCATTCCCTACCCTTCCCCTACCATAACGGACGGAGCCCCCGCTGAAGCCGGGAGCCCCTTCGGTTATAGGTCGTTTCTGGCTCCGCCAGCGGGCAGGGTGGGATTTACCAGTGGTCTATATTGCTTGCCTAGTATATCCTGTTTTCCGCTACCGGAGGAGAGCTTGCTTCTTACCCGGGCACTCCTCTAGTAGTCGGAAGGAATTATGTCTTATTCTATAAGGATACATACCCTTACTGATACGATGATTTATTTGTTTATTTATAGTTTTACGTACTATCTCCGTCGTTCTCCGTCGTGGTTTCGTGGGCTCCTCACCACTCCTGGTTGGACCATTTTCTTGTCTCCGGCGTACGCTGCAGACCCCAACCAACCGCCTATCTAACCACACGTATTGCGGCGGAGCACTAGTTTTAATCTAACTTACATACTCCGGCATGCAGTGGAGTCTATGTTAGGCTGTAAGTGTGTACCCCGATACTCATGTATCCCTCCACTTACAGGCTACTAACTGCCAGGATCCAGGCTGTAACGCTGTACTGTACGACCCCTGTGCCCATGAGGAATGCAGGACCCACGCCCCGTGTGCCACTACCCACAAGGGATGATTGTTTGGCACCCTGAGGCATGCACCATCTGCTATGACCTCGTGAGTCAGCTTTTGGGTGGGGTAAGTAGATTCCTGGACAAATTTCCTGTTATCAATGGTTTACCTTTAGTTTTAAGCTACTTTAAGCTGTATCTCCGCCGTTAGAAGCTTCATATCGCCTTCTCTTTCAGGCTGCCGCCGTGAAAGAAGTCGCCCTAGCAACCCTGAAAGCTTGGGTAGGCGGCTTCGGCAAAAACGCCGCCAAGGGCCAGCCTTACATCTTAGACAAGAAGCTGGCCATTCAGATCGTCCCCGGAGGCAAGGCGACGGGGTATGTTGACCCCATCTCAGCAGCCCCACTCATAGCTTCCATCCAGCAGGAGGTGCAGCAGGCGTTTGGGTCCGTCTCGACACAGGAGCCTGTTCCAGACGTCACAAACCTGGATCTTAACCTTGAGCCAATGGCGGTAGGTGCGGAGGACTTGTTGGTCGAGGTAGGTGTTTCGGGCGCTCAAGGACTACCTTTGAGCACTCCTGGATCTTCTTCCCCTGTCCCTTCTTCTTCCTCTTTTCAAGGCTTCACGGGATCTGAGATCCCTTCGTGTTCACCCGCTCTCTCTGTACCCCCGAAAGTGAAGGGACAAAGAGAACAGAAGACCCTCCATAAGACGACTTCCAAAAAGTCGTCGTTTTCTTCAGCAAGGAAGTCCACGACATCCTACGCCGACGCGGTGAAGGCTAAGCCTAGCTCTTCTCACTCGAAGAGCTCAAGAAGCAAGGCTTCTAAGGAGAAGGCCCGCGCTCCCGCCGAGCCAGTGCCTTCTCCGGCATCCACCGGATCCACTCCGGTAACTCCTGTTGGGGTGGCGGGACCTAGTGCTTTTGATCCCACCACCTTCTCAGCAGGAGTTTTGCAACAAGTGGGAGAGATGGTCGGCTCTCTCGGTACGAGATTTGAGCAAATGTTTGCTCAACTCTCTAGTACCATTAACCAGTCTGGTCAGTCAATCCAAGACCTCTCTAACCGTGTTAGAGAACATGATGACCGTTTCGCTGGCCTCACTCAGGCCCCACAAGCGAACTCCCCTGTGGCAGGTAGTGGTCTAGTCCAGATACCTCCTTATGAATCCCTGCCAGCTTTCTCTATGGATAACCCTTGGAGGGTGGCAGCTTATGCCCCCTTCAAGGATGGCATGATCTCCATTCCGGAGTGTGGAAAAAGAAGGATTGAGGACTTCGAGTTCTACCCCCCCGGACTGACAGCCTTTCATAGGGTACGCCAGACTGACGGTAACAGCTCTCAATAGAGAGGATAAAATCTCTAGAGACTGTGCTTTACAGTAGGGATCATGCGCAGAGGGAATGGGTTCACTGCCTGGAGGATTGGGATTGTACAAATACCAAACTTCAGGCATTCAAGAGCCCTTTCACTATCTTTGCCACGGAGGAGGAGGCTTCTCTTCCTTTCGCAACTAAGATGGTGGAAGCGACTCTCCAAGCCGTCCTTAAAGATGAACCCATGCCACAATTGAGAGAGGCGGAACCAACATCTCCGCTCTTTCCTGCCTTCGGAGAACTGTGGGAGAACTTGCCAGCCACTTTCTCAGTAGGGAAGCTGAAACCAGACTGTGCGATGGACCAGTTTGGCAAAAAGCTCCCTAGACTGCCTTGCCTAGCCTTATTCAGGCAGAGTTCGACGCCCGTACGAGATTTGGGAGATCACTTAACTCCCTTATCATCACGGAGATGGCTGCTCTTTCTTATGCCACTGAACCACTCTTCAAAATACTGGCTAAGTCTCAGCTCCAGTCAGTTCAAGCTGATGCCTTCGACTTCTTTACAGCTAGAAGGAATTGTCGAAAGCATGTATTGCAAGAGGCAACTATTAGGCATGAACCTAATAGGCTTCTTGCTTCCAGCATGTGGGGTGCGGACCTCTTCCCAGAAGCTTCTGTGAATGAGGTACATCACGAGGCTGCTAGGCTTAACCAAAGCCTTAGAGCCAGGTGGGGTATCTCATCCAAAAGGAAGCAAGAGAACGCCCCTGCTGCTGGTAAGAAACTGAAGAAGACTGGTAGGAGGTTCCAACCATACCAGAAACAGCAGCAACAACAGCACTTCGTCCAAGCTGTCCCAGTTACACAACAGGGGCAGCCCTCGACATCTAAACAGACACAACCCATTCTCCTGTTGTCTCCTCAGAACCAGCCCTCGACCTCATACACCGTCTCGCCAGCTTTCAACTCAATGTATGAGAGCCAAGCCTTCCCAACCTTTAACAGGTTCTCTAGGGGAAGCAGCGAGAGGTCACTTTCGCCAACAAGGTACAGGAAGAGCTGCAAGAGGCAAGCACTTCAGAGGAGGGCGAGGTCAACCCGCTCAACAGCAGTGAGGCTCCCCAGGTAGGAGGGAGGCTGTTCCTCTTCCGTCACAGGTGGGGGTTCAGCAAATGGGCACGGAGCATCGTGTCCAAAGGATTGGGTTGGAGTTGATCAAAGATTCTCCAAACCCACCAAAAAGTCATTCTATCAGATACCATCAAAGGAGTTGACAGATTATGCGGAGGAACTCCTTCAGAAAGGAGCTATTGCGAGAGTCAAGCATCTAAAATTTCAAGGTCGCTTGTTCAGCGTGCCAAAGAAAGGCTCAACAAAAAGAAGGGTAATCTTAGACTTGTCAAAGCTAAACTCTTTCATTCATTGCGACAAGTTCAAAATGCTGACCATCTCGCAGGTGCGGACCTTACTTCCCCGTGGGGCTGTCACCACCTCTATCGATCTTACAGACGCATACTATCATATCCCTATAGCGAGACACTTCCGTCCATTCCTAGGCTTCAAACTAGGAAATCAGACGTTCTCCTTCAAAGTGATGCCCTTCGGACTGAATGTAGCCCCCAGGGTATTCACAAAAATAGCGGAAGTGGTAGTCCAACAATTGAGAACACAAGGGATAATGGTAGTAGCGTACCTCGACGATTGGTTCATCTGGGCACCAACTGTCGAGGAATGCCTCAAAGCCACAAAGAAGGTAGTGCAATTCCTGGAACATCTGGGGTTCCAGATAATAACAAAACGAAATCCAGATTTTCAAACTCCGGAGTCCTCGGTTTTTCAGTGGCTAGGAATCCAATGGGAATTATCCTCCCACAATCTGTCAATTCCGGTGGTCAAAAGGAAAGAAATAGCCAAGTCTGTGAGGCAATTTCTCAAAAGCAAACAAGCTTCAAGGAGAAACCAGGAAAGAATCCTAGGCTCCCTTCAGTTTGCCTCAGTGACGGACATCCTTCTGAAAGCAAGACTGAAAGATATAAATCGAGTTTGGCGGTCAAGAGCAAACGCCAAGTCTCGGGACAAGTTGTCAGTGATCCCACAGATCCTTCGCAACCAGCTCCGTCCATGGACAAAAGTGAAGAACCTTGCCAAATTAGTACCCCTTCAATATCCCCTTCCGGTGTTAACCATTCACACAGATGCCTCCCTGTCCGGTTGGGGGGGATATTCTCAATTCAAGCAAGTTCAGGGAACTTGGTCCGTTCAATTCCGCCAGCTCCACATAAATGTACTGGAAGCAATGGCAGTATTTCTTACCCTGAAGAGACTCCTCCCCCCAAAGAAGTCTCATCTAAGACTAGTTTTGGACAGTGCAGTAGTAGTACATTGCATCAACAGAGGAGGGTCCAAATCCAAACACGGGAATCATGTCATGATAGCCATCTTTGCTCTAGCAAACAAGCACAAATGGCATCTATCTGCCACCCACTTGGCAGAGGTAAGAAATGTTATAGCGGACCCACTGTCCCGGTCAGTCCCTCTGGAGTCAGAATGGTCCCTAGACGACAGGTCATTCCAGTGGATATGCCAGAGAGTCCCAGGTCTCCAAGTAGATCTTTTCGCCTCACAAGCGAACCACAAGCTCCCTTGCTATGTGGCCCCCAACCTGGACCCTCTGGCTTATGCCACGGACGCCCTGTCGTTGGACTGGAATCAATGGAAGAAAATCTATGTATTTCCTCCAGTGAATCTTCTTTTGAAAGTTCTGAGCAAACTGAGGACTTTCAAAGGACTAGTAGCCCTGATTGCTCCAGATTGGCCAAAGAGCAACTGGTATCCTCTGCTTCTGGAGTTGGGTCTCCGACCTCAACGGATTCCCAACCCCAAGCTGTCGCAACCAGTACAAATGAGGACTGTGTTCGCTTCCTCAGGAATTCTTCAGACCCTAACTTTATGGACTTCATGAAGTTTGCGGCTAAAAAAGATGCTAACATTGATCCACAAAACATCCTTTTTCTGGAATCAGATAAAAGAGAATCAACTATTAGACAATATGACTCAGCTGTCAAAAAGTTAGCATCCTTCCTGAAAGAAACAAACACTACAACCATGACAGTTAATTTAGCTATATCCTTTTTCAGATCCTTGTTGAAAAAAGGCTTTAGTGGGGGGGGGGGGGGGGGCAGGCTAGCACCATAACTACTAATAAATCAGCTTTGAAGAAAATCTTTCAGTTAGGTTTCCAAATAGACTTAACAAAATCTTACTTTACGTCTATTCCCAAAGCCTGTGCTAGACTTAGACCTTCTCAAAGGCCTACTTCAGTTTCATGGTTCTTAAATGATGTCCTCAAACTAGCCTCAGATACTGACAACTCGTCTTGCACATTCATAATGCTACTTAGAAAGACGTTATTTTTATTAAGTCTGGCTTCAGGAGCCAGAATTTCAGAACTGTCGGCTCTATCCAGAGATGCAGGTCATGTAGATTTTCTCCCCTCAGGAGAAGTTCTACTTTCTCCGGATCGCAGCTTTTTAGCTAAAAATGATGGATCCCTTTTGCAAGGTGGGCCCCTTGGAAAGTCATCCCACTTCCGCAAGATCCTTCCCTTTGCCCAGTATTAACTTTAAGAGCCTTTCTATCTCGTACATCCTCTAGATCCTCAGGTCCTCTTTTTATGAGAGAAAAAGGTGGCACCTTATCAGTTAAAGGAATCAGACAACAGATCCTTTACTTCATTAAACAAGCCAACCCTGAATCATTTCCAAAAGCACATGATATCAGAGGAGTAGCTACCTCAATTAATTATTTCCAACATATGAACTTTGAGGATCTTAAAAAGTATACTGGATGGAAATCACCGAAAGTCTTTAAACGTCATTACCTGAAGTCCTTGGAATCATTAAAATTTTCAGCAGTAGCAGCGGGAAACATAGTTTCCCCTGATTCTGCACAGTAGTTGTAGTATAAGATCCAGGTCTCCTTTCTACCTACCTCGTCCAACATGCCTCACCCTACTGCTATGCTCTTCGTGATACTCTAG
>NC_061108.1:42076905-42094405 GCF_015104395.2 Macrobrachium nipponense
GTTACAACAGAATTCCATCTAATAGAAGGAGCCCATAAAAACACCAAAATATAGAGAAAATACTATATTTCAGAGAATGCTGTCTCTCTTCAGTTAGATGAATGAGAAAAGTTACAGAAAAGGTGGTATTTATACCTAGAGATCCATTCATAGTTAAGCCAATTTAGGTCAATCACACTGATAATCCTCCTTTAATCCTCATAAACGTTGGTTGAATGAAAACTTTATCAATGACATCTGAATCCCATGCACCCTTAGAGATGTTCATTACCTGTCTCTGTTTTCAACCATATAAATGAACATAACCACAGAATAAACTGGAATTTGTCACATATCATTCATAGCAGCAACTGAAGGTACAAGAGTCAGATGATAGAATTAGCCTTGATTAAACAGACACAGGCAATGAACATCTCAAAGGGTGCATGGGATTCAGATATCATTGATAAAGTTTTCATTCAATCAATGCTTAAGAGGATTAAAGGATTATCGGTGGGAGTGACCTAAATTGGCTTACCTGTGGATGGATCTCGTGGTATAAATACCACCTTTTCTGTAACTTTTCTCATTCATCTACCTGAAAAGAGTGACAGCTGTCTCTGAAATATAGTATTTTCTCTCTATATTTTGGCATTTTTATGGGCTCCTTTTATTAGATATATATATATATATATATATATATATATATATATATATATATATATATATATATATACATACATACACACACACACACACACACATATATATATATATATACTATATATATATATATATATATATATATATATATATATATAATATCATATATATGTATATATATTCTGATACTTCAGTGTAGACCATCAAGGAAACGTAGAATTTCTACACAATTGCAAGTCTGTTGTTGTTGATTCTATTGGAAAACAGTCTGGAAGCCCACACTTTGACCTTAGTGTTAAGGATTCAGCATGATTTCACTTTTTTTTACCCTATGGTAGACCATATGTAGTCAGAAATGAAAAGGTGGTTCAGTAATGAAACCTGCACACTTATGAAAGCATTACAGTCACTTAACCAACAAAGTACGGAATTCTTATCTTTCGAGAAAATGTGTGGACTTATTCATGCCTATAATGCTAACACTGAAGATCTCAAACATGAGCTGTACTCTGCTAAATGCATATTAGGAAGATGCTACAAGGATGTAAGTGACACAGAAAGGCAAAATCATTGTTAGACTTACTGAAAATTCTTAATCCATATGAGGAGGCATTTCCTGAACTCTGCAGACTAGCCAAAATTTCTGTAATGTTAACTGTGTTATGAGCTTCAGCAGAGAGAAGCTTCTCTGCTCTGAAATTAATTAAGACTACTCTCAGAAATGCAATGGGCAATGACAGATTAAGTAATCTTGCTGTGTTATCAATTGAACTGCTGCTTCAACATATAATTTATAGCAAGCAATTTTTTTCAAATTTTGTTACTTTCAATATATATATATATATTATTTTGTTCACCCATTTCATTTTTGATCAAGAGTACCTATTGCATAATACTTAAAAAAAGTCTAGTTTTTGTTCTTGCATTTCAATGGTTATGTTTTACAATTTCTATATGCACAGGAATTAATGTGTTTTGCATAGCTCACTTTATGTTTTTAAGTTTCATATCTGTAATTACGTATAATTATAATGTACCTGATTTCTGTATAGTATCTCTGTTTTACTCGATACAATATAACAGAATCACAGATACCTGTATAATGCCTGAATATCCACCGCCGATCTCGGAGTATGCCCTAACATCCTTCTCATATGGCTTCAGAATGCCTCTGAAATGGGTCACATTTCAAAATTTTCTCAGGGAGTGCTTACAGTGACCCCTGGAACACCCCAGTTGTATAGACTCGCTCTGCTCGCCTAGTGCTTGGAGGAATAATCTTATCATTCCTCCAAGCCTAGTGCCACCCCTATTCAGATGTGCCCCCAGGTGCCCACCCACTGACAGACGCTTAGCTACGCCACTGATAGTAATTATTAATACTATAAGCTAATTCTGGAGGTTCACTAAGTCAGTACATTATAATTATGGCTACGCATAATTATAATATACAAACATATCAAATATGCATCTTTTCCATGAATATTTTAAAAAGTTATACATTACTTCACTGTATCCAATATATTGGATCTATTCTCATATTATTTTATTATAAAATATACTAACATAGCAGTCAGCGTTTTGGTTTGGAAATCAGCTGATGGTGAACACCAATTTATTTTGCCGTATTTAACTCAATTCTCAGAGAATTTTCTTGCTTCTAGTTAGCATACTCAAATATCTAGATACAGGCCAGTCCCTGGCTTACAACGGGTTCGGCTTGCGACATTCCATGGTTATGACACTTTTCAATTATATTCATCAGAAATTATTTCCAGGTTTACGACACGTTCCAGGGTTACAACGCTTACGTCACCGATCTGACGGAAGAAATGACTCCAAAAATGCAAAATAATCAACAGTTGAAGGTTTTTCAATGAAAAATGCAATCAAAACTCTGTTTAATAGTTTATAATATACCCACACCATTAAAAGTAAGGTTTTCTTGGGATTTTTTATGATTTTCCGGCTTACGACAAATCTCAAGAACAGAATCCCTGTTGTAAACTGGGGACTGCCTTACTTTACTCATTTGAGACTGTAATTTTTTGTTATACGATGAGTTTTTAAGTCAAAATATGACTTGAATACATCTCGTTGTGATAGTGAACTAAATTATTTTTTTCATTAACAGACTGCATTGGGGTCACTTGGGGCATGTTTATGGGGTAAAAAAAAATTACATGATTCTGTTCACTTTATTACATCGTAATACAAGCTCCATGTTATTTATCTTTTAATGGCGTGAAAACAACAGTAAAATGTATTCTTTCATGCTCAGTATTTTTTATTTAAGTAATTTCCTCTCAATTTTATCTATGGTTGTGTTTGATGGCATAAGTTTACGTTAGTTTTATCCTTGTTGTCGATGCATGATTTTAGTCATTAGCATCTTGAATAGTTATCTCAGCTTCACCTACAACTTGCAGTTTAAATTAAAAAGTATATTTCCTTGCTGATCAATCTTTTATCTACAGCGAATATAGTTATTACATAAACCTATATCAGTCCTATTCTACATATTGTCATTTATACCTTAACTATGGTAATTGTTTACAAGCCAAACAGTTGTTATTATATAATTGGTTGTACAATTACACTATTATATATTGCATCACTTTACAAAATATACAGGCAGTCCCGGTTATCGGCAGGGGTTCCATTCCGGGGGTGTGCCAATAAGCGAAAACTGCCATTAACCGAATCTCAGTGATTTATGGTGCCATAATGGCACTTATAACCGGTTATCAGCATCATAGGGGTTCTTATGGAGCGCCATTAGAACCATTATGGCGCAGATAACCGGAACTTGCCCCGTTATGGCGCCATATATTGCTGATTTATGGTGGTAGACAAGTGCCATAAAACCAGATCTCCGATAACCGAGTCTGCAAATAACCAGGGACTGCCTGTATTGCTCGGATCATTTTTCTTTTTTTATCTCCCATACAATGATTAGCTTGAGAAAATTATTTTTATAATTTGAAAATTGGAATCTATTATCACAAGTAAAAACTAAAACTGCACAGAAAAACCTTGTTTTATTCTCAGCTCGGCCAATGCGGAACCAGAGGAATTTTTTTCTGGTGATAAAAATTCATTTCTCGATATAACGTGGTTCGGATCCCACAAAAAGCTGTAGGTCCTGTTGCTGGGTAACCAATTAGTTTCTAGCCACATAATAATATCTAATCCTTTCAGCTAGCCCTAAGAGAGCTGTTAATCTTCTCAGTGGTCTGGTAAAACTAAGATATACGTAACTTTATGGAAATAATACGTGAGTGAGTGGAGTTTGGCTCAACTAATCTGGTTACCATTTGTTTAAAGATCTTTCTGTTAAAAGGAAAAAAAAAGTTATTTCAAGCCAGCAAATGATATATATCATCAATATGATATAATATGTTATTGTTATAATACAATTAAGTTTGTTCATACTTACCTGGCAGATATATATATAGCTGTATTTTCTGAAGTCCGACAGAATTTAAAAATTCGCGGCACACGCAGTGGGCGGCCAGGTGGTAGTACCCATTCCCGCCGTGGGAGGCGGATATCAGGAACTATTCCCATTTTCTATTCATATTTTATCAGTGCCACTGTCTCCTGAGGGGAGGTGGGTGGGCACTTTAATTATATATATCTGCCAGGTAAGTATGAACAAACTTAATTGTATTATAACAATAACATTTTGTTCATGAAACTTACCTGACAGATATATATATAGCTGAATCCCACCTTCGGATGGTGGGAAGAGACAGAATAGGATTTTTTGGGAAACTTAAATTAAGTAGATGATATACATCTTAGTTCCTCACCTGTTAGCATAGCCGACTTCGTGATAACTGTCACAAAGTCTGCCTTCTGCGTTACTAGAGTTGCCAGCGAGGTAGAGACTGTAATGCTGGTGAGCTCTAAATGATCTATCAACGGGGGCGTGGACCACAATGTGACTAGACCATATGACCATACTTCTGAGGGCAATATGAAGCTAAAACCACCACCTGACCTAACCTATCAAAGTTAGTTCACATAACTTCAGGCTAAAGAAAAGGAACGCGCCTCAAGCGACCAACCCTTCAAAGTTAAAAGCACACCTACCCTTTTCTATAGGATAGGATTCGTGTTGCTTCCTGCCCCCAATAATATATCTACGGATATGTATGGTCCTAGCGACTTACGGATCTGGAAATGTCGTCTTCACATCCCGTCGGGAGTGTGAAGCGAACACAGAGTTGCTTCGCTAAAGCGTGGCACTCAGGATGTTACTGAGTGTCACGCTCTGTTGAAATGCTTCCGAGGCCGCGCCCCTCTCCTCTTGAGCATTCATATTAAAAAAAAAGAAAAAATCTCAAATCTTTATGCAAACATAATGAATGAGACCTCTTAAAAGAACTCCTTGGCTATAATGCCAGGGTGTTCTTGGACATGAACCAGTCTGGTCTTTTTACGGAACACCGCAGATTGTCGGAGTGTGAAGCGAACACAGAGTTGCTTCGCTAAAGCGTGGCACTCAGGATGTTACTGAGTGTCATGCTCTGTTGAAATGCTTCTGAGGCCGCGCCCTCACCTCTTGAGCATTCATATTAAGAAAAAATCTCAATCTTTATGCAAACACAATGAATGAGACCTCTTAAAAGAACTCCTTGGCTATAATGCCAGGGTGTTTTTGGACATGAACCAGTCTGGTCTTTTTACGGAACACCGCAGATTGTCCGTTGACCTTGACTTTCTATAGTTTTATCAAGATAAACTTGAGAGACCCTACAGGGCACAGGACTCTCTAATGCCCTTGCCCAATAATTTGTGCCATACCCTTGGTCTCCAAGCCTTCGGGTCAAGGGTTAGACAGGTTTTCGTTCTTATCAAGAACGGAATGCTTAGAGGACAGACCGCATTATGTCCTTTTAAAGCCAAAACCTCTGATGATGGCTAAAACCTCACTAACCCCTCTTTGTCCTGGCTAGAGCGGTTACAATATTAGCCTTTCTGGGTCACGTGTATTAAGTTCGCAGAAAGGATAGGTTCGAATTGCTTTTGGCATCAGAAACTCAGACTACGTCTAAGTTCCATGCCGGAACCTTTGATCCAGAGAATTTTAAGATCTCCACAGACCTCAAAGATCGTGAAGCTTTGTTGTTTGACAGAACCGAATCTCTGAGCCTAGAGGCCGTCAACAACATATTTGCATATTCTACAATAGTTAGGACTTCTAGCTTATCTCATACTTCAGACGGAAAGATAGAACCATAAGGAACTTCACAGAGGTCGAGGTGGGAGGAACAGTCATTTCCCTTCACTATCTCCAGAAACGGCCTCCTCCGATTGAACACTGAAAATAGGCAGCACTGCTTTGCCTTGGCCAAGAGGCTGCCATTACTCTTGAAGATCTTATCGCTCTGTACCGTTGAAGACGAAGGTAGATATTGAATGCAACCTACGTCTTCACAGACAAATCGAGAGAAGGATTCTCAAGATTCTGAACCTGTGCCTACAAATGACTGAAAACGCTAACAGCTATTTCATTGCTGTCTGGTGAGAAGTCGTAGTTGCAATGAAAGCGGGGCGTTCTTCAGTAATGAAAACACAGGGGAAAGCTGCCTGAAGAACTGCTTCTCATGGGGGGCTGAACATTGGAAGTAGAGCGTCAGGTCGGAGAGTAGGCGATGTCTTTTGACATATCTGTTTAATTCGGGTTGAACAATGAACAATTGTACACCTACGAATATGAGATATTTTAAAGACAAACCCAGATGTCTGCAAAATCATTCGCATTATCGCAGTGTGATGCAGCGGGAGACTTGTACAGACTTCTGTTACCGTGCGTTAAACAGAAAGATGAAAGAGTCTAAGAGATATCTCTGTTGAAAATTCTCGCAATATCGAAGGCGATGGAATCTATCGTCACAGCAGTAGATGGTCCTTCATAATTGCGAGAAACCCCGTTAATCAGAGACCTAAGTCCATGATTGTTGGGCAGAGATACGGTTCGGTAGTCAATCAAAGCAGGAGAGAGAGAGAGACATAACCAACCGTGCATCTCGGAGGCCCAGCTGATACTGAGCTGCTATCAGGCAGTTCAATACGCAGTAGCTGAGCTTGAGCTCCCGCTGACTCGTCATCCTGAGTTGCCAGGTAATCCATATTCCACAAAGGAATGCGTTCGGCTAGAACCACCGAGCATAAAAGATATGCTTCGAGCAATTATATTTAGGCGAAACGAATTTCGGTAAATATAAAAGTTGAAATGGTGTTGTCGTGACAAAACCATAAGTATATAAAATTGAAACAAACTCCTGGGAGGTTGCAGGCAACCCAGAGTTGCAGTTCAATTAGAATACTTCTCGTCTAAGTCGCAATCTGTAAAATAACTAGGAAATGCGCCTACCCCTCGGACAATTCAACTGCTTAGTAGAATCATGTCGCGAGGTTAATATACGTAGTATATTTATAGGATTCTGAACAACGATCTCCATCCTAAATTCTTTCCTTCAAGAAAACAAAATAAGGATTGGAGATCGACCACCTTCGATCTCTATCAAAGAGAGTGAAGGAGAAGTCTTCCTCGAAGGAAAGCTTCAATGGTGAACAGAATACTAACTGCCTGAGTTGCCAGCTACTCCCTATACGAAGGAATAGGTATGATATTATCGAGCAAAAGGAAACTCTCAAGCAGGCCTATTTAAACGAAACAGAATTCGCTAAAAACAGAAGCTGAGTCGGTGTTGTCGTAACAATAACTGCAGAGTTCTTCTTACTCCGAAAACTCTTGGAAGGTTGAAGGGAGTGTCAAATAAATACATTAGAACAACAGTTCTTTCGGCTTCTATCCGCAGAGGTAAATACGATATGCGTATATGACTTGACCCATGCGTTAGCAAAATGACGCAAAGATAAACTACGTAAGTATTGTAGTAATTTGAACATCGAATTCTCTGCTACATCTTTCCTCGACGAGGAAGAGAGAAAGAAAGGAAAACGACTGTCCACGCTCTAATGAATGAGGCTTTTTAAAAGAACTCCTTGACTCTTTGCCAAGACTCTTTTCCAAGAAAAGGGAGTAATATTCGAATAGAGATCATCAAGAGAGAACCGAGGATCGAAAAGGACCGTTCAATGTTCTTATGATATTGGACATAAGACTTCCCTCTTGAGCATTCATGGATCTAGTCTACAAGTCTTTTTCTTACTCCCCGGATGAGCTCTGAAAATGAATGAGAGCTCTTCCGAAATTTGTTAACGAGTTTATCCGCTTAAACGATAAAAACGTTAAAATCTATGTCAATGAGAACTACCCCATTTATGAGGGGTCCCCCACTTAAATGACAAAACGTTTAATATCTTGACAATGGGGAAAACGTCCTTACTTGACAAAACTATTAGCACTTTGCTAATAGGGGAAACCCTTTAACATGACCGAAAGTCACCCAGGAATCCGAGTATATATCTTCCGATTCTCAGATCGTGAAGAGGGGAAAGAGGGATCGAAGAAAAAATTCGGGTATGTTTCTCCGCTAACTCCGAATCCTTTTTTGTAAAGGAATGTCCTGTGGAGAGTCCTGAAAAACCTCGTCTTGACGAGCGTTATAAAGCGTCAAGCGTCCTAAGAAACGTCGTGAACAGCAAATAAGACGGCCTTTACTCTCGCAAGCGTCCATGGCCGGAGCTTGCCACCGAAAAGCGTCCCTGGCGAATGTCCACAAAAGCGTCCTCATAAGCGTCCTGCTGAGCGTCCTCAAAAGCGTCCTGCCGAGCGTCCTCAAAAGCGTCCTGCTTAGCGTCCTGGAAAGCGTCCTGCTGAGCGTCCTCAAAACGTCCTGCTTAGCTACGAGCGTGTCTGAGCAGAGAACACCAAGTCTTCTGAACGACGTTTCAGAGAGGAACTCGTTGAGCGCCCTGATGCATGCAAGGCCCGCCAAGAGGCGTCCTGGCGAGCGACCATTTCCAAACATCTAATGTTACGACGAACCGCTTTTGCATATGACATTGAATATTTTCAAGGGACGTCCTCATGCGAGTCTCCATGGAGAGCCGCACGCTGCTCCTGAAGTGTGTGAACACTAAAGGAAGACGTATGGCTTTCGTCTTCAAGACGGGCCTTAAAGACCTTCATACCTTCTTACAAAGACAGTGGGTGGGGCCGCCTGTGCGACAACTTGCGTCTTAGTAATGCAAAAGACCATCTCCAGAAACGCACTCGGCAAACGAATGCCGAGCGTCCAAAAGACACCCTCGCAAGGAGCTTGCCGAGCGTCCTGGAGAATGTCTCCACTATAGGACGTCGAGCACCTCCAAAAGCTTCTTCACGTCTAAATTGCCCTTCTTATGCGAACCAGACATAAGTTGTTTGACTGTGCAAAGCAGCTTGCCGGACGTCAAACTTATCAGCTTGCTTTTTCGAAGAAAAGCGAACGTTACATAACGTATACGGAGCGCCATTAGGAGAGGAGACGAATACTGAGTTACTCCTCCAAAAGGTGGAATCTAGAATGTCCTTGATTACCAAATCCTTTTGGAATGCTAGCGAGGTTGAAACAGCTCTAACTTCATGAGCGTTCACTCGCAGGAGGCTCAAATCACTCTTCTGGCAAGATGAATGAGCCTCCTTAATATTTCCCTTAGGAAAAGAGCCAGTGCATTCTTCGAAAAGGGTAAATGTGGTCTCTTCCTGAGCACCATACATTACCCGAAGGACCTCTTACTTCCTTCGTTTATGTAAATATAACTCGAGAGCCCTGACAGGGCACAGGACTCTTTCATCCTCTCGTGACGAGAGAGAGAGGACGTGAAGCGTCCTCTTCTCTAAAGCTTCTTTAGGGGGCGCGAGTCCTTCCGAGAGCTCCAACCCCTGTGTGGGGAGGACGCCCTCGGAGGACGAGAAGCAATCCTTCAAGATTCGTGCACGTGCTCGATCTTCGGCAGCCTGGGAAGCGACAACAGGACCTGCCGAAAGGAAGCCAGATCAGCATGAAAAACCCGTAACCTTCCTTCGGCTTTTGACATGCCCTCTCCCTGGTTTCCTGGGAGTCCGACAGAGGTCTAGGCCTAGAGGCGTTTATGGGGCCGATCTGACGTTCCCTCCTAACGAGAGAGAGGACGTGAAGCGTCCTCTTCTCTAAAGCTTCTTTAGGGGGCGCGAGTCCTTCCGAGAGCTCCAACCCCTGTGTGGGGAGGACGCCTCGGAGGACGAGAAGCAATCCTTCAAGATTCGTGCACGTGCACGATCTTTTAGCAGCCTGGGAAGCGTCAACAGGTTCTGCCGAAGGGACGCCAGATCGGTGGGGAGCCCCCGTAACCCTCTTGCGGCTTTCGACATGCCCTCTCCCAGAGTCCTGGGAGTCCGACAGAGGTCCAGGCCTAGAGGCATTATGGGGCCGATCTGACGCCCCCTCCACAACACAAGGGGCACTACACTTCACAACAATGATTGGAGAGCGAGCACTTTAGCCTAAGATTACTTGATGTAATCCTCTAGCAGACACTTCTTCTAGGCCCGTAAGCATACCACAGGGTTAGGCAAAATAAAATCTACAGGAGGTTAGAAGGTTCATTATTTCTAACTTCTGTTTACCTTTCTATAGTTTTATCAAGATAATGTGGAGGAAAACTCCTGATTCTAACACGCTCTAAAATGCGTACATGAATCCTCCTTCTTCCGTAATCAGTCACACATTACACTAATTACATTGAACTTATGCAAAGAAAACATGTAAACGTCATAAATACTAAGCGAGTGTCTACCGAAAGTTCCGGTAGCCTCACCTTACCATGCAGACAACAAAGTCTGAAACTAGGCTAACTAGCTTCAGACATCAAATGCAATGAAAAAATTTACGATAGCGTATGCCTAGCCACAAATCCATTAATAATCGAAAGAATAATTAGGATACTTAAGCGGCTAATGAAGTTTTAAACAAAATCCTAGGCGGAGGTCTGTAAACAGTTGTTTACCGACTGGGCGACAGAAAAAAATATGATAGAAAATGGGAATAGTTCCTGATATCCGCCTCCCACGGCGGGAATGGGTACTACAACCTGGCCGCCCACTGCGTGTGCCGCGAATTTTAAAATTCTGTCGGACTTCAGAAAATACAGCTATATATATATCTGTCAGGTAAGTTTCATGAACAAACTATAGCTTCCTTAAATTAATATAAATACATTTCGCTTAACCGAAGGGTGGTGAAGTGCATTAGAAGTGCGCAGTTTGGTTAGCATGCTTGCAACACCAAATTTTTAGGAGACTGGTGTTGATGCACGATAACATATATATTACATAAGCAAGCCAATTTTCTTTTTAATATAAAAAAACATCAAATTTACAGAATATTTTTTATATCAATATGAAGGAGAATTCAGATATACCAGAGAAGGAAGCTGATAATAGTTAGTTATTTTTTCATTATAAATGAATGGTTTAATGAGAGTCACACAGGTCTAGAATGATCAAAACTGGTAGAGACATGTGAAAGGAGTGCTCGATGTTTTTTTTTTTTTTATACTAAATATCAGGATAATATCATTCACAAAATGTAACTGGCAAGAAACTGCACTCTTACTAATTATATGGGATAACCATAATTTACTGTTGTTTTCCTTTAATTTTGTTCAAAAGAATATATTGACTATCTTTAGATGATATTGCTCCCTAATTATATTCTAGTGTTTATTGAACTTTTATTAGTTGACAATTTTCTACTCAATGAAACTTTTAATGTTCCTTAATTATATTCTAAAGAATTTATTGAAATTTTATTAGTTGATAATTTTCAACTAAATAAATTTTTTTAATGTTATGTTTCAACCTCTTGCTCACTATCAATATTATCTACCACCCCACTGCGAATATCAATAAGTGGAAATACATTTCTGTTTTTCTGTTTTACCTCATTATGGAGTGTAAACATTTTTCTCTAAAGGAGTGACTAATTCAGTCCTCTGCCGTACGGCTTCAGAATTAGGCTATTCAATGCTGGTTGTAAAAGAACACATTTCTGGTTATAGAATTCATATACCACACAAATACTTATAAACAAAATCATACTGCAAATTATAAGGACCATTAAGGCCTAGCTAGCCAAACATTTATTTTACATTATTTTTTAAATTTTAATTATGATAAACAAAATATAAAGATTAGTTCTGATTTTACACTGTATATGCAAAACATATAGGCCTACAATTTTGAGTGCTAAAATAAAACCCACTTCAGACAGAAAAAATAGTTAGGCCGAGTCAAAAAAAAAATTAATACCACAATTATTAAAGTAGAAACATGAAAGAACGATAATAATTTTAATTTCCTTTAATCAACATTATTCAGCTTGCCTGCCATAATATACATTAGCGAATTCCTTTATTTTTTTTTTTTTGAGTAAGCCAGTTGTGTGCAGGAAAAGGATCTTGCTCTGGGGCAACCTGTACCCAATTAACAGAAACTTAGCCTGTCACCAATAGTATCATGCACCTGTGCAGCCAGACAAACAGTTGCCATATACAGCTTGCTGATACTTCCATATATATATACCTTTTGTCCAAAACATTAAGGCAACTAACACAATATTTTGCAACGTAACTGTACTTGGCATGAAAGTTATTTCTCATTTGGTTGTTCATGGCTGTACACATTTATGCAACGAGTATAGCATTAAAATGACAATTGAACTTACATATATAGAAGACAGGATAAAGTTGGGCTACTGTAATTTAGTCTCTCCCACTACCTGATTGTACATTGCTGCCTGCACCCGTTGTGAGTGAAATTGAAAATGCAGCACCCGTTGTGAGTGAAATTTAAAATATCTTCAAAATATTGTTGCATTGGTATTAATTGCTAACCCCATGGTAAAATCCGATTATTGCAAGACAAATTATCGTAACTTGAACACTACCAGAATATCATAACAGCTCACTCGTACTACAGTTTTCTTAGCCTGTTTAAAAGATATAGGGAAATACGGTAAAGGGTAAAATGAAAGCCAAAATTTTGTTATAATTATATTTCTAAAACATAGTCTTCAAATAACAATTGGCTAATAGCTTCAGGAAATAGTCAGTGACTCTACTCAACTCAGCTCCTCGTCTGTTAAGGAACGATATTTTTTGGATGTTTATATGAAACGAAACTATTCAAAGATTTTTTTAATGCCTGGCTCATTTCCTCATTAATGCCAAGCTAAGTTCAAATAAGCCAAAAACATGCCAGTAGCAGAATAATATATACAAAACAACAGGATAGGGATATAAATCCCCACTACCAACAAAGGGTCACCATTAAAGTTTTAAGTGGATAACAGTCATGGTTAAGCCCCGTTCACTCCAAACAATTCTTACTTCACATCAAGTACATGTGAGGTCCCACAATACTTTCTCCATGTATCTATCTATCCTCTTAGGGCTATAGCACAAGCATTTTTTGAGGGGTGTGATATCACAGATATTTGCTTAAGCAAGTAGTTGTGGTCCTCATCCATGATATATATATATATATATATATATATATATATATATGTATATCATGGATAAGTACCACAACAACCTGCTTAAGCAAATATCC
This sequence comes from Macrobrachium nipponense, assembly GCF_015104395.2. NCBI lineage: Eukaryota > Metazoa > Arthropoda > Malacostraca > Decapoda > Palaemonidae > Macrobrachium > Macrobrachium nipponense. Next base: position 42,090,101 of record NC_061108.1, read on the forward strand.
GTGTTATCACACCCCTCAAAAAATGCTTGTGCTATAGCCCTAAGAGGATGAATACATGGATGAAAGTGTTGTGGGGCCTCACATGTACTTGATGTGTGTGTGTATATATATATATATAATATATATATATATATATATATATATATATATATATATATATATGTTATATATATATATATTGTGACGAGCTGTCACATTAAATATTGCAAAATAAAAAAAAAAAAAAATTATTAAAAATACAGTTTTGTATTTTCTGTAAACATTTTTGTAAATTGTTCTGTTCGTATTTAAGCACTTTCTGTTCCTGTTTAAATGCTCCTTGGAGAGAGACTAATCCAGTACTTTAAAAAGTTTACATTTGTTCTGAAAATAATGTAACATATGAGAGAATCACAGCTGTTCATACAGTCAACATCTGCTGCGCTATTTTTTTATTGGTGCTTAATTGTGGTGTAAAAGTGATTATTATTATATATTAGTGGGTGCATTATAGTTTTTGTATTAAAGTTAAACATTTCTCGAGTGTTTCCTTATTCTTGCGCCTGGATCTTGGTATTTTGGGTTATTAGATTATTTATTAAGTGATATATTAAGTGCTAAGTAAAGTTAAGTTTAAAGTGAACATAATTCAGTGATAAACTGCAACAGACATATATTGTTTTGGTGGTAATTTTTTTTTATATTGCCCGCTGACTGGTATTATAACAAGGCCATTACATCGTTACCATACCACCTGGTAAAGAATATACTTGCAGTGGTGACAATATTTGGGGGCCTGTCCGGGATTCATATTTATTCATGTGACCGTAATTCTTCATGTGACTTCGTGTTTCATGCGACTCGTGATTTCATGTGTTTCATGTGACGTATGTGATTCTTGTTATTCAGTGATCTAAGTCACATAGTTGATGTGTATCATGTGATTTATGTGATTTATGAGATAAGTGTCTGTTGCAGTAAATAAGCTTAAGTATTAAATTTTTTCACACCAGATCCAGACGAGCACAATAGTAGTTGCACTGTTACGAATAGTAAGTGATTCTCTCCACGCATATCCGGTTAGCGATGATTTGGAGGTATAGTTGGTAGCTTAATGTTTAATCGACTGGGACCTGTGTTAATTCACTATCGATAGTGCCCACCCCTTTTCATGAACCACCCTTTTAAGATTCTTCCCAAGCCATTAGACTTCTTCCGACAAACACTTGCGTTAATCCGGATACCGTGTCGATGAGCTAACCTGAATCTTCTTTAATCATAACCATTGAACTAGTTTCATCCTTAGTTAAGACCATTCCGTTGGTCATTTCATTACTTGATTTTGGTTCGTTTTGCGCGCATTAACATGTTCGGACGATCGCGATATCGCAATCTTATTCCTCTTAATTGCGGGATTCTCTTTATCACTTGTCAATATTGATAAGTCGTTAAATTTTTATTTAAACTTTTGAATTATCAGTAATGCTCTCATCTGGTTTAAACTATAATTCAGTCCTTCGAAATTGAACTTGGTTATTATCAGCAGTTGCTTAAGACTTGTTAAATAGCAATTATTTTTGTAAAGGTAACTAGCTTATTTTTAAATAAGTTTCACGATTTTGTGTGCCATCCTAACTTAATTCTTTGCTAAGCATGTTCAATTTAGAGCAATTCTTGCTTAATCCTAAAGATGAACTACCAAGATTACATCTTGCAAAGAAAGCGGAACTCTTGACTATCACCCAGAAATGGCAAATACCTTCAGAGTCCTCCTATGTCAAAGCTAGATTGATAAGCGACATCCTCCAATTTCTAATTGCAAAGAATGTAGTTAAAGAGAGCGACGAAGAAGTAGAAGTACGTTACCTGACCGGTGCGGTTGCTACCAGTAAAGAAGATCCAGAAGTAACCAAGATGAAACTACAATTGGAATTGGAAAAAATGAAGATACTCAATGCACGAGAAGAAGAAGAAAGGGAAATAAGAAAAGATGAAAGAAGACGGGAAGAAGCTGCATTACAGGAAGTAGAACTCCAAAAGAAATTAGCGGAAATAGAATTGTCGAAAACAAGAGAAACTGCTAACATACAACTTAAAACCAAGGAAGAAGAACGCAATCTTCCTGAAAAGTTCGACTTCAACAAAGCAAAAAAGCTCATTCCTACATTTGATGAAAAAAGAACCCGAAGTACTTCTTTGACACTTTCGAGGATACAGCTACCTCGCTCGAGTGGCCGGCAGAACATTGGGTAATGCTCATTAGAAACTGTTTTCAAAGGTAAGGCAGCTTATGTTTCCTCGCAAATTGAGTTACTGTTAAGGATTATCAGACCTTAAGGAAAGCTATTCTAGACGCTTATTCAATCACAATAGAAGGATATCGTCAAAGTTTCCGCAATTCACAGAAATCTCCAACCCAGACATTTGTGGAATTTTGTGATACTAAAGTTAGACAATTTCAAAAGTGGATTGACAAAGCTGGAATTAAAGAATTTGAGTCACTTAAAAGTCTGGTAATCATGGAAGAGTTTCTTAGAAAAGTGCCATTTAACATTGCTAACTATATTTTAGATAAGGAGGAAACTGATCTCATGAAAGCAGCTAGTCTGGCAGATGACTATTTTCTGCGCCATAAATCGTATAAACCTGCCCATAATAAAACTACCTTTTTTTCAGACAGATTTTGTACTTACTGTAAGCAGGTAGGACATCCCATTGAAAAGTGCCCAGATCCTCAGTGTAGAAAGTCTGAAGTCAAAGAACATAAGCCTGGTAAAAAACAGGATTCCAAGAAAACGATGCATGTGACCGTCCCTACTCCGGATTTAGATTCCTTCAAACCTTACACATGCCAAGGTTCAGTAAATGGGAAACCTGTAGTTTGTCTTCGTGATACAGGATCGTCTCAAACTATTATCAACCTACCACCACAGGAGCTGACAATGAAGCAAGAATATGTTGCTGTAACAGACTTGACATCGACCAAGACTCTACCCTTGGCTGAGGTAACACTTCAGTGCCCCTACTACACAGGTAAAGCTTCTGTTGCTGTGTCTAATAAACCCTTGCCACATCCATCAATACAGGTACTGATTGGTAATGACCTTGCAGGGGCCAATGCTTTGAATTTAGTAGTAACAGATCCAGATGTCATTCTGAAACAAGAACTTAAAGTAAATGAAAATAAAATTGTTCAATCTGTATCAAAAGTTCCAAAAAAATAAAACTCTTGAAACATCTAAAGTAGAGAAGGCTTTGGAATTAGTAAATTTAAGCAAAGTAAAGTTTCAGCAGTTGCAGAGTAATGATCCTAGCCTTACGAAGCATTAACTGGAAAAGAGTAAGAAAAATCCATCAGATTAACCCCAAGACCCTTCCTTATTTTTATACTGATCACATGGCTTACTCTTCAGGCATTTTAGATCTTCCAAAGCACCAGTAACTTCCAGTGGCATGACTGTCACCAGCTTGTCGTACCAGCAACCCTTGTACCACCACTTCTAGATTTGGCTCACACCTCTGAATCCCATCTAGGAGTTAATAAAACCTATCACAGAGTTTCACAGGACTTCTTCTGGCCAGGTATAAAGAAAGATATTAAGGAGTACATAATGTCCTGTCATCAATGCCAGGTCACAGGTAGGCCCAACGAGAGTATTATTCGTGCACCTTTGCAGCCCATCTCGGTACCAAAACAACCTTTTGAGAAAATAATTATTGACTGTGTAGGACCAATGCCTAAAACTCGGAAAGGTAACGAGTACTTGCTAACTATCTTGTGTCCTACTACTAGATATCCCATTGCAATGCCTATTAAGAACATTAATGCCAAAACAATCATTGGTCAGCTTGTTAAGGTGTTCACAACCTTTGGATTTCCTAAGATTCTCCAATGTGACAGAGGTACTAATTTTACCAGTAAGCTATTCAAACAAAGTATGCAAGAGTTTAATATTCACAATGTCTATGCTTCGGCATATCATCCACAGACAAATGGAGCTCTTGAAAGGGTACACCAGACCATAAAAAATCTTCTACGTAAATACATGGTGGAGACTGCCCAATCATGGGATGAAAATTTAGACCTTCTCATGTATATGCTACGCAGTGTACCTAATGATTCGACTGGTGTATCACCCTTCGAACTTATGTTTGGCAGGAAACCACGAACAACGCTAAGTATGGTGAAAGAAAATTTCATTCATAATAAGGAGGAGGATATACCACTGTTAGCTTATATGAAAGAACTGAAAGAAAAGTTCCTTTCCATGTATAATTTTGCTAATGAAAATCTTTTGATTTCTCAGGAGAAAATGTCCAACCTTT
>NC_061108.1:42099405-42154405 GCF_015104395.2 Macrobrachium nipponense
ACACGGCTGACCAAGTCTTTAATGTGGATGAGACTGGATTCTTTTGGAAAAAGCAATGCCAAATCGAACGTACCTTTCCAAGGAGGAGAAGTCAGCACCTGGCCATAAAGCTGGAAAGGAGCGACTGACTTTGCTGTTTGGGGCCAATGCAAGTGGTGATTTGAAAACTGAAGCCCTTGTGGTGTATTTGGCCGAGAATCCCAGGGCTTTCAAGGGCATTTTCAAGAGTCAACTCCCTGTGATTTGGAAATCTAACAAGAAGGCGTGGGTTACCTTAATGGTCTTCGAAGATTGGAGGTTCAATGACCATTTCGTGTGCCAGCAGTGGAGCGGATATTTGAACTTCTGAAGGGTCTGCCTTTTAAGGCCCTCTTAGTCCTGGACAATGCCCCTGGTCACCCTTCAAATTTTGAGCAACATGCATCCTAATGTGAAGGTGGTGTACCTCCCACCCAATACCACATCGCTGATACAGCCAATGGACCAGGGAGTAATAGCTAATTTCAAGGCTTACTACCTTAGAAGGACCATACGTTTTGCTTTGAGGGCCATAGAAGCTAACAAGGAGTTGACACTGAAGCAATTCTGGAAAGGCTACAACATTGCAGATGCAGTGAAGAACATTGCAAGGTGCTTGGGACGAGGTGAAGACGACCACTTTAAATGGGGCCTGGAGGAAACTGTGTCCACAGTTTGTGCACAGTTTGAAGGCTTTGACCAGGCAGAAGACGTCGAGACTGTGACGAGGAAGATCGTAGGGCTAAGCAAGAGGCTGAAACTTGATCTTGAACCTGATGATGTAACAGAGCTGCTGGCTTCCCATGGAGAGGAATTGTCTGCAGAGGACTTACTAGAACTTGAACAACAAAATGGATTGAGGAAGAGGAGGCGGCACCAGAGCCAAAACCCAGGTCATTAACTGTGAAAGGCTTGTCAGGGGTTTTACTCATCTGGAGAGAGCCTTGGCTTCTTTTGAGGCAGAAGACCCTAACGTTTCTAGGTTTGACAAAATCAAGAGAGGAATCATGGATTTGGTGACTTTCTACAAGGAGACCCTGAAGGAGAAGCAGACGAAGAGAAGTGTGCAGTCCAGGCTTGACACTTTCTTTCACAAGTCTCCAGTACCACCACCTCCCACTCCTAGTCCTGGTAAGGAATTCTGAACTGTTTTACTAATTTTATGTGTTTACATAGTGTACATATTAAAATGTGTTAATTTTTTAGGTAACACTAAATGTAAGAGTAAATTGTAACTTCATTAATTTCATCATTTGTAATTTTATTGCAGAAGTGGTGACAGTTCCAGACCCCCTGTACTACTGTGACAGTTCCAGATCTCCCTGTACTACCTGTGACAGTTCCAGATCCCCTGTACCTGGACCCTCTGTATCAGCCCGCCCACCTGTACAATCAGGTAAGCAATTTCATTTTTCTCATTTTCATGTTGGAAATTGTTTACACCCTACATACATACGTACACTAACTTACATAGTGGTACAATGTGTTGATGTTGCATAACCTTATTATTTTTTTTTTTTTCATTTCAGACCCCTTTGATAGTGACAGTGACCCAGATGACCCTGAGCCTTTCCATGGTTTTGATGCCTCGCCCTATACATCAGGTAAGGAACTCCTTAACAAAATTTGGATAAAATGTTTTATAAATTGCTAATAGAAATTTTATTAAAAGTGTACATATGCTACAATTACATCCACCTTATACATAATATATTTATGTACCCTATCATTCTTTCCAGATGTAGATGTTCCCTCATCAGTTGATACGAGTATCACCTCTCCAGAGCCCAAATCAGTTGATACGAGTAGTATCACCTCTCCCATTCCTTCAGGTAAAAGAATTCTTCATTTTTTATATTGAACATACGTATTACACACTACATATGTCAAACAGTAATAACATGTGCAGTAGTTTACAGTAGTAGTAACTATCATTTTATATATTTTTTATCATTCCAGACTCCAAGCACTGCCCATCCCACTCCATAGCCCAGCCACCCACTCTCATGTACCATATGGCCATCCCAGTAAGCAAGCCAACCACTAGAATTTGGTAAGGACATTTTTTTTTATTAATGTTTTATTATTACATATGTAATAACCCTGTTATGTTATGTAACATACATACTATATAATCATATGTACTATTACATTATCATTCCAGACTGGCATGCACCTGTGACTTACATAAACCAGACCTCTACATAGCCTACATGTCTTCATTTTGCTGAAGGTAAGGAATTCTCAGTTGTGTTTATGTTTTGCTACGTACAATAAATTTTGTACACCTAAGTGGTTACATACTGTCCTTTAATATTAATTCTTCATTCCAGACTGCCCATCATCCTAGCCTGTTATCTGTGATAAAGCACACTGAAGTTAGGTTTGGAATGCATCCTTATCATGAATGCTCTACACCTCCACCTCCATCTCCCACAACCTAGGTAACAGCTTGAGACTCACTAAAAGTTGGTAAGTTATGTAAGGAATTTCTAAATTAAGTTTTATACTACATGTTATATGTGATATTAAACCACTGTATGGTGCATATTACTGTATGTAACTTACTATGCATAGAGTACTTATGACAAAATTATTTTTTGTACATTCCAGAACCCCCTGAAATGATGTAGGCTATGGGTCCACATAAGACTTTGTCCATCCAGGGTTACATTGAACGACAACTTTAAACTAAAAGTAAGGAATTAATTAACATACATTAACTCTTTTAGTACTCTTGATATATCTACAGTAATTAACATATTGCATTCACAACTTTCTGTAGTGTATATTTTGTACACTAATTTTGTTACTTTTTCCTTCCCCAGAACCAACATTTTCACACAACTCCAGGTTGTTACTACAAGTGTCATCAAGGGATAACTACAAGTAGAAGCACCATTTTTGGATGGAAAAAACCCTTCAGGAAAGTATACGTATCACATGTAACATGTAGTGTAACAAAGTATGAACAGTAAGGTTTTTACATACAGTAGTACATATTACATACGTACATAACTTTTTTTTACAGGAATTTCCAACCAAGTTTGATTATGTACATATGTACATGTTATAAACCACTGTACGTATGGTTACTGTATGTAACTTACTAAACATACATAACATGACTTAACTTTGATACTTTTTTGGTACATTCCAGAAAACCAGGACCCCCTCCATGATGCAGGCTATGGGGCCACATAAAACTTTGTCCAGGGTTACTACATAACATAAAGGTAAGGAATTATACATAGTAGTAAACATACATTAAGTAAGTTTTATACGTACATACTAAAAAAAAGTGATAAACCAAGATCTCTCACATGGGATAAAGTGATCAAGGTCCCTCATGGAATTACGTACACTCCCTGCTGAACAGGGGGTGTAGACCAATCATTTACAACATGCATACCAGTTGATATTAAACCACTGTATGGTGCATATTACTGTATGTAACTTACTATGCATAGAGTACTTACTGACAAAATTATCTTTGTACATTCCAGAACCCCCGGAATGATGTAGCTATGGGGCCACATAAGACTTTGTGCATCCAGGGTTACGTTTGAACGACAAAATTTAAACTAAAAGTAAGGAATTAATTAACATACATTAACAAGTTTTATACATGTTATATATGTGATATTAAACCACTGTATGGTGCATATTACTGTATGTAACTTACTATGCATAGAGTACTTACTGACATACTAATTATTTTTTGTACATTCCAGAACCCCCGGAATGATGTAGGCTATGGGGCCACATAAGACTTTGTGCATCCAGGGTTACGTTGAACGACAAATTTAAACTAAAAGTAAGGAATTAATTCACATACATTAACTTTTTTACTCTTGATATAACTCAAAGTAAGGAATTATAAACTAAAAGTAAGGAATTAATTAATAACATTAACTCTTTTACTCTTGATATCTATAATTTACATATTGCATTCAGGACTTTGTGTAGTATTTGTACTAAGGTTGTGTTATACTTTTACCTTCCAGAGCTACCAGACTGGGATTTTAGTGTACTCCAGGATCTAACAAATACTACTACGAAGTGTACAGTGCATAATATAGTGTTTAGTGGTATAATCTAACCTAAGGATTAAGTGTAGTACATTGTGCTTTATAGTGTCACAAGATTTTAATAAAGAATTATACCTTCAAGAACCATCCTTTTGCCATTGAAATAACCACACTACACATCATGCAATATACTTGCATGTCACACAGGTAAGGTCTCTAACTTTTTCTTAGTTTAAGGCATATTTCCAAGTGTCGTTCCGGCTTACGACGATTTTCGGCTTACGACGCGCCTCAAGAACGGAACCCCCGTCGTAACCCGGGGACTGCCTGTATATATATATATATATATATATATATATATATATATATATATATATATATTATATATATATATATATTATATATATAATAATATATATATATGTATATATATCCTGTATATATATGTATCTATATATATATATATATATATATATATATATATATATATATACTATATATATATATGTATTATATGTATGTATGTATATATATATATATATATATATATATATATTATATATATATATATATATATATATATATATATATATATATATATATATATATATGCAGGCAGTCCCCAAACAAGTGCCATATAACTAGATCCATGAATAGTTGAAAACCTTATAAAAACATTTAAAACTGTATATTTTGTTAGTTAAAACTTTAAGAAACTCCCACTAAAAATGTTTATACCTGGGTTTTTTAAATAATTTTATCACAAACAGTGCATTTAAAAAATATATATAAAAAAAGGAATTTATGGCTATTTCTCATATAAAAATACCACAAATATGCAAATTTCCCAGGAATAATGGGGTAGATATGTTTCAACAAGAAATTCATGAATATGAGAGTCTGCAAATGCCGAGAATGCGAACATGAGTGTCCCCCCTCTCTGTAGAGGCGGCCTTCGGTTAGCGGCAGGGATTCCATTCGCCGCTGACGCTAAGTGATTTTAAAGCCTACAGCCACCGCACACCTTCTTTCGAAATTTTAGACCAGTCAAACGGTGCTGTAATCCCGCAATAGAGCAATAAGTAAAATTATATTTATGCAGTATAGTCTCTAGAATTTACTGTACAGTAGTACTGTACAGTACATTATAGTATTATAAATACTGTAAAGTGAAAAAAAGCCTAGCTTTAATCCTTTGTCTGTCTAGAATATGTAAAATATAGTAAGGTTTTATACAGTGTACAGGTAGCTGCAGTGTTCAAGTTATGATAATTCGTCTTACGTTAATCCAATTTTATGAGACCAAATTACAATAGCCTAACTTTATCCCATCTTCTAGTTACATAAGTTCAAAAACCGCAAAAGAGAATGATGAAAGTATGGTTTTAATGTTATACTCGTTGCGTAAACGTGCACAGCCATGAACAACCGAACGAGAAACTTTTTTCTAAGTATAACCAAATTGGATAACAACATTCGTTTGGCTGATATTTCAATCATCGTACTATAGTACACTATTACCATAGTTTTTATAAATTTTGTTATGTAGAATAGGAGTGAGATATCTTAATGTAATAACTTTATTCGCTATAGATCAAAGATCAATTGGGAAATATACTGTTAAATTTAAACCTAGTTATAGCTGAAGCTGACAAAATTGTTCAAGATGCTAATGACCATTATCGTGCATCGACAAGAAGGATAAAACTTCAGTAAATGTATGCCATCAAACACAACCGTAGATAAAACTGCGATAAAATCATTTTAATCAAAACTAATATGCTTGAAAGAACACATTTTGCTATTGGCTTCATGCTGATATAAGATAAATAACGTAAAGTTTGTATTACGATGATATAAAGGAAAACTGCAAATGGAATCACGTAATTGTTTTACTCAATAAACATGCCGCCAACGTAATCTGTTAAAAAAAAATTAGTTCACAATACAAGACATATTTGAGTCACATTTCCACTTAAAAACACATCGTATAGGGAAAAATAACCTTGTCCCATACAAGTAAAGTATCTAGATATTCGTTTATGCTAACTAGAAGCTAGAAAATTTGCTCAGAATTGGGTTCAATATGGCAAAACAAACTCATCTTTGCCATCAGCTGATTTCCAAACCGAAACACTGGCCGCTCCGCGGAATACTGGCTAGATTTACCGTAGTATTTTATAATACAATAATATGAAAATACATACAATATTGTTGGATACCATGGAAGTAGTATTGTATAACTTTTCAAAGGATTTATGGAAAAGATGCATACATACTTACTTTTACTTCTGTACTTATCTTAATTTTCGTCACTATGCCACCTACGTATCAGCGGCGTTGCACAGTTATATTTTGTACTTCAATCCCATGAAAAACAAACAAAATGGCAGTGTTGCATAATCGAATGTATACACAAGTTTTGTCTTTTAAAATCAATTTATGCAAAAATTTTTAATATAATTTGTTATAAAAACGTGATTCAACTATATAAATTAAAATCTTATTGTTCAGGCGCGACTGAACAACCTATTGTCTTCATCATGTGAAGGGCTGTTACAAAGACTTCAAATGGACATGTGTACTGCCACTGTATCATATTTTTGTACAAAAATAAAAAAAACCCTGTAATACATTTTTCATACACATTTTAAACAAATGCATGAAAACTTATAACAAAAAGCTTTAGTTTCATTAAAACAAAGTGTTGAAGTTTCATTAACATAATGAGTTATACAGTGGAACCTCGAAAGTCCCTACTTACGAAAAATTCAGGCTACGAAAGCAAAGATGAAGATTTTTTTGCTTCTGTATATGAAAATAATTCAGGTTGCGAAAGGGTAAAGTCTGAGATTCACCCGGGCTGCCAAGAACAATTTTAAAACTGGCGCGCTGCCAACTCAGTAGACTTGCCACCATCCTCCCGCTCTCCCATTAGTTCCTGATGCTAGTCACTGCCGTAAGATCCTGCTCTCCTTATTGGTCAGCATCTGTCCCATCATGCCTCTATGTAAAGGCGTTTCATGACCATTTTTTGAGTCAGCATTATCGTAAATATCTCTGGAATTCGTTCATTCACATATATTTCGTTTGTTAACGTAAATTCGTGTTAGTGATTTCGCTTTTGTTGTACTGTAAGTTACTTTATTGTGTTGTGTGTGAACTTAATGACTTATGTTATTAGCCATGGGTCCCAAGAATATTGCTGAAGTTCACAGAAAGAAGAGGATGTTTTCTATGGAGACGAAGATGGGGTTAATCAAGAAGTGTTAGTTTTCTGCCATTTGTTAATGTGTTTCGTAAAGTTTAGTGTTGATATTTTCTGCCATTTTTTAATGTTTCGTAAAGTTAAATGTTCATGTTTTCTGCTGTTTGTCGCCACTTTCGGACATCACCTCAATTGAAAGGTATGTTCCACATTTTACTACATACGTATGTGCATGTACACACACTATTTCTTGTACCCTGTACAGTAATACACTTTATTTACAGGTACAGTAATGGTTAGGTGAAGTATTGAATGGTCCAAATTGTTGTATTTCATTGTTTATTGGTCAATATAGCTTCATTATAAAATTTACTGTGGTGTTTTTATTGGGCTTGGAACGAATTAAGACAATTTACATGTAAAACGTAGTTCTATATATGAAAAAATCAGGTTACGAAGGCCATTTCGGAATGGATTAATTTCGTAACCTGAGGCACTACTGTAATTAGCTCCCAAATTAATCAAATATAATCACGTGAAGTCTTTATGAATGCATTTTTCAGAACAGTGGCGGACAAGAATGAACATGAAAAAAAATCCTATGATAACGTGGAGGGCAGTTATAAAAGCTGATTTAATTTGTATCATATTTATGTTACATATATAAAAATACCCTATACTAATATATTTTCATACACATTTTAAACATATAAGCATGAACATTTATCAAATCGACACATCAATCGCTAAATTTGCACTTTTTTTTTAACTATATTTTCGAAAGAGCGGCAGGCGGCGGCTTCCAAGAATGAACATTAAAAAACATCACACAGTGGTCCCCACTGTATTCACGGGGGATGTGTTCCAGAACCCCCTGTGAATGTTTGGAACCCCTATAAAAATGCTAAAAACAGCCTATTTTGCGAGTTGAAACTCAAGAAAAACCCACTAACAATTTTTATACTTGGTTTTTTTTAAGTTTTATCCCAAAGAGTGCATTTTATGATGAAATTGATCAATAAATCAGGAATTTGTGGATATTTCTCATAGAAAAATACCCCGAATGTGTGAATTTTCCACGAATAATGCGGGGAAACGTTCCCGAGAGAAATCCGCGAACGTGAGTCCCCAAATATGGAGAACGCAAATACGGCGGGTCCACTGTATTTGATAACGTGAAGGGCAGTTTCAAAAGCTGCCTTTGTATCATATTTCTGTGCAGAAATAAAAATACCCTATACGTAATACATTTTCATACACCTTTTAAACAAAAGCATGAACATTTATAAAATTGACACATCGATCACTAAATTTGCACTTTTTTTAACTGTATATTTTTGGAAGAGCAGCAGGCAGCGGCTCACAAGAACAAACATGAAAAAACATCCTCTTTGATAACGTGAAGGACAGTTTCAAAAGCTGCCTCTGTATCATACTTCTGTGCAGAAATAAAACTACCCTATACGTAATACATTTTCATACACATTTTAAACATAAAAACATGAACATTTCTAAATCAACACATCCACAGCTAAATTTGCACTTATATAACTCTATGTCAGAGGCATATATTTTACCCTAATACCTATGCCCATATCTAAATTTGCACTTATTTACCTTGATATCAGAGGCATATATTTTACCCTAATACCTATGTAATAACTCTCAATAAATTTTTTTAATATCATTTGCATAACCTTTATGGTCTGAGCAGTATTTCTACAAATGTATGTACTTGTTAGGCATAACAACGCTGTTAACAGAAAATTGTGCTGTAAAAATACCTTGAAATGTCCTATTTTTATAATGAAACCGATTCGCCGCTAAGCGATTGCGCAGTTAAACGGGGGCCGCCTGTATATGTATGTATGTATATGTGTACAGTAATACCACAAACTTGTATGAGGTTTGGTTCCAGAGCCCCTCATGCAAGGGGGATTTTTGTTTAAGTTTGGCATAGTCTCTAAGAATGCTAATACATGCTTACTTCCTGAGTTTGAACACTAAATATGACCCTAATCATGATCCCCAAGTATTAAGCTAACTTTTAAATGAAATTAGATTTACTGTAAGTTCATTTAAATGTTAGCTTAATACATTACCCTTTAAAAAAGGAATAAATAATTAGTAAAAAAAAAAAAATATAGGAGTGTGTGAAAATTACATACATACTATTTCTCTCTTCTTTTCCCCTTCTGACCAATCTATTTTTAGAAGTTTTCTGAACCTGCTTTTAAGAAATTTTATATTCTGCCTCTTTCTCTGTTCTAAAATTCCTTTTCACAAACAAACAGTGCTTTTTATTTGGACTAATACAACTCTTTGTTGTGTCAATGTTTACAGTTCTAGACGGCAAAGGTATAATAAGATCAATTTAATATTAACTACTGCTAACTACAAATAAAGAGAGAGAGAGAGAGAGAGAGAGAGAGAGAGAGAGAGAGAGAGAGAGAGAGAGAGAGATTGTCCTTATTTAAGAGTGAAATTATTTATTACTATTACACACAAACACACACACACACAGAATTAGGTGAAGATCATTGACCTACAAATCGGCAACACTCCCCCACCTATCACATTAACTTGTCATATTTGACAGCTCTGGATTCGCACTTCTTTTCAAGTTAAAAACACAAGATGAGGGAAAGGATATTTTCATATGCATTTGGTAATTACAGTTATATCATTATCGTTATTATTATTATTACTATTCTGTTAACCCTCTTACGTTGACTGGACGTATTTTATGTCGACATTTTTTGTCTCCTGTGTGCCGACTGGACGTATTTTACGTCGACTTACAAAAGTTTTTTTTTAAATTCGCGGAAAAATACTTAAAGGCCTACCAGCCTAAAACTTTTGAATCACACGCCTTGGGGGATATTGGGAGTTCACGGAGCAAGGTGTTGTTTTGTTTACAATCGTTACGCAGGCGCGCAAGCGCGAATTTCTTTCTTGCCTCACCGCCACTAAAAAGCAGTATCTGTGACACATCTCGGAAATTATTTCGTCACTTTGACATAATTTTTGTACCATTGTAAATTAGCCGTTACATGAAGTATTATATATAAAAATGTGTGCATTTTTATGTAGAATACAACAATAAAATACTCATGATTGTAGCTTTTATCAGTTTTGAGATATTTTCATATAAATAACGATAATTGCCAAAATTTCAACCTTCGGTCAACTTTGACTCTACCGAAATGGTCGAAAAACGTAAGTGTAAGCTAAAACTCTTATATTTTAGTAATATTCAATCATTTACCTTAATTTTGCAACTAATTGGAAGTCTCTAGCACAATTTATATTTATGGTGAATTTATGAAAAAACTTTTTCCTTACGTCCGCGCGGTAACTCTTCCGAAAAAAATCATACATGCGATTGTGGTAATGTTTGCACCATTTTAAAATTAGCCGTTATATAAAGTTTTATATATGGAAATGTGCGCAATTTCATGCATAATACAACTAAAAACAACCCATGGTTATAGCTTTTATCAGTTTTGAGATATTTTCATATAAATAACGATAATTGCCAAAATTTCAACCTTCGGTCAACTTTGACTCAACCGAAATGGTCGAAAAACGCAATTGTAAGCTAAAACTCTTACAGTCTAGTAATATTCAGTCATTTATCTTCATCTTGAAACGAATTTGAAGTCTCTAGCAAAATATTTAATTTATGGTGAATTTAAAAAAAATCTTTCCTTCCCTCCGCGCGCGGATTCTCCGCCACAAATCTCCGAAATGCGTACGTCCCATTCTCGGAATATTTGCTCCGTTTCATATTAGGCATTTCATAGAGTTTTATATATGAAAATGTGCGCAATTTCATGTAGAATAAAACGAAAAATATTTGAAGGTTGTAGCTTTTCTTATTTCCGAAATAATTGCATATAAAAAATATATATATAAAAAAATTCGACATTCGGTCAATTTTAACTTGTTAGATATGGTAAAACACTGCAATTGTAAGCTAATACTCTTACAGTATAGTAATATTCAATCATTTGTCTTCATTTTGAAAGAAATTGGAAGTCTCTAGGACAATATTTAGATTTATGGTAAATTTTTGAAAAAAATATTTGTTTACGTCCGCATGTTACGAATTCATGCATTATTTTGTGATAATATTTTCTCTGTGTTGCTTTTATCGTTTTACAATGTGTTATATACCAAAATGATTACAATTTAGTGTAAATTACAACGTAAAAAAAAGTAACTTATCTTTAACCGTTTTGCGCACAGCGCGATTTGAATACAATTATATATGAAATTTCGTTTTTGCGCTATCATATATGTATCGCATTATTTATATATGATGATAATTTTTTTCATTTTTGATGGTTGCATACTAAACTTCAGCCAATGACAAAAAAAGGAGCCAAAAATGAACTCTTAATCTTGAAAAATATGTGCGCTGTGATATTTTGAAAAAAATATTTTTTCCGCTTCCGCGCTCACTCTGAAACACCTCCGGCACATGGGAGACAATTTTTTTTTTACCGCTTCGGCGTAAGAGGGTTAATGAGAATGGCAGAATTAAACTAGTTGATTTTATATATTGTTTTTTCTATTTTTATCATCCACTTCTCTTGCTCACAATGTTTCTGAGTAACTGGCCAACATTCAATTACTCAGAAACATAGGTGAGCCAGAGAAGTGGGTGAAAAAAAAAAAATTATATATATATATAAAATCCACTCGCTTAATTCTGCAATTCTTTTAAAAAGAAGGTCTTTAACCATACCGTTATTATTATTATTTAATCTTTTTAATATTTCTTATTTAATCTTTCTAATATTTGAAAATATTAATACAAATATACAGGTACCATAAAAATTCTCTCATCTCAGTAAGAGAGAGGGAGAGAGAAGAGTTGTCCTTACTTAAAAGAGTGAAATGGAAAGGTTATTATATTTCTTTGAAATACTATCTCACAAATGAATTTAGTAATTAAAGTTATATCATTATTATATTTGAAAATATTAATAAACATAGTAGTATATACATGTACAGTGGAACCTCTACTTATGAAAGTCCCTCCTTACGAAAAATCCAAGTTACGAAAGCAAAAGATGAAGATTTTTTGCTTCTGTATACAAAAATAATTCAGGTTGTGAAAGGGTAAAGTCTGAGATTTGCCCGGACCGCCGAGAACAATTTTAAAACTCTCGCACCGCCAACTCATAGACTCACCACAATCCTCCCGCTCTCCCATTGGTTCCTGATGCTAGTCACCGCCGTAAGATCCTGCTCTCCCATTGGTCAGCATCTGTCCCATCATCCCTCTACGTAAAGGCGTCCTTTGACCACTTCGTCGCATCAGCGTTATCGTACGCACGTGGAATTCGTTCGTTCACATAGATTTCATTTGTTAATGTAAATTCGTGTTAGTGATTTCACTTTCTTCGTAGTAAGTTACTTCATCGTGTTGTGTGTGAACTTAATTAACTTAATTAGCCATGGGCCCCAAGAATGTTGCTGAAGTTCACAGAAAGAAGAGGATGCTTTCCATGAAGACAAAGATGGAAATAATTGAAAAGTATGAAGCTGGCATGCGGTTGAGTGTGATTGCTAGGGAATATGGCTGAAATCCGTCAACGATAGGCACCATCCTTAAGCAGAAGGAACCCATCAAAACCAGCTACACCTTCCAAGGGTGTGACTATTTTGTCCAACAAGAGGAGCCACATGCATGATGAGATGGAGAGGCTGCTTCTTGTATGGATTAAAGACAAAGAAATCGCTGGCAATATGATAACAGAAATGGCAATCTGCCACAAGGCCAGTGCTATTTTCGGTGATCTGATTGCCCAGGCCGAAGACGACGAAGGAGAAGGGACACCGACGGCAACCCCAAACTTCAAGGATTCTCGGGGGTGGTTTGATAAATTCCGTTAACAGCCTGGCATTCGGAGGTGAGGCATGGGGAGGCTGCCAGCTCAGACACGAAAGCGGCCGAAGCCTTTATTAAGACATTTGACAAGATAACGATCAAGGAAGGCTACAGTTCTCAGCAAGTCTTCAACTGTGACGAGACTGGCCTTTTTTTAAAAAAATGTCCCGTAGGACGTACATCACAGAGGAAGAGAAGCTACCCGGGCATAAGCCTATGAAAGACAGGCTTACGCTCGCACTTTGTTTGAACGCCAGTGGGGATTGCAAGGTGAAGCCCCTACTTGTCTATCATTCCGAGACTCCTCAAGCCTTCAAGGCCCACAAAGTGCTAAAGAAGAAGCTTCTGGTGATGTGGAGGGCTAATGCGAAAGCCTGGGTAACGAGACTTGTTCACCGAGTGGGTAAATCTGTGTTTTGGCTCGACATTGAAGAAATTCTTGGAAGAGAAGCACCTCCCTCTGAAATGTCTGCTGTTGTTGGACAATGCCCCTGCTCACCCTTCTGGCCTCAAGGAAGATATCCTAGCACAGTATTCTTTCATCAAGGTTCTTTATCTTCTGCCTAACACCACCCCTCTCCTCCAGTGATATCGTATACAGCTTCAAGAAGCTGTATACAAAACACCTTTTCAAAAGAAGTTTCGACATCACTGATACCACAAACCTCACCTTGCATGAATTTTGGAAGGAGCATTTCGATGTTGTGATATGCATCCGACTCATCGATCAAGGTTGGCATGAGGTTTCAAAGCGAACCTTGAATTCCTTGTGGAGGAAACTCTGGCCTGATGCCGTATCCGCCAGAGACTTCAAGGGATTCAACGTGGGCGAAGCTGATGCAGATTCAGAAACAGTTGATGATCCTGAAACTGTTTTGCAACCAGAGCTTGACGAGATCGTTGCACTCGGCAAGTCCATGGGGCTGGTCGTCAGCGAGGATGACATCAATGACCTTCTCGAGGAGCACCAAGAGGAGCTTACAACGGATGACCTGAAGGAGTTGGAGGCCATGCAACATAACTTCGTTCAAGAAGAGTTCTCTAGCAGTGGCAAGGAGGAGGAGGAGGACCCTATGACAACGGCAGAAATTAAGGATGCTCTAGCTGCTTTTCATAAAGTCCAATCATTTGTAGAAAAGAGACCCCCCGAAAAGGCTTACACAGGTCGTATGCTTGCACAGTTCGGTGACGTTTGCCTGAGTCGTTTCAGGAACATTTTGAAAAGCAGGCAGAGGCAATCTTCCTTGGAGAGTTATATTTTAAAGAGGCCTTTAGTAGTAAGCAAACAGGAAGATCCAAGTGATACGAAAAAACAAAGTTGAAAGTGGGGAAAAAATTGAAAACATTTTTGTAAAAAAAAAAAAAAAAAAAAAAAATGTAAGTCTGAAAAAGGCAAAAAAAAAAAAAAAAAAAAAAAAAAAAAAAAAAAAAAAAAATGAAATTTAATTTTAAGCTTTTTGTAAAGTTTAGTGTTAATGTTTTCTGCCATTTTTTAATGTGTTTCGTAAAGTTAAGTGTTCATGTTTTCTGCCATTTGTCCTCCTCCTCTATCGCCACTTTTGGGGATCGCCTCACTCGAAAGGTAAGGTTCCACATTTATAACATATTACGTACATGTCCATACAGTATTTCTTGTACCTTGTACACTAATATACTTTATTTACAGGTATGTACTACAATAAAGGTTATGTTAGGTATTGAATGGTCCAAATTGTTGTATTTCATTGTTTTTTGGTCAATTTAGCTTTATTATAAAATTTACTGTGGTGTTTTTGTAGGGCTTGGAACGAATTAGGCAATATACATGTAAAAAGCGAGTCAGTAGTACTGACCTTTTCTTTATTTTATTTATTCTCTGGTATGTGTTAGTGCATTTACCTTAGAAATAATGGATTAAAGGGATATTTCGCGCAGCGACACGAACTGAGCCCAGAAAACACAGTGTTGTCGCACATTATGGCTACTGCCCGGTTCCTGATCCTGTGCTCGAACCCCGGCAGGGCCCTCTGGATCGCCAGCAACTCGACAGTTGATAAGTAGAAGCCTCGCCTGCTCCAACCAGACCCCCTCCCTCGTTTCGGACTGAAGGTGGGCACCCCACCCCTCCTTTGATGCGTCCGTGAACAGGAGCATCTCCGGGCAAGGTCCAACAGGGGAACCCCCCGGCGGGTGTTTGACTGGTCCAACCACCACCTGAGGGCCTCCCAGGTGTCCTGTGAGGAGGGGATGAGCTTCCGGAGCGGATCCTCCCTCAGGAACCAGCTTTCCTTTAGGTTCCACTGGACTGGCCTCAGCTTCAGCCTGCCTTGGGAGACCAGCTTCCCCAAGGAAACCAGATGGCCCAGGAGTCTCTGCCACTCTCACTGGGAGGGGGGAGTTCTACAAGAAGGGAAGAGGTATCCTCTGTAAGTTGGCTAGCCTGTCCTCTGAGGGGAAAGCCCTGGCTGCCCTCATGTCCAGGTCCATACCCAGATACACCATCCTGGTGGTGGGCACCAGCTGGGATTCTCCCAGTTCAGGACTATGCCTAGCTTCTCGCAGAAGGCCAGGAGTTTGTCCCTCTGCTTCTCTAAGGCCTCCCTTGAGGAGGAAAGCAACAACCAGTCATCTAGGTACCTTAGGAGGCAGATCCCCCTCTTGCACGCCCAGTAGGACACTAGGGAGAACACCCTGGTAAACACTTGGGGCACCATGGACAGACCAAAGCAGAGGGTCCTTAACTGGTAGGACTTGCCCTCCCACCTGATGTGCAAGTACCTCCTGCAGGAAGGATGCACTGGGATCTGGGAGTATGTGTCCATTAGGTTCAGGAACAACATGAAGTCCCCTTCCCTCAGGGCTGCCAGGACCGTTCTCGGGGTCTCCATCGTGAAGGAAGTCTTCCAGACAAACCCGTTTAAGACCAACAGATCTATGACCGGCCTCCACCCCCGCAAGGACTTCACCACCAGGAAAAGGCCGCTGAACACCCACTGCACTGTCCAAGGGTCGGCTCCGAGATTCTCCAAGTTCCACCAATGATAAGAGAGGCAACCCCGGACACGTGGCGGGAGAGAGGAAAGGGAGCCTCCTGTTCTATGTCCTCCTGGAGAAGTGGCTGTTCCGGGCTCTACGGGAGGCAGAAGGCCTAGGTCTGAAGGAGGCCGAGGAGGGCTGACCTCCGTGCCTGCTCTGGGGCCTTGACCGGGATACTTCCTGAGACCTTCTCTGGGTAGCGTTCCTGAAGGTTGGAGTCCTATAAACGATGAGTCCTGGCTTACCTTACTCCACCGTTCTAAGGACTCTTCTACGACTTGGTCTGGGAAGAGAGACTCCCCAATCAGCGGGGAGTTCCTCAGGGCCTTGGCCTCTCTGTCGGGGAGGCTCCTTGGTAACCTAGCCAGGACTGCGTCCCTTCTCCGAAGCACCCAGATGGTCCACTGGATAATGGACTGGGTGGTGAGGAAGCTGATCGACCTCCCCCCAGACAGGACTAGCTCCTTGAATTGAGCCAGTTCGACCTCGTCCTTCATGTCATGTTCGATGGCAAACCTGGCCACCGCCCCAGACCAAAGGTCAAGCCAGGAGGCCATGAGGACTGTAGCCCAAGCCATGGCCTCCGGTTGGGAGAAGGAGACCAAACCCGCCAGACGCTTCTCCTCCGACAGACCAGGGGACACGGAGGTAAGGGCCCCTGGGGGCTGCGGTGAAGCCCTCTAGAGCATAGTCTCTCCTTTGCCTGGCCTTGGTTGCCAGAAGGAGCTTGAGAGACCTGTGGGACCTCAAGGAGTTCCTAGAACCTGCCACCACTTGGTCTGCATGGGCTAGCGCCTGGGATGTGTTGCCCGCTGGTGGGAGGCACAGGGAGGGCTTAGACTCCTTACGACTGCCATGGACCTCCTGGCGTCCGGGGGTGGAGCTGCCTCAGCCAGGTGGTTCTTCGCCCTAATCAGTTCGAGGACTCGCCTAAAGGTGGACCCCTCATCTGTAGCACCCTGCCCTTCTAGGGCGCTCTGGAGGCCGTCCTGGACAGATGCCTCATCCTCGTCATCTTCCAGATGGACGGAGGGGGCCTGCACGGGAGAGGGGGGAACAGCTGGCGACCCAGGACAACTCTGACCAGGGATGTCCGAAGGTAAGGGGAGCTCCCCTAACCCAGGGGCCCGGACCTAAGAGGTGGGGCAGTCATGGGACACCCACTGGTCCAGGTTTGCTCACTAACCCCGGCTGGTGAGACTGAGCGACTCTTCCTCCTCTGCTGGGCGGAAGGAGGGAGCAGAACGACAAGAAAGGGATCCTGCCCAGCATGGGCAGCTGCCATGGGGCGCACCGGTACCAAGGCGAAATCCATTGAGGTTGCAGGGGGAATATCTGGCAAAAGGGCAGAGCACCCTGCCCGAGGGGCCATCATGGGCACCACGAGATTGAGGTCTCTCTGCGGGGAACAACTGGACAGGGAGCGGTGACGACCGTGGTGTATGATCCATTCTCCAACGGCTGCCACTCTACTTGGGCTCTGCAATGGGCAGAGGCCCAGCAACAAACTCACCTAGGTCCCCTTGCTGGGAAGGAACAGAAGATTTAGGTAGTGACACTGGTGACGAGACCTGCCTCGATGATGAGGACTCCTCCAATCGAGACTTCTTTGCTGGCGACCTGGCTGCTTCTTCTTCCTCAGACTTGAGACATTCAGGGCGAAACACTGTGCCATCCGCTGGATACAGTTGTCTAGACACAACAACTGCTGAGAATCACATCACAATAACAACCAAACAAGTACTACAACCATACAACAACTCATATACAACTCAACAGAAACTTACTAGTTCAACAACCTTCCAACACACAAGCACAACAAACTCAACAACACAGGCAGAATTACTAAGCATGTGACATCAACAGCAAATCAAACAACAACTTAACCCAGAAACACAACACAACTGACCATTAACAATATCCAAGACCGCTGCCAAAATCGACTGTCCAGTACAGACACTGATCCAAGACTGACTCGCAATTTCGCCAGCAGACAACCCAAATGATCGCTCAAAAAGCAGACTATCGCTAACTATCCACGACCACTTACGCTCTCTCTCTCTCTCTCTAGTTAGTTACGAGTAACTCAAAAAGAAAAATAGAGTACTTAGAAGAACTAACCCAAAATGAAAAGAAAATAGATATAATGATATAAGTGAAACCTGGTATTCCCAAGAGACTGGGAATGATGATCAAATAAAAGGGTTCCAAACTTATAGATCAGATAGAAAAAATAGGAATCAAGGGGGAACCGCAATATATGGGAAAGACAAAAAACGAAGGAAAATATATGAGAAATATAGTAACTCAGAATGTGAACTAATAGCGGTAGAATTTGAATCTGAAAAATTGATGAACATAGTAATATATAGACCTCCTAATACTAAAGAGTTTGACTTAATAATTGAAAAAGGGGTTGGATGATATATGTAGAAATCACAAGACTGGGACTATTCTCCTATCTGGTGACTTCACTTTCAACTTTTCCTTTCGTAGAATGGAAAGAACGAATAGGAGATTGTGGTTGTACTTATACATATAAAAAAGAGAGTAATAGTAGTGCAGAAGATAAGAGGCAATTTGAAAAGCTATTAGATATGCTACTAGAAATTACCAACATTCAACAAATAAATCACCTGCCAACAAGAAAGGAAAATACTTTAGACCTAGTATTTGTGAACGAGATGAATTATGTTAAAGAAATAATAGTTTTATAATGCGAGTATTTCAGACCATAATGTCATAGAATTAACAGTTCATTCCAAAGCAAGTGAAAATAGAGATAAGCAAGAAATGAAAAAGTGGGAAGGATATGGAAAATACAACTTCTACAGTAAAAAATATAAAATGGTCAGAAATTAATGAAGAATTAAACAAAGATTGGGATAACATTTTCGTAAGTGATGGACATAAGGGTAAATACGGAGATATTATATATATTGGAGAAAATAGTGGAAAAATATATACCGAAGAAGAAAAGTAAACATCATTCATGCATACCAAGAGACAGAAGGATCTTGTTCCAGAAAATCAGAAAGTGGAAAAAAGGTCTTGCAAAAGAAAAAAATGCATGGAAAGTTATAGAACTAAAAAAGTAAGATAGAAAATGCAGAACAAAAGATTATACAATCAAAAGAAAATGAAAAAACGGGACTTGGAAGAAAAAACCCTATTAAATATCAAGCAAAACCCCAAACTATTATACTCTATTGCGAAGAAGATGAATAAAAGAAGAATAGAAATAGGCCCTCTGAGAATTGAAGGGAGATTAACGAATGGAAAAAAAAAAAAGGAAATTTGCAACATACTGGCAGAACGATATAAGAGAGAATTCACCCCTAGAATAGATAATGAAGATAATGATATAGAAGTCAAGGGATGAAAATAGTGAATATTTAGCTGACATAGATATTAATGAAGCTGATATTGTGCAGGCTATAATGAAATTAAAAATGGAGCTGCTGCAGGGCCTGATGGAATTCCTGCTATTTTGTTAAAGAAAGTAGTTCATTCTATCGCAAAGCCACTTGCAATATTATTAAGACAAAGTGTAGATACAGGCAAGATTTATGATGAGCACAAATTAGCATATATTACCCCTACTTTCAAAAATGGATCAAGACTAGAGGCAAGTAATTATAGGCTGTGAGTCTAACATCACATATTATGAAAGTGTATGAAAGGGTAATGAAGAAAAATATTATGAAGCATTTAATAAAAAAATTACTTGTTTAATATAGGACAACATGGTTTTGTACCAGGAAAAAGTACATAAACCCAACTGTTAGTCCACCGTGAGAACATATTTCAAAAATAAGAAAAGCGGGTAAATGAAAAAACAGATGTGGTTTATTTAGACTTTGCAAAAGCTTTTTTTTTGATAAAGTAGACCATAATATATTAGCGAAGAAAATTAGAAAACACAATATCGTGGGATAAAGTAGGAAGATGGTTAAAAGAATTTTTACACAACAGAAAACAGATAGTTATTGCAAACGACGAGAAATCGGATGAAGCCAAGGTAAATAATCCGGCTGTGCCGCAAGGTACGGTGTTAGCTGCAATACTGTTTGTTATTATGATTGAAGACATAGACAATAATGTTAAGGATTCTGGTAGTGAGTAGTTTCGCAGATGACACAAGAATAAGTAGAGAAATTACTTGTGATGAAGATAGGAACGCTCTACAAAGAGACCTTAACAAAGTATATGATTGGGCAGAGGTAAATAGGATGGTATTTAACTCTGATAAATTTGAATCAATAAATTATGGAGACAGAGAAAGAAAGCTATATGCATATAAGGGACCTAATAATGAGACCATCACAAATAAGGAAGCAGTTAAAGACCTTGGTGTGATGATGAATAGGAACATGTTATGCAATGATCAAATAGCAACTCTGTTGGCAAAATGTAAAGCAAAAATGGAATGTTGTTACGGCACTTCAAAACAAGAAAAGCTGAACACCTGATTATGCTTTATAAAACATATGTTCGTAGTCCACTTGAATATTGCAATATGATATGGTACCCACACTATCAAAAGGATATTGCACAAATAGAGAGTGTACAAAGGTCCTTTACAGCTAGAATAGAAGAAGTTAAGGACCTAGACTACTGGGAAAGACTATTCTTAAAATTATATAGTCTAGAAAGGAGAAGAGAACGCTACATGATAATTCAGGCATGGAAACAGATAGAAGGAATAGCAGAAAATATCATGGAACTAAAATATCAGAAAGAGCAAGCAGAGGTAGATTAATAGTGCCCAAAACTATACCAGGAAAAATAAGGAAAGCACACAGGACATTAATCCACTACGCACCAGCATCGATAATGCAGCGTCTATTCAATGCGTTGCCAGCTCATCTGAGGAATATATCAGGAGTGAGCGTAGATGTGTTTAAGAATAAGCTCGACAAATATCTAAACTGCATCCCAGACCATGATTGGAAGATGCAAAATATACCGGAAGATGTACTAGCAACTCTCTGGTAGACATTAGAGGTGCCTCACACTGAGGGACCTGGGGCAACCCGAACAAGATGTAAGGTCTGTAAGGTAAGGTAAGGTCTCTCTCGGTCTCTCTCTCAATCTCTCTCTCTCTCTCTCTCTCTCTCTCGTCTCTCTCGTCTCTCTCGTCTCTCTCTCTCTCTCTCAAACTTAAACTCTCAATTATTCCCAACAATTACAAACAACCCAACGACGCTCTCTCTCTCTCTCTCTCTCTCTCTCTCTCTCGCAACCCTCGAAGATGTTGTCAAATGCAACTAACATATCATTCCTCCATAAGAGAATAGTTTATATTGCCATTCATTGCTCTATCCCAGACATATGGAGGGGAAGTTGTCTACATATCCTCTTCTCGTAGCTATGACCTTAGCTTGTGGATTTTTAAAGCTAGTATTTCTACTCTGAAGATTATAAGCCTAAAATTGCTAGGTAAAAACTATGGACTTCATGTCTGAGACATACAAGTCCATATGGAAATGTGGTTAGATTACATCAGCACAAAGCCCAATTGAAATCTGTTGAAAAAGCTTTGCATTACATTATTCCTTTTGAGGTCAAGTTTCTTGCTATTTTAATAATCATGGCATACAAGGCAGCATTAGTGGAACACTTGCCTTATGGTTTTGGAACTGATTCTAGTATAGAAACTATTAATTCTATCCTCCAGTCCTTTACATTATAAGGTTGAGCTCCTGGAAGGTTTCCCATTCCTGGTCCCTGAGTAAGATTCTCAGAATTGTCACCTGCTCAATTTATTGGCCCAATACAACTACAACTCATATTCTGCAAAAGGCAGTCTTCTTGACTAATTTGGATCAGGAGCTCATATTAGAATACTGGCCTCTCTAATATAGGAACATTTCACTACTTATATACCTGGTTATTAAGTTACTGTTGTCCCTTAGCCAATCATTCCTGGCCAAGAACAAGGACCTTTTTTAAGGGAAAATTCCCGTCAATAACTGGGGACTGCATGTATTCCCAAACTGGTAGTCACAATAATCCTGCAACCAGACACAATAAAATTAAGTTTTATATAAATGAAAAATTCATGAAATACCATTGCAATGAGTAGCGGTGGTCATGCTGAGATATTGCTGGGGAAGGTGTAATAATCCCACAGCCAGACCTAACATAATTAGGTAAGTCACCTTTGAACCACAAAGAATAATACAGTACATATATATTGGTTTGCGTGTTGCTTCCTGTTTTTATTGCCAAGCCCTATGAGTATCCAGAATAAAGAAAATGTTGATAACCTGTGACTATGAATTGGATAAAAAATAGACCTGGGTTGTTGTGGTTTATTTATTAGGAGCTAAGCCATTTTGTAACCTGTCAATTTCTTTTGCAAGCTCCTTTTAGGATGAACAGTGGCTGCACTACAAACCACTACAAACACACTACATACTTGGTTTTTTTAATAGTTTTATCACAAAAAGTTCATTTTATGATGAAATTGATAACAAAAACCAGGAATTTGTGGATATTTTCTCATAGAAAAAATATCCGCAAATGCGCAAATTTTCCCGCGAATAATGCAGGGAAACGTTCCCGAGAGAAATCCGCGAATGTGTGAGTCCGCGAATCCAGAGAACGCGAATATGGGGGGTCCACTGTATATATATATATATATATATATATATATATTATATTATATATATATATATATATATATATATATATATATATATATATATATATATATATATATATATATATATATATATATATATATATATATATATATATATATATATATATATATATATATATATATATATATATATATATATATATATATATATATATATATATATATATATATATATATATATATATATATATATATATATATATATATATATATATATATATTATATATGCAGTCACTGGTTATTGGCAGACTCCATTAATGGCACTTGTCTAGCACCATAAAATTGTCAATTTATGGCGCCATAAGAGGCGGAGTTTCAGTTATCAGCCCCATAAGGTGCCGATAATAGAGTTATGGCGGCATAACATACCTAACAGAGGCACCATCAACCAAAGCTCAGCGCCATAAGTTGCCAAGTTTCAGCTATTGGCGGTTTTCACTTCACAAAACCCTGCCGAGAATGGAACCAGGGACTGCCTGTACATATAAAATTTAATCTAATTATATATACACAAAGGCAGCCCATGGTTATCGGCAGCCTCAGTTATCAGCGATCTGGTTTTAGTGTTTGTCTAGCTAAGATGATAACTGGATTTTTGGTGCCAGTCTCTCATTATTGCCACCAATAACCACGGATTGGCACTGTTCTCGCCAATATTAAGTTATAGTCACGCCATCAGGAACAGACGCCCCAATCACCGGGGACTGGCTATACTATATATACACACTCATACATACTGGCACATTCAAATCATAATACCACTCATATAATTTCTCTCGATAGCAAGTTATTTACACGATAATGTGAATCTGATAGCACTAATTACTCCTGACTGGTAATATAATAAAAAAAAATTACAAAATGAAATTATCTGATACTTTTTGATAGAGCTAGCTCACATCTTTGCTTCACTAGGTGCAATCAGCATCCAAAATAAACTAGAGAATAATGCTTGGCTGACCTGGCACTGTCTATAATCTTCTGTTTCCTATCAAGTGGCATTGAAATGTTAATATTTTTTATCAGAATTATCCATGAATACCCTTGAAGATGTGATGAGGCTGGGTTGTTTCCACTTTCCAAATTAATTTTATGAAATTTTTTCATTATTTGAGAGGAATCTTACAAGAGGTAAGATTATCACACTGCATACAGGTGGTGGGGCTAACGTAACCATAGTAACTCCCACTTAGCCCAGCAACCTAAAAAAAAAAAAATTTCAAAAGAGGAAAAATGCTTCTCTACATTCTTTCCTGTTACGTGATCCTTCCTGGTATGTACTTACTGCTGCCAGATGGTGGATCTACAGCAGGGTGTAAGGCCCTCATAGCCAGACTTGTCAGAGGTTCCTCACAGGGAAAAAGGATGTTATTCCCTCAAGTAGTACCAGCTCAAGTGCCAGAATCAAAAACCTATGACAGTTCAAAGCTGTAGACAACAATTACCCTCAGTTATGAAGGTACCTTCATGGTCCCTCTCAAGACTGGGATTTCCTAAAATCCTAACAATAGGAAAGAATCCAAGATTACTCTTGTCTTGGTTCAAGAGAAAATTGTTGCCACTGCAACCAAGTGACTAAGGAGTTTACAATTCTCATATTAAATTTTGATATTTTCAAGTAAAAATCATGTACTGTACACCACAGAATTGCATAGACAACCTTCTCTAGTGTAAGGTTTTCTAGTAGCAAAACAGAGGACATGCTATTTTACTTTAAAAAATGGTAAAAGATTATGATTTAATTAATTCTGGATCTAAAGTAGAAGTCACAGAAAGAGTGCCAAACAACAGGTTATCTTCTGTAACAAGGTGAGAATAAAGTGAAACCGTGCAACCAATAGAGAATCAACTGTATTGGGGTCCAAATCCATCAGTCTAAAGGAAGAACCAGGGTAGCAGAGACTGGCAAATCAGAGAATTGAGACAGTAAGGTGGTAGGTGCATGAGACTGATGTAACTGAAACTGTAAGCAACAATGTTACTGGAGGTGAATGGGAAGTGTCGAACAGTTGGGAGAGAACATGTCACTCACTAAATGAGATGAATGGTTGGGAGGGAGACAGCTAGATGGACAATGGTGGAGGATTCTTGCATGACATCATCACAGTAGATAAAGCACCTGCTAATGCTTCAACAACAAATCCAGAAAGAGGCAAAGCTTCAACTTGACTGAGAACCCTGACAAGGCAACAAGAGCTGTTTGCACAACAAAAGAATCAGCGGAAGAGGAAGAGCCACCAGTACCATAGGTACAGTTGTCAATACGTGAGGAATATGGGGCATCAGATATGAAATTTTTTAATGTCGCAATAATGATAAAAAATTTGAAAACAATGGGGAAACCATAATCCTTGCCTAAAATATACTCAATAACATGCCTAACTGGTTATCGAAGTTAACTAAAGTTTATCTATTCATTTCTCATGAACCATAAACGGAGCATTAGAAAATGGAGCAAAGGTGAGAGAGAAACCCCACCTATAGAGCAAAGGAGGAGCAACACTGGAAGAAAGAGAAACAGATGTAGCAGGCTTATGGCCAGAACTAATTAACTGCCTATATAACCTTTTGCATCTTCCAATACTTGACAAAAATTTTAATTTTCTCATCGGACCACTCCTTATATTTCTACACACACAAAAACAAATCACACTTTGTATTTACCACTGCTAGTAATACCCATGTGACCATCATACCCAACTGAATACAGAACTTAACACTACTATACAAGGGTACCACGAGATACGAAAGGCTCAACTAATGAAAAACTCCAGATACGAAAGCCAATGCGAAAAATTTAACGGCTCTACATACGAAAAATTTTCAATATACGAAAGGTTTCTGAAAGTCCGAGATTCGCCCAGATAACAATTTTGAAACTCGCGCCGCGCGCTGCCATCTTAGTACTAGTAGACTCGCCACCATCCTCCTGCTCTCCCATTGGTTCCTGATGCTAGTCACCACCATGAGCTCCTTCTCTCCTATTGGACAGCATCCCTCCCATCATGAATCTTATACGTATACGTGGTGGCGTACCTATCTCGGCCTCTTCGTACCAGCATCTTTATCGTGCGCACACGGCATTCGTTCGGTCCAACGATTTCGTTTAGTAATGTAAATTCGTTAGTGATTTCGTTGCAGTACTATTATCGTGTTGTGCGAAAACTTTGTGTAACTTATATGTAAATTATGTACAAGATAACGTAGTCATGGGTCCCAAGAAAGTTGAAATTCACGGAAAGAAGCGCATGCTCTCTTTGGAGACAAAGATGGAGATCATCAAGAAGTACGAAGCTGGTATGTGATTGAGTGTGATTGCAAAGGAATACGGCCGTAATCCGTCGACATTAGGCACCATCCTTAAACAGAAGGATGCCATCAAAGCAGCTACACCGTAGAAGGGCATCACTATTTTGTCCAGCAAGAGGACTCATGTGCACGACGAGATGGAACGGCTGCTCCTCGTCTGGATAAAAGACAAAGAAATCGCTGGCGATACGGTAACGGAGACAGCAATCGCCCACAAGGCCAGCGCTATTTTCGGCGATTTGATTGCGCAGGCGGAAGACGACGGAGGGGAAGGGACTTCAACGCCAACCACAGAGTTCAAGGCTTCGCATGGCTGGTTTGAGAAATTCCGTAAACGGACTGGCATCCATTCGGTGGTGCGTCATGGGGAGGTTGCCAGCTCGGACACGAAAGCGGCCGAAGCATTTAAGAAAACTTTTGACGAGATGATGACCAAGGAAGGCTACAGTTCTCAGCAGGTTATCAACTGTGATGAGACTGGCCTTTTTTGGAAAAAAATGCCTCGCTGGACGTACATCACGGAGGAAGAGAAGAAGCTACCCGGGCATAAGCCTATGAAAGACAGGCTTACGCTCGCACTTTGTTCTAATGCCAGTGGGGATTGCAAGGTGAAGCCCCTACTGGTGTATCATTCCAAGACTCCTCGAGCCTTCAAGGCCCACAAAGTGCTTAAGGAGAAGCTTCCAGTGATGTGGAGGGCTAATGCAATAGCCTGGGTAACGAGGCTTTTGTTCACCAAGTGGGTAAATCTGTGTTTCGGCCCGACAGTGAAGAAATTCTTGGAAGAGAAGCGCCTCCCCTGAAATGTCTGCTGGTGTTGGACAATGCCCCTCCCCACCCTCCTGGCCTCAAGGAAGATATCCTAGCGGAGTATTCCTTCGTTAAGATTCGTTTTCTTCAGCCCAACACCACCACTCTCCTCCAACCCATGGACCAGCAAGTGATAGCGAACTTTAAGAAGCTGTACATGAAACATCTTTTCAAGAGATGTTTCGACATCACCGATACCACAAACCTCACTTTGCGTCAATTTTGGAAGGAGCATTTCTACATTGTCATTTGTATCCGACTCATCGATCAAGCTTGGCAGAAGGTTTCGAGGCGAACCTTGAATTCCTCGTGGAGGAAACTCTGGCCTGATGCCGTATCCGCCAGAGACTTTGAGGGATTCGACGTGGGCAAAGCTGGTGCTGCAGAGCCGAAACAGTTGGCGATCCCGAAACTGTTTTGGAACCAGATCTTGAAGAGATCGTTGCACTCGGCAAGTCCATGGGGCTGGTCGTCGACGAGGACGACATCAACGACCTTCTCGAGGAGCACCAAGAGGAGCTTACGACGGATGACCTGAAGGAGTTGGAGGCCATGCAACATAACGTCGTTCAAGAGGAGTTCTCTAGCAGCGGCGAGGAGGACGACGACGACCCTATGACAACGGCAGAAATTAAGGATGTTCTAGCCGCTTTTCATAAAGTGCAATCGTTTATCGAAAAAAGACACCCCGAAAAGGCTCACACAGGTCGGTTATGCTTTGCGCAGTTTCGATGACGTTTGCCTGAGTCCCGTTTCAGGAACATTGTGGAAAAGTAGGCAGAAGCAATCTTCCATGGATTTTTGTTATTTTTTAAAGAGGCCTTCAGCATTAGCAGGAGTAAGAAACAAAAAAAAGAAGAACAAGTGATAAAAAAACAGAAAGTTGAAAGCAAAAAGGAAGAACCAAGTGATAAAAAACAGAAAGTTGAAAGCAAAAAGGAAGAACCAAGTGATAAACAGAACGTTGAAAGTGGTGATGAAGTTGAAATTTTGAAATTCTGTATAAAAAAAAAAAAAAAAAAAAAAAATTATTTTAGTTTTTTTTGTAAAGTTAAGTGTAAAATTATTTTTAGTTTTTTTGTAAAGTAAAGTTAAGTGTTACAGTTTTGTTAATGTGTTTCGGAAATTTTAGTTTTATAGTTTTCCTTAAATTTTTTATGTGTTTTTGTAAAGTTAAGTGTACGTATGTTATCTGCCATTTGTCCTCCTCCTCCTCCTCTGCCGCCACTTTCGGAGATAGCCTCACTCGAAAGGTAAGCTTCTACATTTTACGTACAGTATATTTCTTGTTACCATGTACACTAATATACACTTTATTTACAGGTTATATTTTGCATTTTTTTTTATTAATTTAGGTATTGAATGGTCCAAATTGTTGTAGTATTTCATTGTTTATAGGTCAATTTAGCTTTATTATGAAATTTACTGGGGTGTTTTTGGAGGGCTTGGAACGGATTAGCCATTTTACATGTAAAATGTGGTCAAAGATACGAAAACCTCATGATACGAAAGGCGCCTCGGAATGGATTAATTTCGTATCTCGAGGTACTACTGTATCTGCTTGTCATATATGACATAATGCAAAACAAAAAACAAGCACAATACCATAAAGGAGAAAATAAGCCAAATTTAATACTGTCAAATCACACTGTACGAACAAGTAACAAGCACGAAGACCTCAGAAAAGAATGTACACCTTCCTATGCTACCTGACATTAACCAGGTGATTATAGACAGTTGACAGTCAATGCATGTCTGCTAGGCAATATTCTTTTATTTTGATTACTAATTGCACCTA
This sequence comes from Macrobrachium nipponense, assembly GCF_015104395.2. Classification (NCBI taxonomy): domain Eukaryota; kingdom Metazoa; phylum Arthropoda; class Malacostraca; order Decapoda; family Palaemonidae; genus Macrobrachium; species Macrobrachium nipponense. The sequence continues at coordinate 42,128,168 of NC_061108.1, forward strand.
ACAACACAAAGACGTAAGCTAACTTTAACTGTAGGTAAGATTTTATATCTGTCCAATTCATTTTTTAATATACTGACTTAATTACATCATCAGGTTACTCTGATTTGTGGCCTAAGCAGAATTCTCCATTCCAGTAAAATATTTATATCCATGTGTAATTAAAGGCATTGTGATGTGGAAAATTTTTGTAAAAGAAAAAAATGAAAAGAAAAAAAATAAGCAACAGTTTTTCAGTGTTTTGTAGTCCAAACAGGCACTTCTACTTTACTAATATTTACTTACCAAAGTTAAAAGCTGTCATGTTGTGGTTGCATATAGTGGCGAGCAGTTCATGCTGACCATTCAGAAAAAGCTTTAATCTGCTGAACTGGTCATAAGTTCAGGTCCACCTGCATTCATTAATAAATTTTTTACTGCTTTAGTAAAAAGAAATATACTAATATGAATGCAGGTAAACCTGGACTTATGACCAAGTAGTGGGTTACAGTTTTTTCTGAATGGATGTGTAATAAATATTGTATGTTTAACTCCTTTTAGAAAAGAAATATTGCTATTTTAAGCTTTCTCTTTCCTTTAAACATCATCCATAGTTTTTTCCTTTATGTATTTTCCTAACTTTTTTCATATCATATGTAAAGGAAGGACACACCCTTCCCTTATTCTGAGTATTGCATTAGACTAAAGGTATACTTAAAATACAAAAACACTGAACAGTTCTTCTCTTGAATAATTCTTGCAGGGATGTTACCTGCAAATATCCTTTAAAACAAAACTTACGAATGTTTCCCCTGTATGAGTCCTGCTCATCTCATTAAAACAGAACATAAACATATAAAGTGTCCCTCTAATACCAAAGCCTCAAAACAAAAATAACAAAAAAAAGACAATGAACACAAGTTTCCTTAAAAAAGCAAAACTAGAATAAGTAACATTGCAAGCCAATTAATGCTATCAATACCCAATCATGACAGAAAAATAAATAATCTTATATATCCAAAAATATATACTGTAAAACCTTTTCAAAAGTTGACTACAATAGGCATAATTCATGTTTCCTAATGTCATTCTCTCTATGGTTTATATAATTTTGATAATGCTGTAGGCAAGCAATAAAATCAGAGCTCCCATACTCTTATTTTCCCTGGAAAATATTTTAAGTCAGGATAACCCTGTGGTTACATAAAAAAAATAACTTACCTTTATCAGGACATACTATAGTACAGAAGAAACATGCAATATAACTTGTTAAAAATATGCTTTGTTTTGCATATCTATTCTCATTACAGGAAACTAGAAGATCTAAAAGACCATTCATACTTATTAAAGAATAAAGATACAAACTCTGATTTTCTAAGTGCAAAACTATGATCTCTTATAAATATTTGCTTACCACAAATGTACAAGACTTCAACAATATACACAAACTTGATATATCCTTCAGAGGAATGTCAATCTGAAGTCAGTACATGTATATATCTAGTTTTTCTTTAGAATAAACTTGCATGTTTCTTCTCGGCAAACTACATAAAATGAAGCAATCTATACAAAAAACAACATGAAATGGTACTTTTATTTACCTGAATATGATGTGGATTTTGATCCATATGACCACCTGCAGGCGGCTTCATCCCAATCCCTCTGTCATCAGGATGTGTAGGCCCATCTTGAGGGTAACGATAATCTCCTTCACGATACTGATCATATGCATAAGAATCACGATAATAATTGTCACGGTAACGATCATCATACTCTCTATCATAGGAGTCATATCTATAGTTGTCCTGATATCTCGGATCTTGAAATGAGTCTCTAGGCTCCCTGCGATAATAGTCATCTCGGTCATTGTAAGTGTCCCGATAACTATCGTACGATTGAGGATAATCACTCCAACCAGAACGACTAGATTCACTGTAACTACCAGAATAATCTTGAGAAGGCAAGGGAGTTCGGGAAGAAGAATAATAATCACTGTGAGAAGTAAAAGAGTCTCGAGGATCGATCAATGGTCTGTGAGGTAATTCAGGTGGAGGGCCTAAAATAGCTTGAGGGGATGGTCTTGGTGCATTTAATATATTATGAGTTGGCCTTTGCACCGACTGAATAGGAGGCATTCGATGCATGTCAGGAGGCGGATGATGCTCAGGTGGCGGCGGCTGATGAGGTCCTTGAATGGGAGGTCCATGTTGGTGGGGTGGCCCATGAGGTGGAGGACCTGGTGGTGGTGGTGGGCCATGGGAAGGAGGACCATGGGGAGGAGGTTGTGCAGCCACAGGAGGAGGAGGGTGAGGTGGTGGCGGCATAGAATGCTGTGAAGATGGTCCCTGGTGGTGCGGTGGAGGCATATTTTGAGAAGGAGGACCTTGTGGATGTGGTGGTCGATCCTGTGAAGGTGAGTAATACATTCTTTGCGGGTGTTGTGGATGCCCATAATCAGGAGCCATATTCTGCTGTTGGGAACGAGGAATGTTATCATACCGAGATGGTGGCTGTCCTCTGTTCTGATGCTGATCCATACCTCCACGAAATTGCTGGGGCTGATTCATTTGTGGACGGGGCCCGACTTGATTTTGTTGGTGAGCCATTTTCCTAAATCCTTGCTTTTGATGTTGGCTAGGAGTATTTTGTAGCTTCTGTTTAACTGGAACATTATTTTGTTGGTTTGGTGGTACTCTGTTGATAGCAGGGTTATCTGGAGACAAAAAGAAAATAATTTTTCTTTAAGTTATGTATAACAATTATGCTTCTCTGTATATCAATTCTTTTGCTGAAAGAGAGAGAGAGAGAGAGGAGAGGAGGAGAGAGACGAGAGAGATAGATATTATAGAGAAGAGACGGGAAGAAGGAGATAGAGAGAGAGGAGAGAATTGTCTTTACAGTATTTAAAAGAGTGAAATGGAAAGATTATTGTATTTAAGATACTCACATATGAAATTTGTAATTACAGTTATAGTATTATCATTATACATATTACAGTATATTATTATTGGAAAATATTAATGATAAACTTATTACATACATGTACCATAGAGAGAGAGAGAGAGAGAGAGAGAGAGAGAGAGAGAGAGAGAGAGAGAGAGAGAGAGAGAGAGAGAGATTGCATAAAAACCATTAAATTGGTTGACCATTGTATGGCACCGTTACTTGACAAGTTTGACAGCTTCCCATCTCCAAGTGTCACTGGAGTTATGAGAAGGTAGGGAAACAGATAACAAAAAGACAAAGGGAAGAATTTTAATTTGAAATTAGTTATTACTATTATTATTATTATTTGATATTAATAAACATATGCATCTACCATAAAAATTCTCTCATCTCGGTAAGAGAGAGGAGTTATCCTTACAAGTGAAATGGAAAGGTAATTTTCATCTCTTTAAAATACTACCACAAATGAATTTTGTAATTACAGTTTTATTATTATTATTTAACTATTATTAACAACAGAAAATATCAATAAACAGTTTACATACTAGTACCATAATTCTTCCATCTCGGTAAAAGAGAGAGAGAGAGAGAAGAGAGAAGAGAGAGAGAGAGAGAGGGGAGAGAGAGAGAGAGAGAGTGTGTGTGTGTGTGTTCTCAAAGAAACTACTTATAACGCTTCCAGCGAAACAGAGGGAGTGAGTTACCACTATGACATACATATCTTGTGTGGCATGTGAGAGAGAGAGAGAGAGAGAGAGAGAGAGAGAGAGAGAGAGGAGAGAGAGAGAGAGAGAGAGAGGAGTTATCCTTAATTAAAAGAGTGAAATGGATAGATTATTGTATTTCTTTAAAGTACTATCACGTAATATGAATCTTGTAATTACATTTATATTAATATTATTATTATTATATGAAAGTATTAAAAACATATAGTACATGTACTATAAAAATTCCTGAGTCTCAGTAAATGGGGAGAGAGAGAGAGAGAGAGAGAGAGAGAGAGAGGAGATGAGAGAGAGAGAGAGAGAGAGAGGAGAGAGAGAAATTGCATGAACACTTGGTGGCAACAACACAACAGCTCCTCCCCCTCCACTCCCATTACTTGATAACTGACAGCTTTAGTACCTGGAGTTAGAAAGAGAAGACTGGGATTTCCTTCATTCTTACATAATTTTTCATATTTATAAACTAAAACCTTACTAATTCACATTAGTATTTTCTTTAATGATTGATGTTATTGCTGTATGCATTATATTATATTTGATATATATATATATCTATATATATATATATATATATATATATATATATATATATATATAATATATATATATATATATATATATCTTATATTATATATATATATATATATGTTTAATATCTATACAATACATATATATATATATATATATATATATATATATATATATATATATATATATATATATATATTATATATATATATATATATATATATATATATATATATATATGTATGTATATATATGCATAAATATATGTGTATATATATATTGTATATGTATATTTATACATATATATACTATATATATATGTATATGATGTGTATATATATTATATATACATATATATGTGTAAATAATTCATATTATAATATAATATATTTAATTATTATATATATAATATATATATTTATATATATATATACATTTATATTATATATATATTAGCATATCAAATATATGCCCCCATTCGCGTTCTCTGGATTCGCAGATTTTTCTTAGGACCATATCTACTAATTATTTGCAGTGAATTCGCCTATTCGCGGGATTTTCCGACGATAAGTAATCACTAACTAGTGTATTTTGATGGTATTTTTATGCCTAAATACATTTTTATGATACAAAAAATGATTTACTAATTTTAAATTATTAATATTGATCAATACTGTATTAGTAAGTTATAAGAATAAATGATATCACATAACTAATTATTCTCTCTCCCTCTCTTACAGAGATGTATGCTAATCGAGGGTCGCCTGTATATATGTCATGTATATGTGTGTGTGTATGTGTATTCTATTTATATATATATATATATATATATATATATATATATATATATATATATATATATATAATATATATATATATATATATATACAGGCAGTCCCCCGGGTTTTACGATGGGTTCGGCTTAACGACGTTCTGAGGTTAAGGCGCTTTTCAATTATATTCATCAGAAATTATTTCCAGGGTTACAACGCCTACAACGCTCATCTGGCAGAAGAAATATGACACCAAAATTGCAAAATAATCAATATTTGAAGGTTTAATTTATGCAAAATGCAATAAGAATGCAGTTTACATAATTTTGAATGCACTCAAAGCATTAAAAGTAAGGTTTTCTTAGGATTTTTGGTGATGTTCCGGCTTACGATGATTTTCGGGTCACAACGCGTATCAAGAACGGAACCCGTTTTAACCCGGGGACTGCATATATATTATATATATATGTATATATATATATATATAATATATATATATATATATATATATATATATAATATATATATATATATATACTTTTAGGGCATAGTTTTTCTCTAATACAATTTTCATTAAAAGCAATTGCTTTAGTGACATCAAAAAGTTTCTTGCAGGTATCTTCATACCGACGAAGTTTTTTCCGATTCTCGTTCGTCAATTTCTGGTGAAAAATACGCAGACTTCCTTCTTCCATTTATTGAATTTTGTCACGACAGCTGTTTCGCCTTATGGCATTATCAAGTGACTACTGACTTACAATCTGACCTTTCAGCCTATTTATTTCATCTGTGGGGTGGGAGGTATGACCTTGAGGTATGGGTACTGGTTAGTCTAGGGATTAACAGCTTAAGGGCGTTGTTTTGGATACAAAGAACATAAGGACATATGTAGTGTGACAATAAGAGTGAAAGTTTAAACAGTGGTTAAATAAATATTCAAAATACAATGCCATGTGCTAGAGTTTCCTGAAATGTATGTTTAAAATTTAATATGTTACATGTTGGCTTTAGATAAAAATTACAAAATTACATACAGGAATGAAAATGAATACAGAAATCTAAATACAGGAATAAAAATATGTATATAATTTATAGCATGCATAAATGTACAAGAGATAATTTCTGTTTATACATAAATGTGTATGATTTAAATTTGTGTGTGTGTGTGTGTCCAAATGGTCTATGTTGGTTAACGGCTGCTGATTCGTGTTGGGCGGGGTCTCAGCGACCTGAGCAAGGATGTTACTTGACTTTCGCTGACGCTGGGTCTTCTCATGTCTTCCAAGGGGCGCGATGTTCTCGGTGGATTGGGGTGCGCTGTCTGGTCCCTGTTGGCTTGCGTATTCCTTCTCCTGCTGGAGGGGAGTATATGGTCCGATTCTTGTTGGACGTTTAAGGTCGGCTTCTGAATAGCGATGCTCACCGCTTCCGTTATTGAGAGGCGACCGTAGTTGTCTTCTCTGTGCACGACCTGGGTGCCTTCTATGAGCTCTTGTAGAGATGGCTTCCTGTCGTGAACATCTATGTAATGTTGATATATGGCCCCTTGATTTCTATTAGCCAGCAGACGTCTCCGAAGGGTCGTTGTAGTGTGCCCGATGTAGTTTTGGCTGTGAGGTTTACACACCTCCTCTGGACAAGTAAATTTGTAAACTACATTTGTGCACATCTCCTTCGGTCCCCACGGAGCGGTGCTGTTCTTCATTATTAAGGCTGCTACAAGGTTGGGCTTACTATATATCCTGAGGCTTATTTTATGGTAAGGGGCGGGTTTTGGGTTACGCCTCTGTTTATTATCCCGCGTAGTGTGCAGCAATCCTCCTTGTATGCAGACCCATAATGTACACGATGGTAAATAATCAAGTTCTCCTCGTTTTTCGTCATCGTGTTGGGTTGGTAAAATTCGTCCATTTTCTTTTTTATTGCTGCTTCGATAATTTGATCTGCATAGCCGTTGTTTGTCAGCAGTTGGCGAATTCAATCGAGTTCGTTATGTATGTCTCTCCATGATGAGCTGTGTGTGAAGGCTCTGTTGACATACGCACTCACGACAGACTTTTTGTATGCGTCTGGGCATTCCCCGCGTGCGTTCAAGCAACGGCCAGCGTTTGTTGCTTTTGTATAAACGGTCGTCTTAAACTGTCCTTCTTGTTGTTTTACCAGGACATCAAGAAATGGCAAAGTCTTCTGCTGGCTGTGCTCTGTGGTGAAGTTGAGCACTGAGTTTCTTTTCAGAGCATCTGCTAGTTTTCTGGCATCGTCAGGTTCTTTTATTGTGACGAATATAACGTCGATGTACCGCCCATAAATCCTAGGTTTTTTATGTTCTCTAAAGGTCCTTTCTTTGACAGTGGCCATGTACATATTTGCAAAGAGGACCCCTAGTGGGGATCCCATGGCGACTCCGTCTACTTGACGAAATAATTCACTCTGATGAGAGAGGAAAGGGGCTTCTGTAGTACTAGCTTTCAGCATATCTTGGAGGACATCTTCGGAAATGGGCAGCGGGTTCTTCTCGGACCTGTATACACGATCAGGAATGATGTCGATCGTTTCTTCGACGGGAACGTTCGTAAACAAACTCTCAACGTCGAGTGAGGCAATGTCGTCTTCTGGTCCTTTTCCTGTAGGCGATCCAAAAATTTAAAACTCCCACCGCTTGATTTCAGTGAATATGCACCGGGTATGTAAGGTACCAGCAAATCATTCAGGACCTTCGCTATCCTATAGGTTGGGGATGTCATCTGAGAGATGATGGGCCTTAGGGGGTTGCCTGCCTTGTGCTTTTTCACTGTTCTGTAGCAGTAACCGGGCCCATAGTCTCCTTTAACCTTAGGAAATTTTACAACATCTTGCTGATTGTTGGCCCTAGTCACAAGCCTCGACACTTTTCTTTCTGAGGTCCTCGGTGGGGTCTTTTGTTAAACGTTGGAATTTGGAAGTGTCCAGGAGGATCCTATCCATCTTTTCAAAATAATCACTTTTCTTCATCACTACGTACACTGATGATTTGTCACCTTTCCGTATGATGATGTCTGGGATGCTACGTAGTTCTTTACTATTTTGTTAATATTGTTCAACTAGACCAAGGTCTAGAGAGTATAGATTCTCTTGACCTTGAACTGGAGTGTCTCACTTGGTGCACCAAACACTGGCTTAATTAAGAATTTTTTCTTTTTTTCTGTATTGCATTGATTGTTTTCGTATTTTATCATTATGTTAAATTTATTGTGAAACAACATTTTATTTATGTGAATTGGTACTGCTTTTACATACATATTATAGTGAAGATTTTAATGTCTCTTCTCTCCTCAACAATACCACGACGCACGATAACCTAAAATCCTTCATTCAGCTCCCTCCCTCTACCACAAGTTAGTTATGTATCACCTCAATGATGAATGATTTTGTTAATAATTTGTGCTAAATTTTATTGTGAAAAGCTTTGTTCTTTCATTTACTATTTTGTTAATACTGTTCAACTAGACCGTCTAACTCGGCACTGGCTCAATTAAGAATTTTTTTCTTTTCTTTTTTCTGTATTGCATTAGATTGTTTTCATATTTTATCATTATGTTAAATTTATTGAGAAATTCCCTTTTTATGTGAATTGTTATTGCTTTTACATACATACAGTAATATTTTAACTCTCTCTTCTCCTCTCCTCTCCTGAACATATTAACACTCCCTTGTTCAGTCTCCTCAAGTCAGCTGGGCGTGCTGTCACCGCAGTTAAGTAAGATTTTATACATCTTTTATGCTAAATGTTATTTTGAAAGCTAAATTTCATATTAAATGCTTTATACTTTTTAATTTATTTTTTCGAATATTGTTACCATTAAACTATATATTGTAAATGAAAAAAAATTTAATACAGTTCAACTTGTAAAACCTAGTAAGCCATCAAAATCAAGTATAAACTAGATAATTAGTCAGTTCAAAGTACGAGCATTTGTTTGACGAATGATACAAAATTTTCTAAAAAATTTTGTTCGAAAAATGGTAAGCTCGACATGAGAAACATTCGACAAACGAGGTACCACTGAAATATATATATATATATATATATTTGTTAACTGGTGGTTGATAAGTGGATATGATGAACTATGACATTCTTTGAAACGTAGATGTCATAATTTTGACTCCGTGTAAACAGTGGAGGTCATAAAAGGACAGATTCAGCGTTACCTCCGAAAATCTTGATACAATCACTGGGATGGCACCTAGTGGAAGTTGCTACCTAAGCAGAACAGACCACATCCTGTCTCCGTGCATAAGTGGAAGCAAGAATCTGGTTTTGAACAGATTTTAAGGGCTTGATAATGAGCAATTATGTCACGTTCTATTCCAGTGTAATGAACTTGTGACGAATCACTGACGTCATATGTTTGGGAGTGTCTTGTGAGTAAGTTCGTGCTTGCATACATACAAGCAGTTTCCCCTACATAATGGGAGAGTAAAATAACTGGGCTCCTAGAAGCAGCCCCAATTTAGAACATCCAAGTCTTATTTTGTTGTGAGTGATTAGTACTGAAATGGGTAAGAATACTTATAAGCCCAAGAATAACTTTCTCTTTTTATATTTTAAACCTTTATTCTAGAGATGTTCTTTTCCACATAACTTTTTGATTTGTGCCATTTAGGTTCATTTGCCATTTATTTATGTGGGACCCTTTTGTTTGTGTTCCAGATGTTTCTGGACCTGGAAAACCGGGAAGTAAGGAGTTTCCCCTAATGGAGTGGTGTTACTTATAAGACTGTGCTATGACATTTCTAGTTGCCTATTTTATGACTAAACTAAGGTTGGTTATTATAGAGAAAGAGGTGGACAGGTTTGGTTCAATCCCCAGGGTTACAGGGTTATCAGGGAAATTAATTATTTGGATTTTGAATTTTGACTTATTCAGTTAAACACTTGTTCCTTTGACAATTTGATTTATTTAGTTAATCCTTTCATTCTTAAATAAATGTATTTTTATAGTTCACAAGTCTGATTTAGTTACCTTAGGTAATTATGTGAGATCAGTTGGTTGAGAGAGAGGGGTAGAGAGAGAGGTTGAGAAAGCGAGAAAACGAATGTCACCTCAGTGCCTTGCTGCTATAAGGTCATTGCTACCAACATATATTTTTGTTTTTCTTTTGAGACTGTACCGAGGTAAAAATATCAACCTACATCAAATATACCACTGAATTGATATTATCAATATAATTTTATAGTCATCTTAAATATTTTACCATTAGAAATATATACACAGCCAATAAGAGAGAGAGAGAGAGAGAGAGAGAGAGAGAGAGAGAGAGAGAGAGAGAGAGAGAGAGAGAGAGAGAGAGAGAGAGAGAGTTAAGAAGGAAAAAATAGAATTGCTTATAATTGCCAATCTTCAAAGTTCATATACCAGATGTATACCTTAAGTAACATCCTACATCAACTTTACCTTAAATTATCATATTAATCTTTGGGATTATATAAATATACTTTCAAAGTCATCTTAAACATTAGTACCCATAAAGATATGTACGTACATAAGACAGAGAGAGAGAGAGAGAGAGAGAGAGAGAGAGAAAATTATTTTTATTATGTGATATCGTTTCATCTTATTAAACTTACTAATACAGTATTCATCAATATTAATATTTGAAACTTAGTAAATCATTTTATATCATAAAATACACTAATCAGTGAATATTTATTGTTGGAAAAATCGTGAATTGGCGAATTCCCAGCAAATAATGGTTAGATATGGTCCAAATAAAAATCCATGAACGGGTGAGTCGGCGAATACGGGTGGTTGACTGTATGATGATTTGATTTAAAAATAAATAGTTATGGGAAACCACTTTTTTCCTTGATAATGGCTTTACTCTTAAACCTTCTACAGGTACTGTAAACTTGATAAAGTTGTGCACTTGAGCCTCAGAGACATTACAAAGTGTAAATGAAGGGTATATGACCTAGAAGCTTTACCATAATATTGTATCTAAATAAGGTTGTAAAGACATTATGATGTACTACATAATTTGTATGAGTTTCCAATATATCAATCCACATAAATTAACTTAATTCTCTTTTTTCTAAGAAATGTAAAAGATTCTGCCAGCTGATCAAATAGCAAAAGAATTAACCTCTTGTGATCTGATAACTCTTAAGAGCATCAATAAATTTTTTTCTGTAAGTGCACAGATGATGTGCCAGGCACATCAAATGTAAGTTATTTTTGGGTAAAATTCACGAAAAAGAAAAAAGCGTCAATCATAGAGAATGTAGTTGACGCCATTGGGTCAACAGATGACTTATCTGGAAGAAAACGCATACCAGACGCCGCTAGCTGATGCACATGCTTAGCTACAAAGTGTCAAGTGCGTCAGTTCAACTCAAGGTTCCACGAAGTTTACAAGCGCTACAACCAATGTTTTTTAACCCTCCCGATGATTTTTTGGTGCTTGTAAGTACATATAGTTTTTGTTTAGTGTTTTTATGTGTAAGCAAATGATTTTGCTGTATTGTGAATACAATTTCAAGTTTTTTTTTTTAATACTAGTTATTTTTGTAGTAAAAAAATTTTTTCATAATCACACAACAATTGCTCAATTTTATTCTAACAATACATATATCTTTTTTATGCATTTCATAGGAAATTTATTCAGCTTTCTACTGGTGTCTAATTTTTGTTCTATCTTTGTTCCTTACTTAGCTATGATACAAAACATCAACATAAGTAGATTTGAAAATCTGAAAATTGCACTGTAAAAAATTAGCATTTTTTAATAAATTACAGCATATTAGCAAACACATTTATAGCAAAATTACTGCTTCCACGTGAAAGATCAAACATTTCTACGCAATTAAGGTATAAAACAACCCCCAAACCTAATTATTATATTTTACATGACTATTTCCAAATAATATCTACGATTTTTCTTAAAAATTTCACATTCATCACATCGTTTTTATTATTTATAAGCCTTGTAAAGATGTCCTGATTGCTTTAGGAAATAATTCAATCATTTGTCAACACAATAACACTAACCAGAAGTGTATATCAGTTATAGTTGGGACGTACCGAATTTTACCAAAAACTTTTCCATGCGCATGTTCTTTTCGGTCCGGGGGAAAAGTAGTGTACCTTAAACTCTTATATTTTCAGCCTGTGCGCCAGAGGGTTAATCACTCTCTTGCTTTTTTTTTTTCTGTTCATGCATAATTTTACTCCCCCGACCCACTTCTGATAGCATGAAGATAATCAAAAGTGAAGGTGCATCTGCAAAGGTATTAAGCCACTACCAAGTCCTTAGCTTAATCCTCGGATATTCATAACATTTTGACTATACAGGTGGTCCCCAGCTATTGGCTGCTTCGCTCTATGGCGCTTTGGTTTCATGGCAGCTTTCCATTACGCGAAGCATGAAAGTCTAAGGGAGTAAAACATACTTATGGCGCCGATAAGCCGGTGCCATAAGTGTCTTTTACTCCCTTAGACTTTCATGCTTCGCTTAATGGCGATTTTTGCTTTGCGGCACCCTTTCAGGAACGGAACCCCTGCCAATAACCGGGGACCACCCGTACTGTCATTACCTTATGCATCTGTAAACTTGATTAAAAAAAATAATAATAATCTATCAACACTTTCTCATTTGCTACTTAAACTTTCTCATGCCATCATACATGTATTTGTATCTGATTTACACCACTGGTGTATTTGACTGCTTACTGGTACTGCTTACTGATTTTTTATAAGTTCACATTTCCACAAGACACCAGACATTATCAGGGAGGTAAATCCCCAGATAACCTTTCAAAAGTTAAATTCTAATTTCTGTAAATTTAAGTCTCAAGACACTTTGCACTTGTTGGAAAAACATTATCCTTGAACCCCTAATCAATCTATGGTGGGAGGTCATACATTCCTTACTATTACCAGCAGATATGGAAATGATGCAGGTTCAAGAGGAGTGGGATCATAAAAATCCCATTTGCCACTCTAACTTGGGAATCCAGTACAGTTCAGTCTGGTTGATTCACTTTCCCCAACACTCAAAAGATGTTTGTTGACAATGCCAAGTATATTTTGCTCAAGAATGAATACACTTCCAGTGCAGAACTCCAACTTCATCATACAAAATGAAAATATGCTTCAGGCACCACCAATCATTGCACCTTCAACTTGTAAACCCTTGTCACAGCTACCCCTCCGATGCAAGTGGATAAGGATAAATATAAACTCCGTTACTAGAAGTTACAGGCCACGTATGCACCCTAATCAATGCTTTAAGAGGGCCAGCTGGTACCCCTATATATGGGGGTATAGGGGGAAAAATGCAAAGCCATGATAAAATTCAAGGACCGTCGTATGGCACTGAAGAATGCGTATACGAAATATTTCATCAAAATTCCTATTACTTTCGTAGTTAGAGGGTAATTTGTAAATGTAACTCAATAAGCCAAAAACATTGATCCGTACAAGAAAATGTAATATTTCTTGTTATCGTAAATTTTAATAATTATTGTCAAAGAACTTGTGAGCAATAGCATCTGTAGAGCAGAAACATGATAGAGGGTGCACGTTCGAGTTTCACCTCTGACATTCGCTTCTTTTATGTCTGTTTATCTTTGTTTAGGTAAGAATTTCATCATGCCAAAGAAGAAAAGACAAGCAAAACATCTCGCTAACATACAGAAAAAGAAAATCCACTCTAATATGAGTTCAGAAGATCATGATATTCGTGATATTAGCATAGTTAGTGAAGAGAGAGAGGGAGGGCTGTGTAGTAGCCCCAGGCTAGGTCTTTGAGAAAAGGAATCTTCATTTATGATAAATAACAGAGTTTTGGTTTATTAATACCCAAAAAGGAATATGATATTCATAATAATCATGATTTATTAACATTGTCTTTGTAAAAAGAGAGTACACATTTGAGTTTCACCTCTAACATTCTCTTGCTTTTACGCCGGTTTTTCTTTGTTTCGGCAAGAATTTCATCATGCTAATGAGGAAAAGATAAGGAAAACATCTCGCTAACATACAGAGGAAGAAAATTTGCACTAATAAGATAAGTTAGTGAAGGAGAGAGAGTTGCGTAGGAAGGAGTGCCCTGCCTCGCCTGACGCAGTGCCCCAGGCTACGATCTATGAGCAAAGGGATCATTTATGATTAAATTATGATAAATAACATAGATTTGGTTAATTAATACCCAAAAAGAAATAAAAAATTCATAATAATCATGATTTATTACCACTGTCTTTGTAAAAAATACAAAGAAAAACTTTGAATGCCCATATCTCAAAACTATACTTATTGACCTTCAAATTCTATCGTCTCCCTTAATTTTAAAGCTATAGCATTAAAATTTGGTATACAACTTAGAAAGACATTATGGAACAATCAAATGAAGCCTTTTTTCCAATTTTTTTTTTATTTTTTTTTCTTTATTTTTTTCCGATTTATTTTTTTACCATAATGAAAATATTCATCTAGCAAAAAACAAAAAATAATTTACAAAAACCTTCATTTGATTGGAGGTCTACATCAGGTCTATATAAGGTAGTAATTACCGGTCTTAATATTACGTATCAAAGGAGGAGACAGAATATGAAAAATGGTTATTTTTGAGATCAATCGCCCTGGCGTCACAAAACCGAAGGTCAGAGGCAAAAATCATATGCGGTTTGGAGATGTCCAAGTCACCTTATTAAGTGGTACGAATATCAAAGTCCTGTCCTTAAAAAATAGCATTAGCTGGCTGGCCACCTTAAATAACCATGAAAATGAACCTCAACCACCGCCTCTCAGTTCCACATTACTTTATTCCTCACACTGCTGGATGTGGAAAAGCCTCCCAGACAATACTAACAGCCTGGCATTTTAATAAATTTTTATCTACCATATTTGTTGGTGCATAAAATGGACCCTCGCATAATCTGCACCCTAATTTTACAAGGATATTTTGTGGGGGTGGAGGGAGGGAAGAAAGAAAAAAAAAAAAAAAAAAAAAAAAAAAAAAAAAAAAAAAAAATAAAAAAAAAAAAAAAAAAAAAAAAAAAAAAAAAAAAAAAAAAAATCATCATACATTTAATGAAAGACATTTTAAAGTGATTTTGTATAAAAAAATGGTTACACCCACAAATGAGATCAACAACTTCCAAAAAGGAAGACAGAAATTCCTGCATGTCTCCCTCCTCCTGCTCCAGCACTGGAGACCGACGATGAGAAGGGTGTGTAGGCTCTTCTAATGCGCCTTCTCCACCAAAATTAATGGAAGGGTTAGCAGCCAAACAGTCAGCAACCCCTACTAACCTGTCCGGGCTGGTCCAAGCGTCGGCCTCCTAAACGGACCCACTGTAACACTAAGAACATCACTAACCTCAACAGATGACTCCACATGTCCATGAATGGTTAGGGGTGTGACGGTCGTACGTACGTGAGATGGGGGGGAAACTCGAACACTCGAGATCGACGGAGAATCCCTTAGAGTCGAACTCTTGGAAGCACCAGTGAAAGAGGCACGCAAACACTCAAGCTGCACCAACTACGGGCTCACTACCTTTGACCTCTTGACAGGCGTAATCAGATCTTTACAGCGACAAATAGGCTTTGGAGAAGAAGGAGCACTAACATCACGTATACGTGCAGGGGAGGTTGCAACATGCTCGCGATTTTGCACGTTCGAGATTCGAGGCAGAGGACGAAGCAACCCCTGCAGAACGCACACCAATAACACTGACCGAAACCACAGCACTCTTGGGAACACGTCCGCATTGTTCCTCCCTCGAAGGCAAAGGAAGGGCAAAGTCCTTACCCTTCCAACGCTTGATACGCCAACAAGGCGTAGAGGGGGAAGAGGGAGAGGAAGACAGCACTAGTTTCTTACGCGCACTCTTCTTGGGAGGCGGGGACAAAACAACATATTTCCTACTAGTCCTCCCAACCGATAGGGCAGCCAACTTCACATCCAATACAGAGTCCAACCTCTGAAGCACTGCCTGGCATATGACCTCAGACTGTGCCAGAGAAGGCTCCGAAGACAAGGAAGGGAGATGTTGCGAACTGGGCGGCAGTGATGACGTCACGGCTGAGCAAGGCGGATCAGAGGAGACGACTGGGAGAGACGTCATCGATGTGAGTGATGTCACAGCTTCCCCACAGTGTGAGGGGGGGGAAAGAGACACCACTGGCGGAGGAATACACAAAGATGGACCCCGTGACGTCATCAACGGGATGACGCCACGAAGACGAGGCTGGGAGGAGAAGGATGGCCTGGCCAGACCGGGAAGGGGGGATGCGAGCCTCCACAAAATGTGCTAGCAACCCCTCCAAGGATGGGGTACCCCCTAGCCCAAGCGTCTTCCAAATCGCCGCCATTTTGGACGCCTCCGACACTGGAAGAGAAGAGATTGATGAAAAAACCTTACCCTTCTCGGGAACCAAATAAACTCCCGAGGAAGAGGGGGCTACATTATAAATATTACCCTGGCGACCTCCCGATAATTCCATCAACGAATCAGTGGAAGAAAAGGAAGGAGATGCAGGAACAACGATACTATGGGGGTTGACTACTGTGGGAGACGAAACATTGGGAATAGGAGCAAAGCCTTCCCAAGTAGGGAGAGTCGAGACTCTCCGATGTTCACTCTTGCCATACGACCTCCACTGCTCCTTAGGCCATGCCCAGCATTCCGTGCAAGGATTTGTAATAGTACAAAAATTTGAACGACACCTACTGCATGTGATGTGAGGGCCGGTCGCTGCTGAATCCAAAAAACGAGAACACGGAAAACCAGGAACTCTGGGGCACATACGCTGACGCCGAGAAAAGGCAGAAGAAGCCATAATACCAAGCAAAAACACACACACAATAAAAGAAATGAAACGGGCAATAAACCGGGAAAAGGCCAAGAGAAGTAAACACAACTCTCGCCCAGGCGGTCAAAGAAAAGACTGGCGTAGGTGCGTGGTCCTTGACCACTCTTCACCCGGTCTACGCATGCATTGTAGATATCTCAAGATTCCTTGCTTTCATCTGCTTTTTAACCGGATCCAGCTAGGTGCTAAAAATTATCCTATTGTTAAGACCGAAGGTTTGTTCGCGTATGAACAATGTGTGATTCTGTGCATAAAATACAATATTACGAATATATACTGGAATAAAGTATGGACTCTGAAATAAGTAAACATCATTGTTAACACAAAAAATGGCAAAAAGGCTAACCGCTTAAGTATTGTACGGAATTTTTTGTAAGTTTGTGATAACTGACTGAATATTCAGTATCTTTTCAATATTTTATTATTAGTAACACAATTTATTGTAATAATTAGGCTTGTTTTTAAATGTTTTAAAATTAGGAAAAATTTGTGTGCCTACCCAGAATGCTAGCATATGCGCTCGGTCTCCCATCCCTGATACAGCTGCATTAGACGCTTGACAATATTTTTATAATCTAAAAATAAAAAGTGTTTAATACACTGGCAAATACTACAGTATTTATTGATGCACTTTTTTCTTTTTTAATAAGTGAGATCTCTTCTTTTTGTATTTCCCTTTACCACCTCTTACTCCTTCCTAATGAACACCATATTTTTTGCAAGCTTAAATTCCAGGTCAGTATTCTTTGGAAGCAAGAATTACAAGTCATTGGCCCCTGTGGGCTTGTTCCATATAAACAGGTTTCTTCTGAATAATAATAATACTCTCCCTTTGTTCTGTATATACTTTAAAATATTTGTAGCTTTTTAAAAGAAACTGGGTCATTCTTACCCTCCCCAAAATTACAGCAGAATTCTTATTTTGTGCTGATATGTAAATGTAGTTTATATATATCATCTCAAAAATAACTCTTAGAAATTCATACCAAAAATAGAGATGGATGTGTCTGCATCCAGTTTTAAATATATAAGTTCTGGCAGGAGAGTGAGGTGAAACCCACTAACTATTTTACATTTGTTTGTTCCTTGGAAACTTGATTTCTCATTCTCCTTGTTAGATACAGTACCTTGGCTAAAGAAAGCCCCGATGGCAAAGTTCCTATATATATCCTTGCCTGAGAGAGAGAGAGAGAGAGAGAGAGAGAGAGAGAGAGAGAGAGAGAGAGAGAGAGAGAGAGAGAGGCTTAAAATCTATTTCTCAAGAGCTTGTTAGTGCACATAACGCACTGGAAACTAAAGCTGCTGTCTCACCTACCTATCCCGCCCCATCTAGGGAAGGAAAACAGCTTTGCAGGAGGGCGGATCTCTCCTTCCCCTATCTATCCTGGGCCCCCCACCCAGGACAGACAAACAGGTTTGCATGAGGTTGGTGGCTGTGTCATGTTTCCCCTACTGTCAACCAGGGAGGACAATCAATATCCACTTGGATGATTTCATTATTATAGATTATACAGTTGTTTTCAATCATTTGGAGATAGTCAAACATAGTATTGGACTACACAACTTTTTAGGCATCAAAAAAGTTTAAATAATATTGCAATTTAGCACATCTGTCAACAATTCAACAGCATTCACAAAATCTAACTTATCACGGGTTCAGGTTTTGGTGTCGCCTAGGCTCAGGTATATCACATGACACTTGAGTCCAAGATGTGGCTCTCACAAATACACTTTTGCCTGTTTATTCCAATTTAAAGTTCAAATACACTTTTTTCCTCTTTATTCCATTTCTTCTTGTGTTTCCATATAGTAGTACCTGTACTCTGAATTAGGTTTCATTAACCTTCAACTTATATAATCAAAGGATATAGTGTTTAAAGTAACTTTAACCAATCAAAACCTAAATTATTGCAATTAAACATCTTTTATTTCCTATTACTTACAGCCACTTTTGTTTCCAACAAAATAGGTACACATTAAAAAATGGTTGCTTAAAACCATAAAAAATGATAGCTTTTATATTCAGTGTAAAGCCCAAAGACCATTTGACTTTACAGACTAAAAAAGGTATGCGGAAAAAAAAAATTGAATAGGAATAATTGTTCAGTATTCACATTTTCTTGATAAAGTCAAAAGTATTTGAAAGACAAGTAGTACAGGCAGCCCCTTGTTATCGGTGATGATAACCAAGGATTGGCGCCAATAACCGGGGACTGTGCTATTATCACTGATGGTTGGTTATCATCATGCCGTTGGGACAGAACTGCCTATATGACACTTCCCATGGAAAATTAAGAGATATTTCTTTCTTGCTGCACCATTCTTCTATCTCCAAAAAGAAACCAACTGAGAGAGAGAGAGAGAGAGAGAGAGAGAGAGAGAGAGAGAGAGAGAGAGAGAGAGAGAGAGAGAGAGAGAGAGAGAGAGCGCTCCCATAAATTGGCAAATTTACGAACCATGGACACTTACTAGTGGACCCTGGATTACCATCAAGAGTTACTTCTGATTACAAACTTTTTCAAGCCTTAACAGATATATTAAATACTTTTTACACATTCACTTAAACCAAGGTGCTTTGTGAAGACACAATGTTACTGCATCTAAATAATTAATCAATATCTCAAATATGTTACTGAATTCAACAATAAAAATGGCAAGACAACAAAAACAACAACAAATTAATAAAAACATCACTACAAAAATATGTACTCATAATCATCCACAGGGCTTATTAAGGGTCTCTGATATTGCTTAAAGCAAATGAGTAAAGTACTCATCTAAATTAAGGTGAACTCAAATTTGTTTTCAATAGATATATTTTCCCTTGGCCAGAAAACTGAGTTGTCAGATTTTTAACAGGTCTAACTTGCCTAATGCCTGTGGACTTTAAAAAAAATCACTGATTCTGCCAAACCCTACACATTTATGAACATGTAATGTTTAATCAATTGTGAGGGTGCTTATGCTTCAATAAAAAAGTGCATTAAAAAAGCAAACTTAGATCTTCAACATATTTATACCTTCTACTTCAATTACTGAAAACCAAACTTACAATCTGAAGGGGATGATGTAATGAGAAGGAAATAAACATTCAAAGAAATGTTCCATCAATATGGTGCCAAGCCCTGTCACAGCCCTCTTCCTTTCTTTAACTGACAGAAAGACATTATTATCATATCACCTAAACATTTTACTTTGAGGAAACTTTAATGAAAACAAAAAATCTGAGTGAAATAAAATTACTGGGATTCTAAATCAATACTTTTCAGTTTTCAAGTATATCAACCTCAAAGCATGATTCTTACTAAATACCAGTATGGTAACTGAATTAAATGAACCTAAGGTATAAAGCACACAAGCTTCAGCAAATTACCTTTAAAAATGAAACTCCCACATACAATGAATATATTCCCTACACTCTCATGGAAATGTTCCAACAAATCATTACCATTCAATATCACAAACTTCAGAGCTGCCCATAAAAACAATGTTAACAACCTAACAAAATTTATTGTTATCTGTATCTGTAGGAGATACAAATAAATACTGGAAGAAAAATACCTGTACCACACTGAGGAAAAAACTGATAGCTTAATACACCTGACCTATTATCAGAAATGAAATATAAATAAGAATTAAGGTATGCCTGTAAACCATTACAGGAATATATGAATACTACTATCTAAATATGGAAATTATAAGCATTGACTTTCCTTGCTTTGTTTACAACTCAATAGCAATATGAACCATAAAGAAATATCTTTTATTTATGTAATCTGTGGTCTCTGACATTTTCACCAGTAATTCTAAATCAAGTCTTCTTAATTACAATGATGATTTTATGTGTAGCTACGCTAATTCTAAAAATACAATAATTCACAACAAATTTCAAGTTACTTTCATTTGTCAACATCATACAAAAATGAACATATCAAAGATCACTTAGTATATACTTAAATTGTAGTGACACTGTAAATATCAGTTATCCAGCTACTTTTCTGCTGATATAGAGAAATTCCACTTTTTCTCTCAACTGTGAATAATAAAAAGTTCCAAGAATAGGGACTAGACCAAAAAAGGATATAGAAGCTAAATTAGAAGACAGAAATATATTTGTGTTATATGCAGATGTATTCACCCAACTCAAAACAACAGAAAATTACTGGGAAAGCCTGTTGTCAAAAATTTATTGAGTATCTTGCACATTTTTCCCACAGTCATCAGTTTATCATTCTTCAGTCATTGCCAGTTTAAACTTTTTTGAGGTATCTAATCATCAAAAATAGTAAATTATTATAAGAACATTTCACAGGCTTGCTAATCCTGATATGCAACTACTAATAACTTACTCTCTCAAGATCATGGCTAAATCTACATGTAGCCACAGAACTTTTACGGCATAAAACATTTCCCTTTATAAATAAAAAGAAAACTTGGTCACTCTTAAACAAAAACGATATACATAATCATGTCTTTCTGCTAACTGTCCTTTTATAAAGCATATTTCTGAAAATATTTTCGTACACTATTCTTAATGGCATTTTAAAACCTACAAAATCTACTGATGGCCTTTTTTATTCCTAGAACAACTCTGAAAAACTAGAGATGGGAAAATTTTGTAGCCCTTTACCAAAATATTGCCTCTTTAAAACTTTATATAATTTTATATCTACAAATGTGTTTAATTGTTCAACAATGAAAATATTTTTGTGGTACATATACAGCAAATAGTACCTTCTAGCTGATTGCTTTTTCTAAAGTGCTTAAAAATAATGTGACCATGGAAGCCCCCATGGCTAAAAAAAAACTTAATATACAACCTACAGGAAATATATACTGCAATTCTATATTCACTTTATTATTCATATTATCTTTGAATGCACTGTTGGTGAGGTTAAGTCTAGCATTGCCATTTTTCAAATATAAAATCTTTATTTTCCATCATAAGAAAGTTTTCCTACATGTCTTCAATGCCAACATTCCCTCCATGCAACTAATATAAAGGCAATAGGAGCGATGTTAAATTAAAAATGCACAAAAAAGTTATCAGTTTTCCTACTGTTCAAAAATGTCACTCTATCACACAGTAGTAACGCATGTAACAAATTGGCCTCCAAGAATGAAGTAACTGACAGATTTCAAAATAAAGCACTAATTTATAGAAGAGGGTCTGTAGGGATTTAGTTATTGCTTTTCTTCCATTTCTAGGAATCAAATTTTGGCATAGGCATTATGCTGCTAACTATTAATTTCCTGGTATTAAAATACAAAGCTATCAGGACTTGTTATATTTGGCTTTTCTGAGTCAGAACTATATATAGCACAATTATTATCCTGAGGATTAAATGTCTTTCTGCTCTTCAGTTCCAATAGTACATGACGGCGCTGCCGCTTGCATTCTCCCTTTCTTTCATGGCAAGCCCTCTTTCTCCTCCTCATCTATTGGTGAGAAGTCTGTCTACACATCATCCCTCAGCCAGCTCAGTACCGGTTAAAAACATGAGGCCCTAGGAGTGCGTGAAATAAGAGGGGCTATTAGCAAACTGCAATGGAATACATATCTTGTGTACAGTAGCTAATCCATGAGAAAAAGTCTTTAGTTAATGAACAATCTTAATTAACCCTGCAACACCCGTAAATATAGATGCTTTCGACTAAAATTCTGATTCATAAGAAAATCCCTGACCTTATTCGTATACTGTAGTGTGCTCCCTTGTTTGCTACAATGAACAAATTCATGTCTCTATTCCATTAAAATATCAATTGACCAAAACTACCTTATTAGAAAAAGAATGTTCCGTACTAAAAAAAAAAAACAAAAAAAAAAAAAAAAAAACTATAATAGTATAAATGAGAGAGAAGAGAGAGAGAGAGAGAGAGAGAGAGAGAGAGAGAGAGAGAGAGAGAGAATCTATTTGCTCAAAGCTAGAGAGTTACTTTCATGGTGTTTCATATAGTAGGCATATTTGAATAAGTATTTAAAAAATCAGCTTTCCATTCTTCTTGCACTTCAGTAATTTTATAGCTCTAAATGATATGATGTTTAATCTAGTTTCCATACTATTTTTTTCCAGCTATTGTGTACTTCATTAGTGATTTACAATTTACATTTACAGTTTCTTATTTTTAACTTATCTTCCCTGAGATTTGCTTTACTGGAAGTTTGGAACTACACTTTACAGCTCTACAGGGCCTTTATATGAATCATATATGCTTCACTCATGTTTGATGGGCTATTTTATTTCCCATATAGTATTTCTTCATTGTTTTAAAAATAAATAAATAAAAGAAAAGTAGTTTCATATGTGACCTAAAGTGATAAACTACAGTGTGCTTAATGCAGCACTAAGTCACAGTTGAATTACTTTCTTGTTTATATTTCATCCACTTCCTTCAATATCTTCCTACTAGAAGTATGACCATTTTAGCTTTGATGTGAACAAAATGTCACTCAATGAACTTGTTAAAATTTTTAACAGTAAAGTAGATTAATTTTAGCGAAAATCAAATCTTGAAACATTGATGACTCCTGCGGCGCAATTCTTCAAATCTATTTTGCACTTGACCCTTAATTACTGAATACCTATGATTGCTCTTTTCATCTGCATTACTTCCAGTTATTTTCAACAAAAATTCCAAAAGCTTTTATTGTTTCCTTGTACCACTTGACCTCTGATCACCAGTGTTAGTCTTGGGTCATTTTCAAATATCCCTATTACATCTTTGATAGTATGATCAAGACTAAAAAACTATAACTATTGCTTCTACTAGGATCTAAGGGGGTCACCTTTTTTTCGACATTGTATGTGAGAGTAATAGACAGCATATGTATAATCAGAAAAAGTGGGGGTCAAGAAATACAACCGTACTTCCCTAACCTGACCTAGACGAGGCAGCCGAGAGTGGATACTATTTAGCGTGGGAGGGAATCACATGATCATTGGTGGTGCCACTAAAAGAAACAGATATCACTCAAAAATCCATCCTTCTATGCTTACTAGTTTCTTACAACTAAATTCAATAATCAGAGGATATAAAAATCAAGAATTTAAAGGACCAATGAATAGACCTATCATTTTAAGCCAATCAATGGTTTCATATTAATAATCTTCTAACTTCAAATTCTTAATTACTCTTGGTAATTAACTCAAAATCTTGATCATTATATAACATCACTTCCTTATGTGCAAGATTCCATAACATTTAAGCATCAGGAACTTCAATCTTTTCTTCCACTACAAACTCAATACACCACCTATATGAAATGCAAAAAGATGCCTGAATTATGAACAACATAAACTAGTGAAGAAACTAGCTGCAATCTATCTTAATGATAAACCTGATCCACTTATGAATTCCATCACAGTTTTCTTTTAATAGCCAGTGAATGTTAAATGTTTTGATGTACAAATATGTCAATGTTAAACCCACCCCAACCCAAATTACGTGGTATGCTTATGTCCAAAACTCCATTAGCACTGAAGATATTCATTGTCTAACATCTTACAGATTTGAATTGATTAAATCAGTCTTTAAGACAAAAATAACATTGTAATGATACACATTGACAAGTAAACAATCTCTCCATTTTCTGATGTTTAGAAATACTAGTGCTGTAATTATGAAAATACAGAATGCTCATTAATCATTAAATGACTGTGCAAATGAAGAGTACAAGACCTTTGACAAAATTTGACAAGATTTTAATTAAATTATAAAACTTACTGCTATCCATTTTTATTTTAAAACAGCCCCAGTAAGATGAAATATATTTTTCCTGATGGTAATGTACTAACCGTTGCACTGAGAAATAAGTTACCAGGCCCATTACAGGCAGTCACCCGGGTTACATCAGGGTCGCGTTATGTCATTCCAGACTTATGGCACTTGCCTCAGTGCCGTTAACCAGAATTTTTCTGCGCTATAAATGGATTTACCCCGTTGTTACCAGCACTAATGATGCTTAAGGCACCATTAACAGCACTGTAAGTGTTATTCATTCCCATTACAATTATGACGTTTCAGGTTATGGCGATTCTTGGCTTACAGCATGTGAATTGGTACTGCTTTTGCATGCATATTATAGTAAAGACTTTACTGTCTCTTCTCTCCTCAACAATACCATGACGCACGATAACTTAAAATCATCCATTCATTATTACTAAAAAATATAAATGACCCATCTCTCTACCTCAAGTTAGCCATCTATCACTGAAATGACAAATAATTTTGTTAATAGTTTATGCTAAATTTTATTGTGAAAAGCTTTGTTCTTTCATTTACTATTTTGTTAATATTGTTCAACTAGGCCACCTCACTTGGCGCACTGAACACTGGCCCAATTAAGACTTTTTTTTCTAACTTTTTTCTGTATGGCATTTCATTGTTTTCATATTTTATCATTATGTTAAATTTATTGGGAAATTCCCTTTTTTATGTGAACTGTTATTGCTTTTACATACATACAGTAATATTTTATCTCTTCTCTTTCTCTCCTCAACATATCAATGCTCCCTAGTTCAGTCTAAAGTCAGTTGGGTATGACATCACTGCAGTTACATATGATTTTATACATCTTTTATGCTAAATGTTATATTGAAAGCTAAATTTTAAATTAAATGCTTTATATTTTTATTTATTTTGTTGAATACATATAGTTATAGTTAAACTATATATTGTAAATAAGTAGTAACATAAGACTACATATAGTATTATTGGATAAATAAATGTAAAGGATAACTATTGAAAAGAGACAAGGTAAAGATGCATATTCGTTATGTTTGTATTTTACGAGGCAGTCTCAGCACTTAGCCTAAGCCACCGGTAACTAGACAACAGTGCTATAAACCCTATGGAGGGTAAAACCCAGTTATGATCACATTGAACAAGCGCCATAAAACGGAAATGCCAGTAAGTGATACCAAAGGTAACCGAGGGCTGTTTGTATCATACCCAGATTCCAGGAAACCACTTTTGACTTCTGCTTGGAAGTATCGAAAGATTTCAGTAGGTCATTAAGATCTTGATTCGTTGAAAGATCTAGATTACGATGCTTAAACAATGAGGAAAGCATGGTTCGGTAACCCTTAATCGTGGAAGATGGAAGGTTCTTGTGGTTTGTTCTTGTGGTTTGTAAATAAAGGAGAAAATCAGCGATCTGGGTTACGGATGTCTCGGAAGACAAGATGGGATGTCTAAGCACCATCTCAAGATTGGTGGACATTTCTTTGCACCATATCTACCCATTATTTGCTGGAAATCTGCCCATTCGCAGGTTTTACCGATGATAAATATTCACTAACTAGTTTATTTTGATGTTATTTTCATGACTAAATACATCTTATGATACAAAAATTATCTAATAATTTTCAAATATATTAATATTGATTAATACGTTACATATTAGTAAGTTTAATAAGATTAAAATATATC
>NC_061108.1:42159405-42304342 GCF_015104395.2 Macrobrachium nipponense
CTTGGGCGCTCCTGGATCTTCTCCTGTCCCTTCTACTGCTTCTTTCCAAGGCTTTACGGGATCTGAGATCCCTGCCCGCTCTCTCTGTACCCCCAAAGGTGAAGGGACAGAGAGAACAGAAGACCCTCCATAAGACGACTTCTAAGAATGCTTCTAAGAAGTCGTCGTCGTCTTCTTCAGTAAAGAAGTCTTCGACTTCCTATGCTGACGCGGTGAAGGCTAAGCCGAGCTCTTCATACTTCCAAGAGCTCTAGAAGCAAGGCTTCTAAGGAGAAGGCTCGCAGCTCCTGCTGAGCCAATGCCTTCTCCGGCCTCCACCGCATCCCACTCCGGCAACGCCGGTTGGAGTAGCGGGACCGAGCACCTTTGATCCCACTGCCTTCTCAGCAGTGGTGATGCAACAGGTAGGAGAGATGGTAGGCTCGCAGGTCTCCGCCCTCGGAACCAAGTTCGAACAGATGTTTGCACAGCTGTCGAACACCCTTAGTCAGTCAGGCCAGTCCATCCAAGATCTCTCTAACAGAGTTAGAGAGAATGAGGACCGAGTAGCTTGGGCTTGCTCAGGCTCCTCATCCAGTCTCCCCAGTAGCAGGTGCTGGCATTCTCCAGCTACCTCCTATGAGTCGCTACCAGCCTTCTCCATGGATAACCCATGGAGAGTGGCCGCTTACGCTCCATTCAAGGACGGTATGATCTCTGTCCCGGAGTGTGGAACTCGAAGGATTGAGGACTTCGAGTTTTATCCTCCAGGGATTGACTCAGCCCTTTCATTGGATATGCTAGGCTGACCGTGGCGGCCCTCACTAGGTAGGACAAGATCTCCAGAGAGAACGTGCTTTATAGTAGAGAGCACGCTCAGCGGGAATGGGTTCACTGCCTTGAGGACTGGGAGTGTACCAACACTAAGCTCCAGGCTTTCAAGAGTCCTTCCACACTATTTTTGTGACGGAGGAGGAGGCTTCTCTTCCGTTCGCTACCAAAATAGTGGAAGCGACTCTTCAGGCAGTCCTCAAGGATGAGCCCATGCCACAGCTGAGGGAAGCGGATTCTACTTCTCCGCTCTTTCCAGCCTTCGGAGAATTGTGGGAGAATTTGCCTGCCACATTCACGCTTGGTAGCTCAAACCAGACTGTGCAATGGACCAGTTTGGCGAAAAGCTTCCAAGGCTGCCTGATACCTTGATCCAGGCAGAGTTCGATGCTCGAACTAGGTTTGGAAGATCCCTCAACTCTCTCAAATTATCACTGAGATGGCGGCTCTATCGTATGGCACAGAACCTCTATTTAAGATTCTGGCCAAGTCTCAGCTTCAAACAGTTCAGACGGATGCTTTCGACTTCTTCCAAGCTAGAGGAACTGCTGAAAGCACGTTCTGCAGGAGTGCACTATTAGGCACGAACCTAATAGACTCCTGGCTTCCAGCATGTGGGGGGCAGACTCTTCCCAGAGTCCGCTGTGAATGAGGTGCACCATGAGGCTGCTAGGCTCAACCAGAGCCTTAGAGCTAGGTGGGGTATCTCCTCTAAGAGGAAACAAGAATCCGCCCCCGCTGCTGGTAAGAAACTAAAAAGAAGTCTGGTAAAAGGTTCCAGCCTTACCAAAAACATCAGCAGCAACAGCAGTTCGTTCAGGCCTGTCCCAGTTACCCAACAGGGACAACCATCAACCTCAAAACAGACCCAACCCATCCTCCTGTTGTCTCCTCAGTCGCAACCCTCGACCTCCTACGCACTCTCGCCGGCCTTCAACCCTATGTATGAAGGTCAGGCTTACCCTCCCTTTAATAGACAGTCGAGAGGTTAGCAGAGCGAGAGGCCACTTTCGCCAGCGTGGCACAGGAAGGAGCGACAAGGGGTAGGCAGTTCAGAGGAGGGCGTGGAGGTCAACCCGCCCAACAACAGTGAGGCTCCCCACCGGTAGGAGGGAGGCTGGTTCCTCTTCCGTCACAGGTGGGGGTTCAGCAATTGGGCACAGAGCATAGTGTCCAAAGGATTGGGTTGGAGTTGGATCAAAGATCCCCTCCAATCAAAATCATTTTATCAGGAATCTTCAAAGAATTGACAGATTACGCGAGCGAACTCCTTCAGAAAGGAGCTATTGCGAGAGTCAAGCATCTAAAATTTCAAGGTCGCTTATTCAGCGTGCCAAAGAAAGGCTCAAACAAAAGAAGGGTAATCTTAGACTTGTCAAGGCTAAACTCTTTCATCGTTTGCGACAAGTTCAAATTGCTTACCATCTCGCAGGTAAGGACCTTACTTCCTCGTGGAGCCGTCACATGCTCCATCGATCTTACAGACGCATACTATCATATCCCTATAGCCAGGCACTTCCGCCCATTCCTAGGCTTCAAACTAGGAAATCAGACATTCTCATTCAAAGTGATGCCCTTCGGTCTGAATGTAGCCCCAGGGTATTCACGAAAATAGCAGAAGTGGTGGTTCAACAATTGAGAACTCAGGGGATAATGGTAGCAGCATACCTCGACGATTGGTTGATCTGGGCACCAACAGTCGAGGAATGTCTCAAAGCCCCACGGGGGGACGAAAAAGGTAGTTCAATTTCTGGAACATCTGGGGTTCCAGATAAACAAGACGAAATCCAGACTTACTCCAGAGTCTCGTTTTCAGTGGCTAGGAATCCAATGGGATTTGTCTTCCCACAATCTGTCAATTCCAGTGGTCAAACGGAAAGAAATAGCCAAGTCTGTGAAACAATTTCTCAAATGCAAACAAACATCAAGGAGAAGCCAGGAAAGAACTCTAGGTTCTCTTCAGTTTGCCTCAGTGACAGACATCCTCCTGAAAGCAAGGCTGAAAGATATAAACCGAGTTTGGCGATCGAGAGCAAACGCCAAATCTTGAGACAAGTTGTCAGTAATTCCACAGATCCTTCGCAATCAGCTCCGTCCATGGACAAAAGTGAAGAACCTGGCCAAACTAGTACCCCTTCAATATCCCCTTCCAGTGTTAACCATTCACACGGATGCCTCCCTGTCCGGATGGGGGGGATATTCTCAATTCAAGCAAGTTCAAGGGACTTGGTCAGTTCAGTTCCGCCAGCTCCACATTAAACGTCTTGGAGGCAATGGCAGTATTTCTTACCCTGAAGAGACTTCTTCCCCCGAAAAAGTCTCATCTAAGACTGTTTTGGACAGTGCAGTGGTAGTTCATTGCAATCAACAGAGGAGGGTCCAAATCCAAACATGTGAACCATGTCATGATAGCCATCTTTGCACTAGCAGACAAACACAAATGGCATCTGTCCCGCCCACTCACCTGGCGGGGGTAAGAAATGTGATAGCAGACGCTTTGTCCCGGTCGGTCCCTCTGGAATCAGAATGGTCCCTGGATGACAGGTCATTCCAGTGGATATGCCGGAGAGTCCCAGGTCTCCAAGTGGATCTCTTCGCTTCACAAGCAAATCACAAGCTCCCTTGCTATGTGGCCCCCAACTGGACCCTCTGGCTTATGCCACGGACGCCCTGTCGTTAGATTGGAATCAGTGGAGAAAAATTTATGTCTTTCCTCCAGTGAATCTTCTCTTGAAAGTCTTGAGCAAGCTGAGGACTTTCAAGGGAATAGTAGCTCTGATTGCTCCAGACTGGCCCAGAGCAACTGGTATCCTCTGCTTCTGGAATTGGGTTCTCCGACCTCAACGGATTCCCAATCCCAAGTTGTCACAAATCAGTACAAATGAGGACTGTGTTCGCTTCCTCAGGAATTCTTCAGACCCTAACTTTATGGACTTCGTGAAGGTTTGCGGCTAACAAAGATGCTAACATTGATCCACAAAAACATCCTCTCCTAGAATCAGATAAGAGAGAGTCAACTATTAGACAATATGACTCAGCTGTTAAAAAATTAGCATCCTCCTGAAAGAATCAAACACTACAACCATGACAGTTAACTTAGCTATATCCTTTTTCAGATCCTTGTTGTGAAAAAAGGTTTAGCAGGCTAGCACTATTGACTACTCATAAATCGGCTTTGAAGAAGATCTTCCAGTTGGGTTTCCAGATAGACCTAACTGAATCGTTACTTTACATCTATTCCTAAAGCCTGTGCTAAACTTAGACCTTCTTAAAAGCCTACTGCAGTCTCATGTTCTTAAATGATGTCCTCAAACTAGCATCAGATACTGACAACTCGTCTTGTACATTCATAATGCTTCTTAGAAAGACGTTATTCTTATTAAGCCAAGCTTCAGGAGCTAGAATTTCAGAACTGTCGGCTCTATCCAGAGATGCGGGGTCATGTGGAATTCCTCCCCTCAGGAGAAGTTCTGCTTGCTCCGGATCGTAGTTTTTTTGGCTAAAAATGAGGATCCTCTTGCAAGGTGGGGCACCTTGGAAAGTCATCCCACTTCCACAAGATCCTTCTCTCTGCCCAGTATCAACTTTAAGAGCCTTTCTATCTCGCACATCCTCAAGATCCTCAGGTTCTCTCTTCATGAGAGAAAAAGGTGGTACTTTATCAGTAAAAGGAATTAGACAACAGATCCTTTACTTCATTAAACAAGCCAATCCTGATTCATTTCCAAAAGCCACATGACATCAGGGGTTAGTAGCCACCTCAATTAACTACTTTTCAACATATGAACTTCGAGGATCTTAAAAAGTATACTGGATGGAAATCTCCGACAGTCTTTAAACGTCACTACCTAAAGTCCTTGGAATCTTAAAATTTTCTGCAGTAGCAGCGGGAAACATTGTTTCTCCTGATACTGTATAGTAGTCATAGTATAGATCCAGGTCTCCTTTCTACCTACCTCGTCCAACATGCCTCACCCTATCGCCATGCTATTCGGATACTCTAGCCTTAGCCGCTGAGATCATATTGGTGGATTGTCCCTTATTTTTTTTTTTTTTTTTTTTGCTAGGGACATCCACACTATGTACTTATAATGTACTTCAGTGTACCTACCCTTATTTTTATGCTAGGGTAGGACACAATGTGTTTGTATATTATGTAATACCTTATTTAAGTGAATCTATTTTGTTAAATTGCATTGCATTATTGGTAAATTACTATGTTTAATATAAGTATATTACTATGTTTAATATAAGTTAATTTTAAGTACTTTATATTATTGACTTGCTTTTTTATGTCATTGTTTAGAATAAGTTAGCTTTAAGTACTTAGTTTGTATTCTGTAATATACCTGATTCACTTATATTATATCCCTCATTTTTTTACAACTGATTTTCATTTGCCCTTTTTCCCATCTTGTCTGTTTCTCTGGTACTCTTTCATAGGCCGACACGAGCTGAGCCCAGAAAAAGGATTTTGACGTAGGAAAAATCTATTTCTGGGTGATTGCTCGTGTCGCCCTATGAAACCCACCCTGTATTTGTTTGCCCTCCCCTGCAGGACAAGATGTTCATAGATTAAGGATGACCGTTAGGGGCGCTGCTGTCCGTGGCGTCCCTAGTAGTAGTAGTAGCGGCCGCATCACCCGTTAGTATCAGCTCTCTCTAGTGGGGATTTTGATTGGAAGGTCTAAATGGTGAATGTCTCGTGGTAGTGATCCCACTCGCCCCTATTCTCATTACGACACTTCTTTATAGAGTGAGCGAGTCAGTTTTACTGACATTTTCTTAATTTTGTTTTCTCTGGTAATTTTAGATTAATTTTGCCTAGAAAGAATGATATTAAGGATCTTTCATTAGGGCGACACGAGCCAATCACCCAGAATAGATTTTTCCTACGTCAAAATCCTTTATATATATATATATATATATATATATATATATATCATATATATATATATATATATATATATATATATATATTATATATATATATATATATTTTATATATATATATATATATATATATATATATAGATATATAGTATATATTATATATATATATATATATATATATATAGATATATATATTATATATTATATATATATAGATAAATAAAGATATATGCACGAAGGAATAATAAACGAAGCAGGATCTGCGAGACCTTTTGACATTAAACGTCTTTACTGAGCAGAAACTGACTTAAATGCGCAAAAGACAATACTAGAAGATTCGTATAAACTGACAGATAGGGATTATAAAGAGATTAGTACCTAGAATCCGACACACCGGAAGATGAGAAACCTTCCCAAACAAGCATAAACAATGGGTGCCAATTAAAGGTTAAGACAATCATCTCAGATACAAGGACAAGACAATTAAAGGATTATAGGTGACAGCTATTCAGAACTTGGTAAACAAAACCATATTCACAATACATGTCAGATATACATTACAACAATGATAACTCTAAGGCAACTGATTTTTATATTTAAGTCAGTAATTATATCTTTGAGTCATTCTTAAACATGTTACAAATACAAGGGTCTAAATGAAAAACGGCCACGACTAACATTGAAATTACAATGAAAAGTAAGTTGTATTAAAGCAGATTCTAAAAGATTTGCGTGATAAGACATCTCTTAACCTTGCAATTACTGAACATACCAAACCCAATTTATTCGGTGGTTGTTTTTCACTTAAATGAATGAATATTTGCATTAGATGTTTGCCCAGTTTTTACAGAATATTTATGCTGGCTTAGCCTTACTTCTAGGCCTTTGCTAGACTGGAATTTTATATATATATATATATATTATATATATATATATATATATATATATATATATCTATATATATATATATATAATGGTCCCAGAGAAAGCACAATATATATAATTCCATGTAAGGATTGTCCCTAATTTTATTTCGGACAGTCTAGCAAAGGCCTAGAAGTAAGGCTAAACCAGCATAAATATTCTGTAAAAACTGGGCAAACATCTAATGCAATATTCATTTCTTTAAGTGAAAACAACCACCGAATAAATTGGGTTGGTAGTCAGTAATTGCAAGGTCAAGAGATGTCTTATCATGAAATCTTTAGAATTTGCTTTAATACAACTTACTTTTCATTGTAATTTCAATGTTAGTCGTGGTCTTTTTCATTTAGACCCTTGTATTTGTAACATGTTTAAGAATGACCTCAAAGATATAATTACTGACTTAAATAAAAATCAGTTGCCTTAGAGTTATCTTTGTTGTCATGTATATCTGACATGTATTGTGAATATGGTTTTGTTTACCAAGTTCTGAATAGCTGTCACTTATAATCTTTTAATTGTCTTGTACGTACTTGTATCTGAGATGATTGTCTTAAACTTTAATTGCACCCATTGTTTATGCTTGTTTGGAAGGTTTTCTCATCTTCCAGTGTGCGGATTCTAGGTACTAATTTTCTTTATAATCCCTATCTGGGGGGGTCAGTTATACGAATCTTCTTGTATTGTCTTTTGCCCACCATTTATGTCAGTTTCTGCTCAGTAAAGGAGGTTTAAACGTCGAAAGGTCTCGCAGATCCGCTTCGTTTATTTTTCTTCGGGGCATATCTTTATATCTTTATTTATGGGATTTATCACGTTCCTAACTTTTCGTGATTCAGTTATACATACATACATACATACATACATACATACATATATATTATATATATATATATATATATATATATATATATATATATATATATATTCAATAGCTATAAAAATGCATGGTATGTTGTTTTCAAGACACTCAAAGGATTAAAAGTAAGGCTTTCTTACGATTTTTTATGGGTTTTTTCGGACGACGCCAACCCAAATGGAAGAAATATGGATCCAAAATGGCAGTATGTTAAAAAAACTCAATATAAATGAAAAAAACTCAATATAAATGAAATAGGAGTTTTCAAGATGCTGAAAGGAATAAAAGAAGGTTTTCTTAAGATTTTTGATGGTTTTTTGGACGTCGATCTGAACGGAAGAAATAAGATTTACATTCGTAGAACAACAGTCACTAAATATTGATTTTTCATTTTCATGAATAAATACATCATGATAAAATAAAAAAGATTTGTACTAATTTTCAAATACTAATTTCTGGGTTTGACCTATGTCTGCCAGTGAAAAGTACCTGTAGCTTGCTTTTCTAGGTATAAATAGATTCTAAATATACCAGAGAAAAAGCTAAAATGGAATGCTGAAGTTACTACCTTCAGCTCGATCACCGAAGGGCGTCGGTATAAGCACTGGGGCGAGTGGAGGCCACTATCACAGGACTTCTGCCAATTATAAGATTCCTTTCAAAGTCCCTCCCACGGCAAGAGCCGTTACAAAGACTACCCCTTCTACCTTCCGCTCGCTACTACTACTTACATACTACCACGCCCAGCATCAACATTCCTGTAATTAGCTGCTTTGTGTACGCACGTGTCTTCGTTGCTCCCCTTGTGCTTTCTTTTGGCGAGATGGCTACTGCAGAGCTTCCAGTTTCTTCTTCCAAGTTGGGTATTCCATTTTGCGTTTTGGTGTGTCGTGTCATCACGATGCATCCCCTTTTTTGCCTTTTAGGCATCCTTAATTTTACGAACCAGGGTAACGCTTTGTTCATCCGCCATTTTGGGTGCATCATCAGACGCGTGCGCTATTTATCCTTGGTTATTCATGATACCCTGTTTTATAGTTACCGCTTTTACGTATTCCCATGCATTTTATAACTCCTACTGTATTTGGAGTTCTGATTTTACGTTATTTATCTTATGTCGTAGGCTCTAACGCCCTCCTGACATCCTCTGGGGTCCTTACTTTATAGTTTATTTTATATGTTTAGCCTTTGGCTTTTTTCCCCAGTCCCTCAGGAACATGTTTGTTCACCTTCGTACGTATTATTTATTTGGTATTTTATATGTGTGTAGTAGTGTTTTTGGGGTTCCAGTTAGCCTACTGTACGCTAGTGTGATAGAGAGAGCGAGTCCTCTCTCTCTCTCTCTCTCTCTCTCTCTCTCTCTCTCTCTCTCTCTCTCTCTCTCTTGCATTTTTATGCATACATACTTTACTATTTTCGATGTTAGCCAGACATGCACTTGATTTTACGCACGTTTATGATTTTCATATCACTGTGAGGTTGGAAGTTTTGCTCTCCCTCCCTGGCTTACCCAACCAGGCCTAGGTTAGGTTTTGGAAGGTAGGCCAGGTGATCCTACTCCTCTACCCTTAGACCCTCCTTCGTCCTCCCCCTCCTGCCTGCGCTACGTTGCTCGCGGGGAGGACGATCCAGTTTTGAGTGTCTCTCTCGTCATGTTGTTGAATCTATCCTCCCTACCTGACCAGATCGACATTTCGATTTTGGAGGGCTTGGTTGAGTGACTACCATCCTCGTTATGACGTCCTTGGAGGGTTAGGTTAGATCCCTGCGGTGTCCCCCCCCTTTTTTCTCCTACTGCCCCTTGCAACTAACTCTTCCAGTGATGCCTCGTTATTGTAGTTTTTATTTATGTTGTGGTTAGTTTGTGTATCGCCTTGGCCTCGCCTCCTTTAGGGTACCAGTTGGCCTGCCACCTCCTGCCCCTTTAGTTGTAGGCTATAGCCTCCTGTAAGATGGTGATCACCGACCGGTTGCTGTGACCAAACAATCACGACTGGCCACCCCATAGGGGGCAGTCGGCCTACTGCCCCCTACCCCCTTCAGCAGTAGGAATAGTACAGCTTCCAGTAGGTGGTGATCTCTGATCAGGTGCTATAGCCAAGCGATCACGACAGCCATCCCCCCCCCCCCCCCCACACACACAACACACAAAAAAAAAAAAAAAAAAGGGGGGGGGGGGGGGGGGGGTGGGGGGGGGGGGGGGGGGCTTCGCCCAGCGCTTTTTTTAGCTCGCGGTGCAAGTAATTTTACCGATAAATGGCTGCTAGATTATCTGCTATCCAGAGAGGGAGGGATGGGTTGGAGGGGAGTGGTTACTGCTCAGTTGTCCCTTCTCCCTGCTGTCTCAGCCTCCCCACTCAGAGTTGCACTTCTAGCTATCTTAGAATCACTCCCCCCCCCCCCCCCACCCCCCCCCCCCCCCCCCCCCCATGTGTTCAGGTTCAGGCCTAGGTCTCACCTTTTCCCCGTTCCGCTCGTATCAGCCTGTCTCCGCCGCCGTTACTTTATGACAACGGGATTATGAGACTCCAGAGTAAGCCAAGTCCTTAAGAGATTACTCCAGTTGACCAATGTATTGTTTAAATCTCTGTAGGTATATCTCCAGACCCATAGGGTTCCGATGTAGTGCGGTCCACCACCACACTCGCCGCCGGAGTTTATCATACCAGGTCTCCGCCGCTCAGTTTCTGTTTTCTTGATTTGCTGTTCCCCCACTCCGGTGGGGACGGTAAAGGGTTCAGGTATGCAACTACGTTAATTCGTAACCTGTCTGATTCAGTACATCAGGACTCAGGATTAGGTCTTTCCTTCTCCTCGGTCTGACCCGTCTCAGACACCCCTTTACTGGACTTACCTTTATCTTCTCGAAGACGGATTCCGGAGCAGGCGGAAACACCCAGAGCTTTTTTCTTTATTCATTCAGTGAGTTGAAGTCATTTAGTGAGTAAGTCATGCGCCGTCCAACTCGAGGACTACCTGATCTGGCACCCCGATGCTTGTACGGCGTGCTATGACATGGTGAACATAATCTCAGATGAGATGGTATCTTCCTCACCTCGTCTTTTCCGTGAAATTTCTGTATTACGGCAACTTTATGAAATTTCTTGGATATACTATCCCCAGATGGGATACTAATTCGATTCCCTTTTTTACAGGCTGGCTTGCTGGGTCGGAGGTTTTGGCAGGAACGCCGCCGCCAAACAGCCCTGTGCTCCCTGTTGTACCTGGAAGCCACGGCTAAGACGGCTGTTCCTGCGGAGATTGCAAACCCCATCATCGAGAACATCCGACCGGAGACGTTGCCCCTCCCGGAGGACCAAGACTGCCACCTGGTGGCGGAAGAGGTGGCGGCCATCAGCCTCCACCGCGAACCCATGGCCACCGAGGAGGAGGTAGGTAGGGAGGTAAGTGAGGCAGGTAGTCTCTTTAGCCCCACTTCTTCTTCTTCCTCTTCCTTCCAGGGCTTTACTAAGTCCGCCCCTCTTAGGATAGATCAGCTTCAATCATTCCCAAAGTCAAGATGATTAAGGCGAGATCCCTTCCAAAGGGATCCAAACCTGCTCTGGCAGGTGCGGCTAAGTCGTCCTCGGCCCCCAAGCCGTCGACCTGTACGGCTAAGTCGCCCTCTCTCAAGGCTTCTCCCCTTCCTAAGGGGTTGAGATCCAAGACCTCCAGAACCAAGCCGACGGAGTCCGGCTTTGTCCAAG
Source organism: Macrobrachium nipponense (assembly GCF_015104395.2). Classification (NCBI taxonomy): domain Eukaryota; kingdom Metazoa; phylum Arthropoda; class Malacostraca; order Decapoda; family Palaemonidae; genus Macrobrachium; species Macrobrachium nipponense. The sequence continues at coordinate 42,170,599 of NC_061108.1, forward strand.
AGGCATTCGCTAATCTTATAGTAATGTTGAAGGTTAGTGAAGCAGTAGATAATAAGCTTGAGTCAATGTCCACTCGACTCGCTTCGGGCCTAGAGACCTCGGGACAAACAATATTGTCCCTGACTGAGAGGATCCGAGCCCAGGAGGAATTGGTGACCGGATTCCTCCAGTCCGGGACCACGACACAGACCATGACGGTTCCGGACGCGTCAAAGCTTCTGCCATTTGATAATAACAACCCGTGGCGGTTAGAGTTGCATGCCCCATACTTAGATGGGAAACTGACGATCGAAGGTTGCGGAACCCGACCGGTAGAAGACTTTGCGTTCTTCCCGGAGGGTCTCCAGTTTCCGTTTCCGGGATTTGCTAGACTAGCAGAAGACGTGCTAGTCAGGGTAGACAAGGTCCCGAAAGAGACCGTGATCTACCCTAGGGAGCAGGCCCAAGCTGTATGGGTCCACACCCTTACAGAATGGGACTGCGTAAATACCAAGTTAACACCCCATAAGGGCAGCTTCACTATGTTTGTGACCCTGGAAGGAGTTCCGTCGCCTTGTACATCTAAGGTTGTGGAACTGACTTTGCAAGCAGCGGTGGAGGATAAGTCCTTACCTGTTTTAAAAGAGACTGAGGCTACCTCCTTATTCTTCCCCGCAGATGTAGAGTTTTGGACTGACGCTCCAGCTACGTTTACAGTAGGTAAACTCGATCCAGAGTGCGCCTCCACCTTGTTCGCAGAGAAGCTACCCAGGATTCCGGATCACTTGATCAAGGCGGAATTCGAGGCAAGATGCAGATTGGGCAGGTCGATCAACTCAGTCACCTCGGCGGAGTTGATCGCTACAACCTTCACCGATGAACATCTGTTCCAGGTCCACATGAAGTCTCTGTTACAGACCTTCCAAGTGGACCTGTATGATTTTATTGTGGCTAGACGAGCCTGCAGGAAGCACATTCTTGCGGGTGCTTCCATAAGGCATGAACCAATCAAGCTTATAAAACCTTCAATCTGGGGCGCCAACCTATTCCCTAAAGACGGGGTCAAAAACGTCTTCCATGAGGCGGCTAGAGCCAACCAGAGTCTTCGTGTCTGTTGGGGACTTCCTTTCAAAAGGTAGTTTGATACCCCCGGACCCCAATCCAGACCTAGGAGGAGGCCAAGGAAATTCCATCCTTACCAGCCCTCTCATCCTCAGGCGGTTGTTCAAGCGGTCCCAGTCTCCCAGGTCGATAAGCCTTCGACATCCAAGGCTCAACCACAGCAACAGTATATCCTAGTTCAAACTCCGCCAGCTCAGCAACCCTCAACCTCAACAACCTTGGTAGCTTCCCCAGCCTTCAACCCCTCCTATGAGTCACGAGGATCATTTCGCGGCTACAGTAGGCATGCCGGAAGTAGAAGAGCCAGAGGTCGCTCCCGGCAGCGAGGTGGGTCTAGAGGCAGGGGCTTCAGAGGAGGCAGAGGAAGCAGACCTGCACCCCACCAGTGAGAGTCTGCAGGTGGGAGGGAGATTATATCTCTTCCGGGACCATTGGACCTTCAGTCCGTGGGCCCGCAGCATTGTTTCGAAAGGTCAAGGGTGGAAATGGGAGAAAGGGCCTCCCCCATCAGTCAGTTTTCACAGACTCCGACAACGGACCTACTAGACTATGCCAAAGATCTCCTCCGAAAGAAGGCAATAAAGAAAGTCAAACGCCTAAGGTTTCAAGGACGTCTGTTCAGCGTACCAAAAAAGGACTCTGACAAATGAAGAGTGATTCTGGACTTGTCCCGTCTCAACTCATACATTCAATGCGACAAATTCCGCATGCTGACCGTCTCGCAGGTGCGGACCTTACTTCCCCGTGGGGCTGTCACCACCTCTATAGATCTTACAGACGCTTACTATCATGTTCCGATAGCAAGAAATTTCTCCCCGTACCTAGGCTTCAAACTAGGAAAGCAGGCTTACTCATTCAGTCATGCCATTCGGGCTCAACATAGCGCCCAGAATATTCACCAAATTAGGAGAGACGATAGTTCAAGAGCTAAAAACTTGAGGGGTAATGTTAGTAGCTTACCTAGACGACTGGCTCATTTGGGCAACCAACGACGAGGAGTGTCTCAGAGCAACAGCAAAAGTGATAGAATTCTTGGAATATCTGGGTTTCCAGATAAACAGGGAAAAATCTCAGCTCATCCCAGCCTCCCGCTTTCAATGGCTGGGAATCTAATGGGACCTAAACACGCACAAACAATCTCTCCCATCCAAGAAGGTTAGAGATAGCGAAGGCTACAAGACAGTTCCTCAAGAACAAAAAGGCTTCTCGTCATACCCAAGAGAGAATTCTAGGTTCGCTGCAGTTTGCCTCGGTAACGGATGTCCTGTTGAAAGCCAGACTGAAAGAGAGCCAATGTCAAATTCAGGGACAAGATCTCTATAATTCCGCCGATATTAACGAAAAGGCTCCGTCCATGGACGGAACGCCGGAACCTGTCCAAGTCAGTACTGCTACAATTCCCTCCGCCGTCTCTAACAATCCACGCGGATCTTCTCTGAGCGGTTGGGGAGGTTACTCACAATACAAGAAAGTTCCAGGAACGTGGTCGGAGATGTTCCGCCAGTTCCAAATCAATGTTCTAGAAGCAATGCCCATTTTCCTGACTCTAAAACGCCTGGCTCCAGCCAGAAAAGTTCATATAAGGTTAGTCTCAGACAGCTCAGTGGTAGTCCATTGCATAAACAGAGGAGGCTCCAGGTCAAGCAAATTACATCACGTAATGATTGTGATTTTCTCATTAGCAACGAAAAATCGCTGGCACCTGTCAGACACTCACCTGGCAGGAGTAAGGAATGTCATCGCAACCTCACTATCTAGGACGGCTTCGCTGGAGTCGGAGTGGTCCCTGGACATGAAATCATTCCGTTGGATTTGCAATCAAATTCCAGGCCTTCAAGTAGACCTGTTCGCCACAGAATCCATTCACAAACTCCCGTGTTACGTGGTTCCCAACCTGGACCCTCTAGTTCATGCCACGGATGCGATGTCCATAGACTGGAACGGTTGGCAGAAGATTTATCTGTTTTTGCCGGTGAATCTTCTGATGAAAGTCCTGCACAAGCTAATCTTTCACGGGAAAGGTAGCATTGGTTGCACCCAACTGGCCGAAGAGCAACTGGTTTCCTCTTCTGCTAGAACTGAATCTCTGGCCCAGACGGATCCCCCGTCCAGAACTGACTCAAGTAGTACAAACTCGGACTGTGTCAGCTTCCTCAAGAATTCTGAGTGCCCTAACTTTATGGACTTCATGAAGTTTGCAGCCCAGAAGGACGCTAGCATCGACCCACTAAACATCTTGTTCATAGAATCAGATAAAAGAGAGTCAACGCTCAGACAGTATGATTCAGCGGTGAAGAAATTGGCCATCTTCCTAAAAGAATCTGATGGCCAAAATATGACTACAAATCTGGCAATTTCGTTCTTTAGAAATCTATTCGAGAAAGGCCTAGCTGCTAGTACCATTACCACAATCAAATCTGCCTTAAGGAAGATTTTTCAGCTTGGCTTTAGTATTGATTTGTCAGATTCGTACTTCTCTTCAATCCCGCGAGCATGTGCCCGCCTGAGACCAGTAAACCGCCCTCATACAGTCTCCTGGTTTTAAACGATGTACTTAAATTAGCCTCAGACACTGATAATAATTCATGCTCATACATAACTCTTCTCAGGAAAATTTTATTTTTAATGAGTCTGGTGTCAGGCGCCAGAATATCTGAACTCTTGGCTCTCTCTAGAGACCCAAACCATGTCGAATTACTCCCGTCGGGTGAAGTACTACTATCCCCGGATCGAAAATGCTTGGCTGAGAATGAAGACCCACAAAACAGGTGAGCTCCGTGGAAAATTATTCCTCTTACACAAGACACATCATTGTGTCCTGTCGTCACCCTTAAATCCTACTTGGCCAGGACTTCCGAAAAGTCTTCAGGTCCCCTTTTTATTAGAGAGAAGGGCTGTACGATTTCCCTGAAAGGTATTAGACAACAAATCCTCTAATTTATTAAACAGGCCAATCTGGGTTCAGTTCCGCACGTCCATGATATCCGAGCAGTGGCTACCTCAATTAACTATTTTCACAATATGAATTTCGAGGACCTGAAGAAATATACGGGTTGGAAATCTCCGGCAGTATTTAAACGCCACTATCTCAAAAACCTAGAGGCCCTTAAATTCTCAACGGTGGCTGCAGGGAGCATAGTCTCCCCCGAATGACCGAACCCTAAACCTCTATTCTATTGCTCTTTCTGCTAAGCCCTTTCTTCCTTGATACTCACTCCTTCCTGCCTGCCTCGCTCGTATCCCCTACCATCCTCCCTCCTCCGGTGCCGGGCTGGTTTGCTTGCCATTCCGTCGCCGGACTTGTATATAACTTTGGGACCCGTCTTTTGTATCCCTTACCTGTTTCGTACATACTCTTATGTATTTATCATTTCGATTCAGATACCATTGCATTGTATTGTTTCTTTATTACTAGTTATTAAGTTTTAATTTAAGACTTAGTTTTAAGAATTCAGATAAGTTTGTCCGTTTCTCTCACGGCTCAATAAATTTATTATGTAGTGAACTTTAAGTTTCATTATTCCTTCTATCCATTTGTCTGGTATCTTTCAAGCTTGTATGGCAATTCTCTGATACTTTTTCACCGGCAGACACAGGTCAAACCCAGAAAAGGGATTTTGACGAAGGAAAAATCTATTTCTGGGAGAAGACCTGTGTCGCCCAGTGAACCCGTCCCTCTTTCTTTCCTGATCCCCCACCCTGTAGCCAGTCCAAGCTTGGTTATCTATTCCAGGAATGAAGATGCCAGGTGTGGTAGTAGTAGTAGCGAGCGGAAGGTAGAAGGGGTAGTCTTTGTAACGGCTCTTGCTGTGGGAAGGACTTTAAAAGGAATCTTCTAATTGGCAGAAGTCCTGTGATAGTGGCCTCCACTTGCCCCAGTGCTTATACCGATGCCTTTGGGTGATAAGAGCTGAAGGTAGTAACTTCAGCATTCCATTTTAGCTTTTTCTCTGGTATATTTAGAATCTATTTATACTTAGAAAAGCGAACTACAGGTACTTTTCACCGGGCGACACAGGTCTTCCCCCAGAAATAGATTTTTCCTTCGTCAAAATCCCTTATTAAGGTAACCATGGAAAAGTATCAAAAAAGTTTTAAATTAAAATCCAGTGAAATCCCAAAACAGCTTACAAAATAAGCACAACCTCTCTCCCCCCCAATTAACTCTCTCTCTCTCTCTCTCTCTCTCTATCTCTCTCTCTCTCTCTCTCTCAGAATGGTGAAAATTTGGAGGGTTTTTTTATGAAAGGCTATACAAAAATAGAGGTTACATTGTTTTCAAGACACTCAAAGGATTAAATGTAAGGTTTTTTTTACAATTTTTTATTATTATTTCGGGTTACAACATGGCGTCAGAACGAAACCACTGTTGTCAACCGGAGACTGCATGTATGAGTAAGTTAACATGTAAATATGTAGCTAAATCCCACATTGCAATGGGGGTGGAATGAATGGACTAAACTAATTCAATGCACTAGAAGTGTTATTACTGAACTAGAGGAGAGGTTAACACTAAGTGTTTGTTGCTGCTTACCAAGCAAGAGATCTACAGCAGATGCTACCTCTGGTGGTGCTCATCTTAACCTTGTAGGGCAAGGCAGAGAGCTGGGGGTCGCCTCTACATCAGTGGAAGTCTGGCTACTGACGAGATGTAATGCAGAAAATATATGCCCTTGCCATGGACACAGTACCATGACAAAAAGACTAGAGAACAAATCTGCCACCATCCAACATGTGAAATCTGCCACCATCCAACATGTGATACTAAAAGATTACTAACCAATCAATGTACTAGTGGGTACTCCAGGTACCAAGTACTGCCCCTGTCTCCCCATAACCTGACATCCTTAACAAAAGGAAAAGATAGAAGAGATTGTCTCTCTACTATGCTTCCTCACACAAAACCATGCCAGCCACCCCTAATGCACAAAGGGTACTGTAATTTTCAAACACTGTTTCTATTTCTTTCAAATATTGTGAAGCAAAGATAGACTTACACCTCCAATAAGTTTGAAGGATCACAGAAAGTGACAAGTTATGCTTGAAGGAGAGAGAGGTGGCAATCGCTCTGACTTTAAGCAATGGGAAAGAGTTCTCCTGTATTCGGGAATGAGCATCAGATATCAGGTCTCTAATGAAGAACGAGAGGGGTTCTTGACAGAACAGCAGTAGTTACTAGAAGGTCCTCTGATCTCCATTTCCGTTCTATCCAAGTAGTAGCTCGATGCTCTTTCTTCCTTATCTGGGACAAGGATATCCAGTAAGATCCTTACATGAAAAGAGCAAGGCCATGGTTTACTGGTTTCCTCTTTCTTGGCTAGGAATCCCAAGGTGAAAGAGCCGACCGAGTCATCTTAGGAGAATCTGAATCTTCTGTCTATAGTGTGTAGCTCATTCACGTGTTTAGCCATGGCCAATGCTACTAGGAACAGTGTTTTGCGCAAAAGGTTCTTGAGGGGCTCGAAGGGAGCAAAAGAGAGGAAGGCAGTTGTTCCTTGATGTTGAGAATTAATTTATGAGGGGGTCTGCTCCACATCTCCACAGGTCGGTGCAAATCCTATTGTCCAAGGAACCATTATTTTGTGGGCCAGAACAGAGCTACAAGAGTCATTGACACATTGCTGTGAGATGTGAACTTGTTCAAGACTTCCCTGACAAAGCTGAAGGGAGGGAAGGCATAGTTCAGGACTTCCCTGACAAAGCTGAAGGGAGAGAAGTCATAGAGGTCATGGCCTGACCAGTCTATCGGCAGAGTGTCCGTCACCCACGCCAGAGGATCCACAGGTCGGTGCAAATCCTGTTGTCCAGACACCATTTGGTGGGAAGAACTTGTCTCCTGATGGCTCAGCTCTTCTGCCAGGACATTTAATTTACCTTGAATGAAGCGGATGACGAGTGCCACTCGATTTTGATGAGCCCATAGAAGCAGCTCTTTTGAATGGCCTTTAACTCCTAGACAATGTTATGGAACTTTGCCTCTTCTGGAAACTGTCCCGGAAAATTCCAGAGTACCTAGGAGGGCTCCCCAGCCTAGATCAGAGGCGTTGAGTAGAAATCCAGATTGAGGTTAGGAGGAAGGGCTCTCCCCTATGAAAATCTTCTCTATGGAAGCCACAACTTGAGATCAGACTTCATCTTCTGAGTGATAGGAAAGACCATTGAGTCTGGTTGAGTCTTCCTGTCCCAGTTGGCTTTGAGGAAGAATTGGAGAGTTATTGTATGCAACTTGCCCCAATGGAACGAAGGTCTTGATTGAAGACAGCGTTCCTAGAAGATTCATCCACTGCAGGGCTGAGCACAACAAGAGAGGGAGGCACTTGTTGACCGACTGAATAGAGTTTGTGACACCCTTGGTTGACCGAGAAGCCTGAGAAGTCCGAGAGTTGAGAATCACCCCCAAATAAAGAACCTCCTGAGACAGAACCAACTGAGACTTCTGGAGATTTAGAAGGATTCCTAATTCTTGGGAGAGTTGGAGCGCTGTCTGCAGGGCCTTCATGCACTGTTCCTTTGACAGAAAGTGAAGAATCCAGTTTTTTAAATAAAGGCCAATGTTGATGTTTACTAGGTGAAGCTATTTGGCGAGAGGAGAGAGAACTCGAGGGAATACCTGAGGGGCAGTGGAGAGAGCCGAAGCATAGGGACCGCAACTGAAAGACCTTCCCTTGGAAGATGAACCTGAGAGACTTCCTGGACACTGGATGAATGGGGGATGTGAAAATATGTGTTCTACATATCCAGAGTGATCATCCAAGAAATGCAACAACAAACCCTCCAAGGAGGGTGAACCCTGTATCCCAAAAGACGCCCAGACCGCCGCCATTTTGGATGACACTGAATCTGAAATAAAGGAATGAGATGAGGCAGCCTCCTCCTTGCAGGGAAGAAAACTGGAACCCGAGGTAGAGGGGGGGACTACATTTCACATAAAATCACCCAGTGGCACTCCCAATACAGCATTTTAATGTCAGATTCAATGAACTTACCAGTAAATCTTGGCCTAGTATATGAGAGAGAGAGAGAGAGAGAGAGAGAGAGAGAGAGAGAGAGAGAGAGAGAGAGAGAGAGAGAGAGAGTCACCTTTTTCAGACTGCTAATGTTTCTTCCATCTCTTTATTTATCATACCTTCTAGTTAAATGAGCTAAAAAAGCAAATGAGAATGATATGATAAAGGTATCGTTAGTACCGTTATAATCATTGCTTAAACGCTGCAGCCATAAAAAACTGAACAATAACAGTTTTTTGCTAAAACAACCGAACCAAATCTGATAATAACAATGTTTTGCTTGCATTTCAGCCATCGTACAATAATATACAGTAGTACAGTGTTTCTCAACCTTTTTATCTCAGGGCGCAGCTATGAATTAACAGAAACTTTGGGGTGCTCCTTTCATTTTAATATGGACAAAATACTTATGAAATTTGGATTTATTGTGAAGTTTCAGAAACCTTAGATTGCTGGTATGGTAATACTTTCTTCCAGAGACGATATTCTAATTTTTTTGTGCATAGCGTTCAAGCATATTCAAGCATATATGCTGCATATTCTTATTTTCTTTTAATTGTCTTTTTCCTCACTTATTTCCTTTGGGACTGAGGGATGTACGCATTTCGGAGATTTGTGGCGGAGAATCCGCGCGTGGAGGGAAGGAACGATTTTTTTTAAATTCACCATAAATCTAAATATTTTGCTAGAGACTTCGAATTTGTTTCAAGATGAAGATAAATGATTGAATATTACTAGACTGTAAGAGTTTTAGCTTACAATTGTGTTTTTCGACCATTTCGGTAGAGTCAAAGTTGACCGAACGTGGTTTTTTTTTCTATTTATCGTGATTTATATGCAAATATTTCAAAAATGAGAAAAGCTACAACCTTCAATATGATTTTTTCGGAAGAGTTACCGCGCGGACGTAAAGAAAATGTTATTTTTTTCCTAAATTCACAATAAATCGAAATATTGTGCTAGAGACTTCCAATTTGTTGCAAAATGAAGGTAAATGCTTGAATATTACTAGAATATAAGCGTTTTAGCTTACAATTGCGTTTTTCGACCATTTCGGTAGAGTCAAAGTTGACTGATAAAAGCTACAACCATGGGTTGTTTTTAGTTGTATTGTGCATGAAATTGCGCACATTTCCTTATATAAAACTTTATATAACGGCTAATTTTAAAATGGTGCAAACATTACCACAATCGCATGTATGATTTTTTCGGAAGAGTTACTGCGCGGACGTATGGAAAAAGTTTTTTCATAAATTCACCATAAATCGAAATATTGTGCTAGAGACTTCCAATTAGTTGCAAAATGAAGGTAAATGATTGAATATTACTAAAATATAAGAGTTTTAGCTTACAATTGCGTTTTTCGACCATTTCGGTAGTCAAAGTTGACCGAAGGTTGAAATTTTGGCAATTATCGTTATTTACATGAAAATATCTCAAAACTGATAAAAGCTACAATCATGAGTATTTTATTGTTGTATTCTACATAAAAATGTACACATTTTCATATATAATACTTCATGTAACGGCTAATTTACAATGGTACAAAAATTAAGTCAAAGTGACGAAATAATTTCCGAGATGTGTCACAGATACTTTTTAGTGCGGCAAGAAAGAAATTCGCGCTTGCGCGCCTGCGTAACGATTGTAAACAAAACAACACCTTGATCCGTGAACTCCCAGCATCCCCCAAGGCACGTGATTCAAAAGTTTTAGGCTGGTAGGCCTATAAGTATTTTTCCGCGAATTTTTCCAAACCAAAACATACATCACTTTTTTTGTATTTTATAATGCTATACAAAGTAATATGAGATTGCATACATTATTATTGGATACAGCTAAGTAAAGCATAACTTTTTAAAAGAGCCAAGGAAAAGATGCATATTCGTTACGTTTGTATTTTATGAGGGTCTCTCGGTGCTTCAGCAAGTACTGAAATATGTACCAATAACCAGACAACAACACCATCTATTAACGAAAAAATAACTAAGTCTAGTTCACGTATTTAAGTCAATTTTCCACTCAAAAACACTTCATATAAAGAAAAATAACCTTGTCACATATGAATAGAATTTCTGGAGATTAATTTACGTTAACCAGAAGCAAGAAAATTACTCTGAATTGAGTTAAATCTATGGCGAAATAATCTTACCTCTGCCCTCATCTGAATATTCCAAACCAGAATATGATCGGTTTGTTTGTATTTTATAACACAAATAGTAAGACAAGACTACATACAGTATTATTGGATGCTGCAAAATACAGAATAACTTTTAAAAGAGAACAGGAAAAGATGCATATTCGTTATGTTTGTATTTTATGAGGCGGTTTTGGTACCTAGCCTAAGAAATCAATAACCTAATGGTGCTATAAACCCTACAGAATGTAAAACCCAGTTATGAATATATTTAACAAAAACGATAATCTGATTTTACAATGGTGTTAGCAATTAATACTGATACAACAATATTTTGAAAATATTTTTAAATTGTGCTCGCAATGTGTGCTTACAGCTGTGTATGATCAGGGAGTGATTGAGACCAAATTACAATAACGTAAATTTATCCCATCTTCTAGTTAAAATAAACAGCAAAAAAGAATGATGAAAACATTTTTTTTCGTTAACAGATTACCTTGGGGCAATCTGTTTTAGCCATCAACTAATTTCCATACCAGAACATTGACCGCTATGCTAGTATTTTATAATAGTGTGAGTATAACTATTTAAAAATTTGTGGAAATTATGCATGTTCATTATGTTTTTATTTTATAAATTAATACATAGCCATCACCAGCCTGACATCACTCAATTATGATGATGTCAGACCAAATCTGATTTTTGTTTCGTGTTCAATTTGTTTTTTCTACTAATATATCATAGTCAGAATGCAATGAACCTCAAGAATTGGCTTATAGTAATAAATTACTACACCACATATGTAGCATAGAGTATACTGTAGGTTAAGCTGCTGTATTTGTATGTATATGATATACCATTCTATACGAAGGCTAACTCTTGTTCATGTTATTGAATTTCTCTTTGTACAGAATTATCATAAGCTAACATGCATTGAACCTAAAGATATAGCTGAGATTAATAATTACTATACCGTATATGTGTAAAGTATATTGTGTAGTGTAGGCTAGGATACCCTATATGTAAAGATGGTATTGATTACCCTAGTGTAGGCTAGGCTATATTCGAGATACGATTTTTCCTACAAACGATGGGTTTTTAGAAACTAGCCCCACCATACGTAGAATACCTGTAAATAAAATGGCATTTTAAGAGCACCATCACAGCATTGTAAATACTGTTGGTTGACAGGACTAATGCTAAGAATAGACATCAAGTTAAGGGGGCTGACCGGCTAATGCCAATTTTTAAGGACAGGACTTTGACATTCATACCACTTAATAAGGTGATTTAGGACATCTCCAAACCGCATATGATTTTTGCCTGTGACCTTCCGTTTTGTGACGCCAGGGCAATTTAACCCAAGAATAACCATTTTTCAAATTCTATCTCCTCCCTTGATATTTAATATCTAGACCTGGTATTACTAGTACCATATGTACTCGCGTATCATGCGACGTTTGAAGATCTAACTTTGAAGTTAATTTTAAGAGGGTCGCATCATACCACGAGATATAAAATTAGAGTATATAATAACTGCATATTACTAGTATCATATGATAAAGTACAATCATAATGAATATGCATCTTTTCCATGGATCTTTTAAAAAGTTATGCTTTACTTCACTGCATCCAGTAATAATGACAAATTTTTGAAGACAATTTGTATTTTTCATAGCTACAAACCTTAGGTCTTAACAATAGGATAATTTCTAGCGCCTAGCTGCATCCGGTAAAAAAGTAGATGAAAGCAAGGAATCTTGAGGTATCTGGCAACGTGTGCGTAGATCGGGTGAAGAGTGGTCAAACGCCGAACATCTACACCAGTCTTTCCCAACTCAGGATGACTAAACAAAAAGAGGGGCGGCTAGAGGCGGGCAGTATAACGTTAAGACCTCAGGTTTGTAGCTATGAAAAATACAAATTGTCTTAGAAAATTTGTCATTTGTTCATACGCGTACAAACCCTCGGTCTTAACAATAGGATAGACTCATACTTGGAGGGAGGTATAAGACATCCTAGACCGGCTGGGGGCCTACCCGCCAGTCAAGCTCTCAAAAGAAATAGTTCTTAGAGAGGGACTGAAGCCCGTTGAGAAGCTAGATACACTAAAATCTAACCAATCAGAACCTGAGAGACATACAATGATATATGGGATAACCATTGTATAAGGAACCAAAGAAAAACTGTGACTGTCCAAAAAACAAACAAGGGCACTAGGGTTTGTAGTACCCCGACTCCTCCTTGCCCAGGAGTGGAGCCTATGCTACTAAATAGTGGGCAAGATATTGAATACTGCACGACCACACTACCAGTATGACTATCTCACTCACCTGTATCAGACCAGTCCAGCAAATGACGTGTCAATTCCTTAAACTGCCCGAAGGAAGAAGGAAAGGTACAAGAGAAAGGAGGAGGCCAGCCAACTCACTCAAGAGTCAAGTATGCCTGTCTGATGACTTCCCGTATCCAAAAAGAGATAGTATTCTTAGACACCTCTTCCTTCGTACGGACTGTACTGACAAAAAGCCTGTGGCAGCCTGGTCTAAGGTGCCGAGTCCTTTTAAGATAGTAACGCAGGGCCCGGACAGGGCACAACAAAAGCTCTTGAGCATCACGAACTTCGGAACAAATTCGAAGGACACTGACTTCCAACCCCTGGTGTGCTTCACCTCATAACTCAGACCGTGGAGCTCTCCTACCCTTTTGGAAGATGCCAAAGCCAAAAGGAAAACTGTCTTAAGTGTCAGGTTCCTATCAGATGAGTGGCGCAAGGGCTCATATGGGCTCTTAGACAAGCTCTTAAGAACCAAGGAAACATCCCACTTTGGGGGCTCGAGCTCTATAGGAGAAGACGACTGCTCAAACCCCTTAACTAGCAGGGAAAGTTCCCAGGAAGAGGAAACGTTGATACCCTTCAGGCGTAACACCAAACTCAGAAGCGCCCTGTAGCCTCTAATAGCAGACACACACAAACGTTTCTCGTCTCTGAAGAAGGTTAAAAAGTCTGCTATTCGCTGAATAGAGGTCGCAAGTGGAGAAAAACCCTGTTTACGACACCAATCACAGTAGATCGCCCATTTGCCTTGGTAAACCGCAGAGGTTGACTTCCTGAGACTGCTGGACATGTGCCCAGCTGACTTCTGAGAAAAGCCTCTCTCTCGGAGGAGATAGTTGATAGCCTCCAACCATGAAGAGGCAGGGATTCTACTGACTGGTGGAACCTTTCTGCATGGGGCTGACACAGGAGATGCCGCCAAGGCAGAATCTCCCTCGGAATCTCCGACAACAACGATAGCAATCTGGAAACCATTCCGCCTGAGGCCACAGAGGGGCCACCAGTGTCATTCTGAGACCCTGTGAACCCAACGGATCAAACAAAACGGAGGGAAGGCATACACCTCAAGGTTGTCCCAGGGATGTTGGAATGCATCTTCTGCCAATGCCAAGGGATCTGGGACCACTGAACAGAACACTTCCAAGTTCCTGTTGTAACATGTCATGAAAAGGTCCAGCATGGGTCTCCCCCAAAATCTGGAAAAGCCTGTCCACCACCACTTGATGAAGGGACCACTCTGTGCCTAAGATCTGATCCCAGCGACTGAGTTTGTCTGCGACCACGTTCTGTTTCCCTAGGATATACCTGGCTGAAAGCTCTACCGAATTGCCGATTGCCCACTGGTGAAGCTCGACGGTCAAGGCATGAAGCTGCTGAGAAACCAGGTCTCCTTGTTTGTTCACGTAGTCTACCACCGTGGTATTGTCTGACATGAGAATGACAGAGTGACCCTCTACCATCCCCCGAAACTCCTCCAGACCCAGGAAAGCCGCCTTCAACTCCAAGACGATATGCTGCTGATTGTCCTCTAAACCCTAAATGCCTGAAGCAATGAGGCCGCCTAAGTGCACGCCCCAACCTGTGAGGGAGGCGTCCGAGAACAGAAGGAAGTCCGGAGGGAGAGAGCGCAGAGGGACAACCTTCAATAGATTCTGGTCGTCCAGCCACCAATGAAGGTCTCTCACTTTCAAAGACAGTGGGACCATAAACAGGAGAGAGTCCCCCACCGGAGACCAAAATTTCCCCAGTCTCCATTGCAGAGACTGAAGATGAAGACGCCCATGAGGGACCAGCTTCTCCAGGGAAGGTAGCACTCCCAGAAGAACCTGCCACTGATGAGCTGACTGATGCGACTTTGAGAGGAAGTTGCGCGCCACAGCCCGTAACTTCTCCAATCTCTGATCCGACGGGAAAACTCTCGCCACTGTCGTATCGATGACCATGCCCAGGTAGAGAATCCTTTGAGTGGGTATGAGGTTCGACTTTTCCTGGTTGACTAAAATGCCCAGGTCCAGGCAGAACCGAAGATGATGATCCCTGTCTTGCAGCACCGAAGATGATGATCCCTGTCTTGCAGCAACTTCTCCCTGGAAACTGCCAAGACCAACCAATCATCGAGGCACCTCAGCAAACGGATCCCCTGAGCATGGGCCCAACTTGACACGAGAGAGAAGACCCTTGTGAACACTTGAGGGGCTGTGGTCAAACCGAAGCACAAGACTTTGAACTCGAAGATCTTGCCCGCCAGAGAGAAGCGAAGGAATTTCCTGGACGTGGGATGAACAGGGATTTGGAAGTATGCGTCCTTCAAGTCTATCGACAGCATGAAGTCGCCTTCCCTCATGGCTGCCAACACCGAGCGCGGGGTCTCCATCTTGAACCGTGTCTTTCTGATGAAGCGATTCAAGATGGATAAGTCGATCACAGGCCTCCATCCTCCCGATGCCTTAGGCACCAAGATGTGACTGTAAAACCCCGGGGACGGACGCACTACTTCCGCTATCACATCCTTGTCCAGCATCTTCTGCATCTCCTCCTGAAGAGCCAAGAACTTCAGAGAATCTGGGGGATATGTCTTCCTGAGCTGCGGCTTGTCCGACAGAGGAAGAGAGAAGTCGAATGGCATCAGGTATCCCACCCGAAGGACTTCTACCACCCACTTCTCTGCCCTGTAACACTGCCACTTGGCCCAATGGCCAGCCAGGCACCCCCCACCCGTGGCGCAGGAGGGAGAGGCGCCCAACATACTGACGGCCGCCTTGACCTCTGCTCCTAGGGCCTCTTCTTGGTTTAAAGGAACGAGAGCAAAAGGGGCGTTGATCCTGAGACTTGGGCTGTGACGAACAGGAAGGCCCTGCCAAACTCAAGGTCCTCGATGGCCTACCAGGGGACGATCTCGATTGCTGCTGGACTGGGGGAGAAGGGGGGGGGGCCAAACATCTCTGAGGGCAGGGCTCTGATTTAGACACAGCCTGGTGCACCAGACGGTCCTTGGTGTCAGCCCGACGTCGGTCTATCGCACTGTCGAGTTCGGTCCGTGGAAACAAAAATTGCAATTCTTACAGGTCACCATTCCTCAGGGCCAGGAAAGACTCGGTGTCGAGCGACCTCTCCATCCTAGACAAAGCCGCGTCCCTCCTAATCAGAAGAAGATTAGCCCATAAATTGGCACTGAGGTGAGCCAAATAAAAAAACGCCTTGCCCCCGGATTGCAAAAGACTGGCAAGCGAGGCGGCACTCACCAACCCATCAGGGGACCTGTCAGAAGCTATCTTGGCAATCACGACAGACCAGAGGTCCAGCCAAGAAACCGTCTGCAACATGGAGGGCGCCGTAGATTCCAAGGCTAAGGCATCTTGCGGAGATAAGGACAGAGCCACTGACCTCACCTGTTCCAAAATCAAACCCGGCTTCAGGTGAATGACGTCTGGATTAAGGTGGCGTGACAACAAAAATGCAGAGCTTGTAGCATAGTACTTCTAATGTCTTGTGAGAGGTGGGGGTAGGAGTTTGGTAGAGCCTCTAGAGCGAAGTGAACCGTCCCGGTCAGAAACAGACTGAACATGCACTGACAACGGCAGCTGGAGGGATGATTTGGGGTCCTGAGCAGCTCCCACCAAGCGTCAGCCTTCAAGACGGACCCACTGAACCATTAGGCACATCACTTACCTCAACAGGTGACTCAAGACGGCCATGAACGGACACGGGCATGGCAGCCGTACGTACATAAGATGGGGGGGAAACTCGAGCACTCGAGTGACGGAAAATCCCTTATAGTGGAAGACTTGGAAGCAAGCAAACACTCTGGCTGCACCACCTCCGTGCTCACTTCCTGTGACCTCTTGACAGGCGCCTTCAGGTCTTTACAGCGACGAATAGGCCTGGGAGAAGAAGGGGCACTACCATCACATGCACGGATGGGGGAGGTTGCCACACGCTCGCAATGTGCAAGGAAGGGTTGGGGGTGGGGTGGTTGTACATATGAAGTTTGGCGGCAAAGCAACCCCTGCATAACACACATCACTAACACTGCCCGAAACCACAGCACTCTCGGGAACACGTCCATGCTGTTCCTTCCTCGGCGGCGAAGGAAGGGCAAGGTCCTTAGCCTTCCAATGTCTAACACGCCCAAGAGGCGTAGAGGGGGAAGAGGGGGAGGGAGACAGCACCAGCTTCTTGTACGCACTCTTCTCGGAAGGCGGGGACGAAGCAATGCATTTCCTACCAGTCCTCCAAACCGATAAGGCAGCCAGCTTCACTTCTAAAACAGAGTCCAGCCTCTGAAGCACCGCCTGGCATATGAGCTTGGACTGATGTGCCAGAGAAGGCTCCATAGACAAGGAAGGGAGATGTTTCGAACTGGGCGGCAGAGATGACGTCACGTCAAAGAGAGCCAGCTCGGAGGCGACTGGAAGATACATCATCAATGAGAGTGACGTCACAAGTGGCGGTGACGTCATGACCTCCCCTCTGAGTGAGGGAGAAAGAGACGCCACTGGCAGAGGAGCAATACAATATGGCCGACTGCTCCCTCCCGTGGAGACGAGGCCTGGGGGGGGGGAATGGCCTGGCTGGACTGGGGAGGGGGGGTGCAAGAATCCTCAAAATGTGTTAGCAACCCCCCCTAAGGACGGGGTACCCCCTAGCCCAAGCATCTTCCAATCGCCGCCATTTTGGACGCCTCCGACTCTGGAAGAGAAGATAATGATGAAAAAACCTCACCCTTCTCAGGAACCGAAAAAACTCCCGAAGAAGAGGGGACTACATTACAAATAATACCCTGGCGACCTCCCGATACTTCCATCGACGAATCAATGGAAGAAAAGGAAGGAAAAGCAGGGGCAACGGTACTATGGGGGGGTTGACTACTGCGGAAGACGAAACATCGGGAATAGGAGTAAAGCCCTCCCAAGAAGGAACAGTGGAGACTTCGACATTCCCTCTTACCATAAAATTTCCTCCACTTCTCCAAAGGCCATGCCCAGCACTCTGTACAAGGATTTGTAATTGTACAAAAATTGGAACGGCACCTACTGCAAGTGATGTGAGGGTCCGTCGCTGACGAAGCCAAGAAACGACAACACAGAAATCCAGGAATTCTGGAACACCAACGCTGACGTTGAGAAGGAGCAGAAGAAGCCATAATATTAGGCAAAAACACACACACAAACACACTAAAGGAACGAAACGGGCAAAAAACAGGAAAAAGGCCGAAAGAGGAAAAACCCAACTCTCATCCCAAGGCGGTAAAGAAAGACTGGCGTAGATGTTCTGCGTTTGACCACTCTTCACCCGATCTATGCATGTGTTGCCAGATACCACAAGATTCCTTGCTTTCATCTACTTTTTTACCGGATCCAGCTAGGCTCTAGAAATGATCCTATTGTTAAGACCGAGGGTTTGTTCACATATGAACAAATTACAGGCGGTCCCCCGGGTTACGACGGGTCCGGCTTACGACGTTCCGAGGTTACGACGCTTTTTCTTAAATATTCATTGAAAAATCCGCCCTGGGTTACGACGCTTGTTCCGAGGTTACGACGCTGACGCTTCCGACGCTCCGAGTTTACGACGCTTTTAAAAAACGCATACTATGATAAGAATCCTTTATAGTTTAGCACAGTTTCTCTCTCTCTCTCTCTCTTTGTATTTTCCGACAAAAATAATCACTAATTAGTGTATTTTGATGTTTATTTTCATGACTAAATACATTTCATAAAATATAAAATAAATCAGACTGCGATCATGAAGCCAACAAATACATACGTATTTTTTAGAATTCTTCTTCTGTTTTAATATTACGTTACGTATATGTTTCATTATAGCTGTCAGTAACTCGGTATCTCCATAAAAATAATAATTCTCTCTCTCTCTCTCTCTCTCTTTCTCTACTACAAAGATGTATGTTTTTTTGTATGATAAATAAATTATTTACTATTTTCAAATATTAATATTAATTTATACAGCAATAATATCAATTCATTAAAGAAAATACCATAGTGAATTAGTAAGATTTTAGCTTATACTCTCTCATTTACTGAGACTCGAGATTTTTTATGTACTTGTACTATTTGTTTTTAATACTTTCAAATAATAATAATAATAACTGTAATTACAAAATTCATATGTGATAGTATTTTAAAGAAATACAATACGTACTAATCTATCCATGTCACTTTTAATTAAGGTTAACTCTCTCTCTCGTCTCTCTCTCTCTCGATCTCTCTTTTTCCACACAAGATACTGTATAAATGTGTCATAGTGGTAACTCCCCCCTCTCTTTCTCATTCACAATGAAGTTGCGAGTCCCTCATCCACATTGCTGATGCAAAGGGAAAAAAAAAAATAATAGTTGTTGGCAGTTCAACATCCCTTCCTCAGCTTCAGCTAAAACTTACAGGTTAAAATTTAGCAGTATATGCCCTTGCTGATCTTTTCTACATAATGAGTAAGGATATAGTAATGTAAGAATATATCAGTCCTATTCTCCTTAAGTCATTGGTAACCTAAATATGGTAATGTCACTTTTAATTAAGGTTAACTCTCTCTCTCTCTCTCTCTCTCTCTCTCTCTCTCTCTCTCTCTCTCTCTCTCTCTCTCTCTTTTGCCACACAAGATAATATAATGTGTCATAGTGGTAACTCCCTCCCTCTCTTTCTCATTCACAAATGAAGTTTGCGAGTCTCATCCACATTGCTGATGCAAGATAATAGTCGTTGGCAGGTCAACATCCCTTCCTCAGCTTCAGCTAAAACTTACAGGTTAAATTTAGCAGTATATGCCCTTGCTGATCTTTTCTACATAATGAGTAAGGATATAGTAATGTAAGAATATATCAGTCCTATTCTCCTTAAGTCATTGGTAACCTAAATATGGTAATTTTTTACTATTGTACGATGGTTGAAATCAAAGCAAAAACACTGTTGTTATCGGTTAAGGTTGTTCATAGTAAATCAGCTGTTTCTGGCTGTATGCATTTACACAAGTATAACCTTACTAAAAATACTTTTGGCATTTCTTTTACTTTTTTAAACTTAACTAGAAGATGGGATAGATAATGAAATGGAGGAAAGGGGGTTAGCCTAACTAAAAAATGGAATAGATAAAGAGGAACAGAGATTAGCCTATTGTTATTTGGTCTCATACATTTTAACTCACATGATATGTGGGACAGTGGGATACATAAAATAATTTTTTAAGGGTGAAAATTTGGGGGTCAATGACATGCGAGGTCGTGTGTTACACAAGTATATACAGTATATATAGACATGATGTAGAGCTCCAATCATATGGAGAGTTTTTTTTCTAAAAGTAATTTTTTTTTACTAGATATGAATTTTTCATTATCATAAAAAAATAAACCCTATAAATCAGGGAAAAAAATTTAAGAGAAAAAAATAAAACAAAAATGGGTAAAAAGAGCTTCATTTCATTGTTCTATAATGTCTTTCTAAGTTATATACCAAATTTCTATGCTATAGCTATAAAACTATGGGAGAAGATAGAATTTGAAGGTCAATAAGTGTATAGTTTTGAGATACAGGCTTCCTTTGTATTTTTCTAAAGACAATGTTAATAAATAATTATTATTATGAATTTAATAGTATTCCTTTTTTGGTATTAATAAACCAAAACTATGCTATTTATTATAATTTAATCATAAATGAAGATCCCTTTGCTCATATATCGTAGCCTGGGGCACTGCGTCAAGCAAGACGGGGCACTCTTTCCTACGTAACTCTCTCTCTGTCTCTCCTTCTTCTTCTGTATGTTAGCGAGATGTTTTCCTTGTCTTTTCCTCTTTGGCATAATGAAATTCTTACCGAAGCAAAGATAAACAGACATAAAAGCAAGAGAATGTCAGAGGTGAAACTCGAACGTGCAGTACTCTCTTTTTACAAAGACAATGTTAACCCTTTAATGCCGATCGGACGTATTATACGTCGATATAAATTGTCTGTTGGGTGCCGATTGGACGTATCGTACGTCGATATAAAATTTTTTTTTTTTAATTTGCCGAAAAATACTTATAGGCCTACCAGGCAAAAACTTTTGAATCACACGCCTTGGGGGATGCCGGGAGTTCACGGATCAAGCTGTTTTGTTTACAAGCATGACCCAGGTGCGCAGGCGTGAAATGCCTCCTCCTCGCGTCAGCCAGCAACAGCAACGCGTCGTCCGAGAGCGATTTTTTGCCGCAATCATATTTTGCCGAACTTGTGCGAGAGTTTTTGTATTCGTGGTGGTACAAGACGTACATAGAGATGTCTCAACGATGTATGAAGTGTGAAAGGTGCGTTTTATCCTTCGGGAGGGATCGTGTGAGACGTATTTTGGACTTGGCTGCTGACGAGGGACCAAGCACCCAAGATGACCTCGCGCCTCAACGCAGTTCCGTGCAGCCCCATGTGGACCAAAGTGTTCTAGGACCACTTCGTGTGTCTCGTGTGCCTTTAGTAACCCCTAGGAAGCATCGGGGTGTCCTTAGGGGCATTCGTAGGCATTTGGGAGGCCTCCAACCAAAGGACATTGACAACTACTTATCAGAGCTCGGTCCGGAGCATGTCGCAAGTCCTCATTTTGATGGCGGTTGGTCATCTAGTGATGAGGACATCACTCCCAATGTTAGTGATGATGAATATTAGGCCCCAATGTCCGTTCGAGGGTCACATTCCAAAAATGAGCTCGAATTTAGTGGTTTTAGTGCGGAGGAGGAGGAGGAGGAGGAGATAGCGTCGTCTAGTTTTGTTGCCAATGACAACACAGAAAGCGAGGGCCTAAGTGAGGGAGATGGGCCAGTGGGGGGTTTCGAGTATGAAACCATGCCCGAGCACATGCGCGTGCATGGGCACGTAGAAGGTCAGAGCGTTGGGCCAGCCGAGGTGAAGGTCGGTTGTCCGAGAGCGACAAGGGGTGGTCGAAGGACCCCACCCCACCTACCATGCACCCATTCATGGCAGCACCTGGGCTCATTGTACCTGTTCCACTCACTGCTCTGGGGTTCATTCAGCTGTTCCTTACACGGGAATTGCTGGAATACCTGGTAGTAGAGACAGCGGACTACGCTCGGTACTACCGTGATGAACTACAGACGACATTGTCGTATCACTAGCAGGGCTGCAACCTCACCGATATGGCGCATTTTTTGAGGCTCCCCATTTTTTTTGATATGATGCCTGCTGCCAACATCAGGCAATATTGGAGGAAGAATTTTTTTTAAAGTACCTCCAATGTGCCCAGTGTTATACCCCGTGATAGTTTCCTGGCGTTGGACAGGTATTTCAACGCCTTCAACCAAAGGGCCATACCCCGGAATAACCCTGATCGCCTCATCTTAGTCCGCCCAGTGTTGGAGTACATTCGTGAACGGTGCAAAATTCTCGTGGTTTCTGGCAAGAACCTTATCGACATTCGGTCAACTTTGACTCTACCGAAATGGTAGAAAAACGCAATTGTAAGCTAAAACTCTTAGTCTAGTAATATTCAGTTATCATTTATCTTCATTTTGAAACAAATTTGAAGTCTCTAGCACAACATTTAGATTTATGGTGAATTTTTGAAAAAAGATTTTTCCTTCCCTCTGCTTCCCACCGCAAATCTCCGAAATGCTTATGTCGCATTCTCATAATATTTGCTCTATTTCATATTAGGCGTTTCATATAGTTTTATATATGAAAATGTGCACAATTTCATGTAGAATACAACAATAAATAATTGAAGGCCGTAGCTTTTCTCATTTTTTAAATATTTGCATATAAATAATAAATAAAAAAAATTCGACATTCGGTCAACTATAACTCGACCGAAATGGTCGAAAAATGCAATTGTAAGCTAAAAATCTTACAGTATAGTAATATTCAATCATTTATCTTCACTTTGAAACAAATTGGAAGTCTCTAGAACAATATTTAGATTTATGGTGAATTTTTGAAAAAAATTTGTTTATGTCCGCGCGTTATGAATTCATGAATCGTGATAATATTTTCTGTGTGTCGCTTTGATTGTTTTAAAATGTGTTATATACCAAATGATCGCAATTTAGTGTACAATACAACGAAAAAAGTTAACTCGTTAGCTTTAACCGTTTTGCTCACAGAGCGATTTGTATACAATTTATATGAATTTTTTTCGTGCTATCATATATACCAATATTTATATATGATAATTTTTTTTTCATTTCTGATGGTTGCATACTAAACTTCAGGCAATGACAAAAAAAAAAAAAATGAGCCAAAAATGAACTCTTAATCTTGAACACTAAGCGTGCTGTGATTTTTTGAAAAAAACATTTTTTTCCGCTTCGGCGCTCACTCCCGGACCCCGCCAGCATACGGGAGACGATTTTTATTATACCGCTTCGGCGTTTAAAGATTAATAAATCATGATTATTATGAATTTCATATTCCTTTTTGGGTATTAATAAACCAAAACTATGTTATTTATCATAAAAGAAGATCCCTTTGCTCAAAGACCGTAGCCTGGGGCACTGCACGACGTGTGCGTCAGGCAACACGGGGCATTCCTTACTAAGCACCCCTCCCTCTTTCTCTCTCTCTCTCTCTCTCACTAACTACGCTAATATTGTGGATATTATGATATTCTCAACTCATATTGGAGCGAATTTACTTCTTCTGTATGTTAGCCAGATGTTTTGCTTGTCTTTTCCTCTCTGTCATGATGAAATTAAGGCCAAAACAAAGATAAACAAACGTAAAAGCAAGCGAATCTCAGAGAGGAAACTCGAACATGTAATGTCTTTCATGTTTCTGCTCGCTTTGTACGGTGGTAAGCTAAGAACCTTCCCTCCCGAGACTCATGAAATCACTACAGATGTCATTGCTCACAATTTTTTTGACAATAATTATCAAAATTTATAACAAAAGAAATATTGCATTTTCTTGTATGGATCAATGTTTTTGGCTTACTGAGTTATGTTTACTGATTACCTTGTAACTACTTAAGTTAGAGGAATTTTGACGAAATATTTCGTATATGCATTCTCCATTGCCATACGAAGCTCCACGAATTTTTTCATGACAGAGTTTTTTGCCGTATACCCCCATATATATAGGGGTACTGGCCGGCCCCCTTAACAGTGCTGTAACTTGATACAATACCAAGTTATGGTGCCAACTTATGGCGGCAATCAATTTACGGCGTGGCGTTGGAATGGTTCCCCTGTAAGTCAAGGAACTACTGTGTACAGGCAATCCCTGGGTTACAACGGGTTTGGCATACGAAGTTCCGAGGTTAAGGCGCTTTCCAATTATATTCATCAGAAATTACTTCCAAGGTTACGGCACCTACAACACTGATCTGGCAGAAAATATATGACACCAAAAATGCAAAATAATCAATATTTGTTTTTTTTAATGAAAAGGCAAAAAGAATGTAGTTAACATAGTTTTTAATGCACCCAAAGCATTAAAAGTAAGGTTTTCTTAGAATTTTTGATGATACTCCGGCTTACGGCAATTTTCGGCTTACAACGCGTCTCAAGAATGGAACCCCCGTCGTAACCCGGGGACTTCATGTATGTGATTATATATAAAGATTTCCATATCTTCTTTTTTAAAGAATGGCACCTAAGTTGTTTTTAGCTTTTTGTATACATCATGTAATGCCAAGGAGATTTTTTATTGCAAGGAAATCATGTTTATGTGGAAAGTTCAGTCTGTATGATGGGATACAAAAGTCAAGGCCAAAAGATAATAAAAACTCTTCTCATAGATAAAACATAGCCTGGCAAATTAAAAATACAAGAGCAACGAGCATTAAAGTCAGGAATAAAAATTCCTAAAGCTTTCAATTTTCTTTGGTGTCGTGTGTACATTACTAATAAATGAATCAACAGTTCTGGTAAACAGTTTTTTTAAAAATAATAAAGTCCAACATGGATAATAGAGGGAATAGTTTTTCACATAAATTGTCCAGGGTACATTGCTTTGCTAGGATCTCTCTTGACAACAATTCATCCACGGCATCATGGTAAAATGTGGTGCGGTACAGCGAGGACTTATAAAGTTTGAAACAAACAAACTTCAGATATATATGACTGAGGTAGCAGAAGCAGAGAAAATCCAGATCGCATTTGGCCTTCTCATGTTTCGTAGTATAATTTTCCAGAGTCCTGAGCAGGGATAGGACTTGTGACAGAAATCTAAGTTGAAGCAGTTTGGCCAAGTGGCGGACGGTCCTCAAACGATCTTGAATAGAAACAGGAGAGAGAACACCAGACGCAATATCTCAGCAGAAGAAATAAATGATGGCAGGCAGACAGCTACACATTCCAACAGGGGTTCCAACAAGACAACAGCTTACATAACTGATTTATTGAAACGTTTTGTGGCCCAAGACATTGACACATCTGTCTGGAATAAAATTTCTTATTTGTTTAAAAACATTCAACTAAAAACTATAAAATAAAATACAAAATGAATTTACATAGAAATAGAACTATTTATCAATTTAACAAACGCTAACTAGAAGACTACCTATCAGGTCCAAGGAGAAGAGCAGAATGACAAGAAATTATGTGAGCTGTTGTCTTGCTGGAAACCCTGTTGGAATGAGTAGCTGTCTGCCTGACATCATTATATTTCTTCCACTGGGATGTTGCATTTGCTGCTCACTCTCCTATTTCTACTCAAGATCCGTTTGAGGACTGTCAGCCACTTCGCCCAACTGCTTCAACCTAGATATCCATCACAAGCCTATCCCTGGCCAGGACTCTAGAAAATCATACTATGAAACATGAGAAGGCCAAATGCAATTTGGATTTTCTCTGCTTCTGCAAGCTCAGTTGTATATAAAGTGGTCCCCACCCCCCGGAATAGTTGGAACCTCTATAAAAATGCTTAAAACCTCCTATTTTGTTAGTTAAAACTCAAGAAAAACCCATTAAAAATTTTTATACCTGGTTTTTTTAATAGTTTTATCACAAAAAGTGTATTTTATGATGAAATTGATAAAAAAAACCAGAAATCCGTGGATTTTTCTCATAGAATAATACCGCAAATAGGCAAATTTTCCGCGAATAATGCAGGGCAATGTTCCAGAGAAATCCACAAATGTGTGAGTCTGCGAATCTGGAGAACGCGAATACGGGGGGGTTCACCATATCTGAAGTTTGTTTGTTTCGATCCTTACAAGTCCTCGCTGTACCACACCACATTTTACCGTGTCGCTGTACCGCACCACAGTTTACCGTGATGCTCTGTACGAATTGTTGTCAAGAGAGATCCTTAGCCAAGCAATGTACCCTGGGCGATTTACGTGAAAAATGCAAGAAAACTCTAGAACAACCATTCTCAATGTTATCCATGTTGCACTTTATTATTTTCAAACAAACTGTTTACCAGAACTGTTAATTTATTTATTAATAATGTACACACGTCACCAAATAAAACTGAAAGCTTTAGGTATTTTTACTCCCGACTTTAATGCTTGTTGCTCTTGTATTTTCAATTTGTCAGACTATGTTTTATCTAACAGAGAGGAATTTTTATTAACTTTTGGCCTTTATTTTTGTATCCCATCATACAGACCAAACTTTCCATGTTTCTTTTTTCCATTTGAAGCATTAATCCAAAGAATTAAGAACCTCTATCACATAAACATGAGTTCCTTGCAACAAAAAATCTCCTTGGCATTACATTATGTATACAAAAAGCTAAAAACAACTTGGGCACCATTCTTTAATTCTTTAGAAAAGGAGAAATGGAAATCCTTAAAAAACAGAATAAAAATTAAGACTCCATTAGATAATATATATATATATACATCTATATATATTATATCTATATATATATATTACCGTATATACTCGAGTAATGTGCGATCTCGCATATCATGCGACCCCCAAATTTTCACCAATAAACAGTGGTTTTGTCATGTATCTCATGTATCATGCGAGTTCCTTTTCCGAGAGCGTCAGTTCATAAGGTTGGTGGTTTGGCATGCTAATGGCCGAGTCATTCAGATGTGTGCTGCTGCTAGTCAAGTTACGGTAATTTTCTTACTAACTCGAGAATTTAATAGAAAATCTCAAGATTAAAAAAGAATCCCAAGATAATAAAATAATTGTAAAAATAACACGCCTTTGAGTCGTAAATCATTCTCTCTCTCTCTCTCAGGAATAAATACTGTAATTTGAGTCTTTCACCAACGGGTATCAGTAAACGTGTAGACATTGTGTGCGTGTTTAAAAAAATGTGCAGTACACACATTCCGATGTTTCGGTTTTTGGAATTTTTCAGATTTCGGAAATGTGAGGTCAGATGCATAATCAAACAAACATCACTAATGCAGCAAAAACATTTTTTTGCCTTTATGTTTTTCATTATTGTTATTTATTAATTACAGTTTATTTAAATAAATATTAATATAATACTATTAAATGAATGTGAGATAACTAAGATCACCTATAACAAAATAGTGGGACGATTAATATCATATGTTCACTAATAGCTATTATTTTCAAAACAAACATTCCGTAAAACGCAAAAAATATATGTACATGACAATCAAAATATAATAATGTTTTGCAGTTCAACTTGTGAATTTTAACAATAAGTATGACTATATAATATATTTCACCATATCGATCTTGAAGTTGAAGAGTCGTAAAATTTTGAGGATGGTCCGGGAAAAGGATTTGTGCTTCGTGATTACGTATCGCTACAACACCATGTGGTATTTTCATACCACTATATTGATGACGCATCGCTACGACACACTGATATTTTTCATACCACTACACATTAAAGTTAAAATGATCATATTATATTATTGTTTTCACGAAGAAATAATCATATAAAGAAAATTATTGAGTAATTTTTGCCATCAGCAGTCAGAAAATCACGAACATGGTAACGTTCAAAACTAGTGCCATCCACGGCATATGTCTATAAATAGAACAGAAGCAGAGGGCATTCATTGGATATCAGATCTCCATGGCTACCAACCAACCAATCAGGTGTTAGTTATACTACTCTGTGAATTTCTTAGAATGAACGTTTACACACGCGAAGCTAACGATGATGTGTGTGTTTTGCATACAATACGTAGTTTTAGTTTTTAATAGTGTAAGTATTTTACTGATTACATGAAGAATAGAATGATTCCTTCTCATTACTTTGAATGCAAAATGGTTTGAAGATTCTTCCGCAAAAAGAAAAGAAAAACAATTTCTTTAGAAGATGATACCTATTACTAACGTGGTTGACATAGCTTCAAAACAAAATTCAGCTCTTTAATCTCTGGAAAAATGTTAATCTTTCTGTCTGCTGGTCACAACCTTTATATCCCCGGCGACTAACAACAACTGTTTTGGCTCTCCCACGTGTTTGATCGCATATCTGCCAAATTTATAACAACAACAGAGCGATAAAAACCATTTCTCCCATTACAGATATCAAATATTATCTTTTCCGTTATGCAGAATTCTAGATAAATTACGTAAGTTCACGATTGATAAAGTTTTTTTATGTAATAACAAGAAACGGAGTCAGATTTTCTATACCATGGCATCTCATTTTGGTGCTGTTGCGAATATTTCAACCAGTTCCACGTGCCTTTAAATCCATACTGACTGTACAGTCTGGAGGCAGTTCTCCCTTCTACACATATCTTGATTTCTTAATATCGTAGGTATAGAATAAATTGGTGAGCAAGGAAATATGAAATAAAGCATAACAGAGTAAGTTTGACGAGTGAGTAAATAAACAATCGTATACAAACAGATTCTCTCTCTCTCTCTCTCTGACAAAATAATAGATAAGAAACAATGACTGAATATTGCTTGAATGCGATATGGCAAAGTTTTGGCCTGACTGAAGTGTCGAGTGACTTTGACACCGACTACAAGTTATTCCTGGTCATCTCACAGCCATGGATAGACATCAACTTCACAGCCGAGAAAGGGCAATCGTATACAAAATAATTAGGTATGGAAAATGCGAAATGCGGGCCTATGTTGTCCCATAAACAAAAAAAGCTCTCGCTTGGACAGCTGGAGAGAGAGGAAGAGAGAGAGAGAGAGAAAGAAAGGAGGAGAAGAGAGAAGAAAGAGAGAGGAGGAGAGAGAGAGAGAGAGAGAGAGAGGAGATAGAGAGAGAGAGAGAGAGAGAGAGAGAGAGGAGAGAGAGAGAGAGAGAGACAGAGGAGAGAGAGAGAGAGAGAGAGAGAGAGAGAGAGCAGGGCCGAATAGGAAGGAGATTAAAGTACCTGGGAATGAAAACCCCTTATAATCTTATAATTATAGCCTCGGGGTTTGTCTCAAGGACATTCAAAGGTCTGTCAAACACGGGCAGTTGTTGTTATTGTAAAATTAGCATAAGGGCAGATCTTTAAAAGCCACGCCAGAGAGCTCGCCACGGTGGCAAGACTATACCTTCCATATGAAGATGAAATGATCAAATAAAGATCTGGAAGATGACGAATATGACTGCCTTGATGGCGAAGAATTCAGAGCAGTATTTGATGATACGGACACGGAGAAGGCGACTTTGGAGGATTTAGTTTATTAATTTCATGCATTTTTTTTACTTTAATAAATTTTCACTTGACTTGCTATCCTAAAATAAAAATAATAGTTCAAGTAACAAATGTTTCTTTTACCGAGTAAAACAAAAAGTAAAAATTCCTTCGGTATTGTGCCTTAATCAACTGATTTGGAAATTATAGATGGTTAGACTAGAATAGTTAAACATGCTGTATAAACCAAAATAATGCAAATGGCGCACGATCGCTCTTTTGTATTTTAAAATACAATAGTAATATGAGAATGCATACAATATCACTGGATATAGTGAAGTACAAGTAAAGCATGACTTTTTAAAAGATCTACTGTTTTCCTCCGGTAGTAACTATCGCATTCTGCCGATTTGGGAAAGCATAGAAGGTACGCTAATTTTATACCGCGTGTATGATGCGACCCCTTTAAAATTAGCTTCAAAATTAGGTTTCAAAAGTCGCATGATATGCGAGTATATACGGTATATATATCATATATATATATATATATTATATATATATATATATATATATATATATATATATATATATATAAATTAAAGACGTTAATTTTTCCCAAGTTACATGCTTTACTATGCTTTCAAGAGGCCAAAGGTTATGTATTTAATGTGACTATCCTATTAGGAAAGTTATTTTTGGTAGACAGCAATCTGTTAATCCCCTCTGGATGAAGTTTATAAATCACACTAGTTGAAATATTAAATAAATAAAAGCATAAAAACCAAAACCAAAAAATTAGTATACAGATCCATTCCATTATTGGCAGGCTACAGTGGTAGATAGCAGTATCCTGGATGTTGTACAGTACCCTATATCAATAATATTTATACTTTCACTCTCCTCAAATGACCTTGAATTTAAGGGAATGGATTATGGGCTGCTCCAGGAGCAAGAAAAAAGGGTACTGTTCTAACCTAACAAAGTAAAATTCACAGTATGTTAGGTTTACAAGTAAATTGTACTATAAGACTATTGTAATAAAACATTTTTATTTCTGTTGCATTGAGATGTTCTGCAATTAATCGCATCACATTCATCTGTTTTTACCGTGTAGTAACTGCAAAATAATATAAATTTTCATAACATTTATTTGGTTACTCACCAACTGTTAAATTTAGCTTATAAAGTCCATAGGTGAGTTGGCATTAAAAAAAATTATCAAATGGCTGCCCAGGTGATGGTCTGGTACACTTGTTCTCCACCAGGTGTGTTTTCAATATTTTAACTCTTGTCAGAAGTCTCCTTAGCAGACTACTAAGTTGTGGGGTATACTTTAACAGTATGAAAGTATCCAAATAATAAATCTTATGAAATTTATATTATCTGGGATGAATCTTATCTTCTGTTAAAATTAGCTGATTCCCACATTGAGAAGAGAATGGTACATAGCGCAGCTAGACAAAATCTACTTGGCCAACCAAGCTAAAGGTTTCTTGCAGGAAACCCAAAATATTCTTGCCTAATCTGTAATAATTTTTGGCTCTGACTACCACCAGAATTTGGATTCCATTCAAGGAGCAAGGCATGGCTAAATGCAACCTTGCAGAGAAAATCAATTCAATTCAACCAGAATGAAACAGCAGCAGCGTGAAGGGACCCCCTGTGCCTGAGTTCAAGAGTTCTATAAAAAGACTGTCACTAAAAATAAATACCTCTATGATTTAAAAGCAAGCTCCCATACACAAAAAAATACCTCTATGATATAAAGGCAGCATATGTACCATTTCTTAGTGTCTGAAAAACTTAGCTTAACATCATTCTTACCTCTCATGCAAAAAGATGAGATAAAAAATATCAATCCCTTTAAAACAGCTTAAAGAAAAGTGCTTGCAATAAATTTACTCATTTAACTAATGACAGTGTGAAATAAAAGGAGGTTTCATAGTAAATAATTCAATGGAACTCATTCCAGAGACTCAAAAGAATCTACAGATAAAATCTAGACCTGTGTATAAATTCCAGAGAGACTGATACCGAGTTGAAAGATTGAAGGGGCATCAATCTCAAGTGATCTCAACACCATAAGGTGCCGATCTAACAGCACATAACCTAATACCAAGGAAAGTATGAAATGACAACCTTGAATGTAGACAGCGAAACTCTTATCAGAAAGCAGAGAAACTTTGATGTCTACAAGGTTCCAGATGCTGAAAATTTCTATAGAATGGCACCCTCAAAGCATTACACAAACTGCTACTTCAAACATAAAGCCACAACAGTTTTCCACTTATGGACAGAATCCATTTAACCTTTGAAAATACCCTTATTGGGAGGAGACAGGCAAGCATCTCCAAGCAGTTAAGTATGAAATGCAGAAGTTAGCAGAAATGCATAGAATTCTGTAGTTTGAGTCAATTTTTCCTTAATGGAAGAATAAGAGACATCTACCAAGATAGCTAGAAAGTTTGCAAATCATTTGCTCTGAGGCTATTAGGGCTCTACAGGAGTACTAACCAATGCTTGAACTTGAAATTTGTTCGATACTTCCTAGAGTAGATAGAGGGAGAAGGCCTATGAGTCTGAATCAGGCCAAACTTAAAGAAACACATCTGAGGGCCTTCAAAGGAATAGTAAGCAACTGGTTGTTTCTGTTTATCTACATGCTAGTAAGTCTACATTTGACCTCTCTAATCCTACAGCAACTGTCAAATTTGCGGATGTAATGGCCACTCTGTGAGTAGCTTTGTTCTTTCTGAATCGTGAATCACCAAAAACACTGTCCTTCCGCAGGAGAGTGGTTTTCGAGCTGGGCTGCCAATCGGGTGGTCCGAGGTTTGACTCCCAACTCGGCCAACGCGGAATCAGAGAAATTTATTTCTGGTGATAAAAG
Source organism: Macrobrachium nipponense (assembly GCF_015104395.2). Taxonomy (NCBI): domain Eukaryota; kingdom Metazoa; phylum Arthropoda; class Malacostraca; order Decapoda; family Palaemonidae; genus Macrobrachium; species Macrobrachium nipponense. The sequence continues at coordinate 42,202,548 of NC_061108.1, forward strand.
TTCATTTCTCGACATAGTGTGGTTCGGATCCCACATTAAGCTGTAGGTTCTGTTGCTAGGTAACCAATTGGTTCCTAGCCACATAAAAATATCTAATCCTTCGGGCCAGCCCTAGGAGAGCTGTTAATCAGCTCAGTGGTCTGGTAAAACTAAGATATACTCAACTTTTCGATGGTCTTTCCACTGCCCTAACATCTAGTAAGTTTTACCAGCTGTAGTTAGACCAATCTATGTTGTAAGTGTAACAACACTAGTTGAAATTCACTTGGTTTGTCTTACACAACAAATAAAATGGTCAACGCTTGGTTACAGAGTCCCTCCTACAGACCCTGGCAATGATGGTCTTGGATTACTTACAAATTTAATTAACATTAGCTTAAGTCGTAATCTCTTATCCTGAGACTGTACTGTAATTGAGCCTAATTCTTCTCAGAAAATCACCAGTGAAGCCACGTTTCCTAACAAAGAAAGATAAGAATAGGAGTAGTTTGGGAAGTTGACTGAAAATCATAATGCAGAGACTGAGCCAGCTGAAGCAATGAATCCTTGGTCTTTGGAACACTGTTGACAGAGTTGGCCAACTTGAACCAGTGGCTACATAGAAAATATTTCTTGCTCCCAAATATCAACAACATCCACCTATGGGCAACAAATTCCCTGTGAATATCTATAAAGGCACTGTACATGAGCCCAAACAAAATGCCCTGAACAGCAATACCTCTTTAAATACACCTAGAAGAAACTTGCATGACTGATGATGTACTGGTATAAGTAAAAACGTCTCCTGCACATCAACCAAAACGTCTAATAATTTTTTTGAAACGTCAGTTACACCATGCTGGAAAAACCAAAAAGTATGGGGACAGACACGTAAAGTTATTTAGTCTAACTGTATCCAACAATGACTACAAATCTCCAGTTACTTATGGAGTTAGGAAAAAGTCAGAAGTAAACTACCAGAATTACCACCTGCTCCATTTCATTCTTTCTAATTTACATCCTCCTACTAAAGAACAAGACTTCTGCTGAAGACAAAGGAACAGCTATAATAGATGAATCAGCAGAGGGTAACCTAAAAGGAATCATAACGCTCTTCCAATACTTCCACCATATAAGATTCTGCTTCTAAGTCTCTCAAAGTATGCCAGGAGGCTTGCAATTAGCCCATCTACCAGGACCTGAGGGCTGAACTTATTCCCAAAAGGTATAAAACAAGAATTGTAACAATATATCCTCCCTTACCACCTTGTCCTGAGCAGCATAAACCTTTACTACAGATATGGGCATATGTGTTCTCACTTTTTCCAAACCGAATTAGTATCAGCATGGGAACAGCTGCAGCATCAAAAACAAGTAAAAAACTAACACTCTTCCATGCTACAATCCCGCTGGCGTCAAAACCCTTAAAGCTGGCCCCAAAAACATACTATGCTGTTGTCTCAACCTCAAAAGTTCAGCAAGATAAAAATTGTAACAATCTAAATTTGAGACTGTTTCAGCATGTCCAAATCATTTGTCAGCCTCAAGCTTGTCTCTTCACAGGAAAGAGAAAAGGTTGAATCTTCTACTGAAGATGGTTTAAGCGCCAATTAGCTTGGGTTCTCTTCCCCAAACACTTAAAGGGTGCTAAAATATTTGAAGACAAATAAAGCCTATTCTCTATATTTTGCTTGTATGGTGTTTTTACATTGCATAGAACCAGTGGTTATTCAGCAATGGGACCAACGGCTTTACGTGAGTTTCAAACCACGTCGAGACTGAACATCTATCACCGGAAATACACATCTCTCACCCCTCAGTGGAATGCCTGAGAATCGAACTCGTGACCAATGAGGTGGTACGGCAACACCATACCGACCATGCCACTGAAGCGCTCCCTATTCTCTAAGTGGCCTCTTTCCTCAACTAGATGAGGATACTGCGAAGAGCAATGCTCCAGCAAAAGCTGATTAAACCGGAAATCCTCCAATTCAAACTCTTCTTCTTCCACAGGACGACAGCAGCTGAGTACCTGCATTGCATCCTGGTCTGAAGTGACTCAACTGAGTGAAAGAAAATTATACTTGGAGCATTCCTATAAATTACATCCTTAGAAAGCTATGCAGCTGGAACAATATCTAGCTTGGAAACAACAGAACGAATAATACCTAGCTTGGAAACAACAGAAGATACTGTAGCCATGGAAATATATATATTAATCAAGGCAAAAGAGATTTGCTGACAGCCAAACAAAAAGCACGTAACGAACGAACAAGTGCCTTTCAACGGAGATAGAAGAATAGACTAGCAGAAGGATTTAGAATGAGCAAAGATGAAGAAATTGATTAAACAATCAACTGAGTCGACATAACATTAGAATAAGTAAAAATTGCTACAGACACAGTTTTCATAAGCCTGTCTATACCTATATAATTAGTCCTATTAGTGCTAACAAACTCATACTAGGTGCCAGCAGAAGTTGCACAGGTAGCGAAGATCAACGTGTGCCAAAACTATCTTTCAGCTAACACATGAGTATATGAAACTATGAGCTTGAAGAATGGAGGGGCAAGTGACGGAGGGCACAGAACCACAATGTCCCAGGAACAGACCAGGTTCCCTGGCAATGGACTCTTCCAACTGTCGCAGGACAGTCCTAGGCTCAGGCTCCAGAAAGGTGAGGGCACAGACACCATATCTCTTATAGGGGAATCTAAAAATGATAACTCACTATGGTAGGACACAGACTGGTTCCCTAAACAATTCAGCAAACCTTGTGATGACCAAAATAAGGTTTACGCCCTGTTCTAAATTCTCAATGCGCTTTTTCTGAACCAAAAGGGGAGTAGATGGCAGAGCTAAAGAGGAAGCCTCAGTACTAACTAAAGTATTAGCAATGGTAAAGTCTAGACTGAGTATGGATAACTACAGACGAAGGACCTGGAAAAGAAGGAGACATGAGAGGTTGATAACCTGACCTATTTGCTTTCACAATCTATCTGCTTCCCTTCTCTTTCAATCCTGAACTTAAGCATAAAGTCCTTCGAAAATGCCTACTTCCTCACATATATTCTCAGGATCACACTTTATACCATTGCAGCCAGCATAAACATTGTATATCTCCTAGCCTGACATTCTTAGCCTTGATTTCACTGGAGGCATCCAAGGAAAACTACATTTACAATACCATGATAGCAGCAAACAGCCATGAAATGACAACAATGCCTATACACAATGACAGCAACGAGAATTATGACGAGATAAAATGTTTGAAACACAACTGATGAATAACAGGTGTACTTGACAGTCATCCGAGCAGCCGTTCAATCTTTTTTTAATGCCAACTTACCTATCAGTGCAGAGATATAAGCTAACTTTAACATTAAATAAGATTCATTCCAAATAAAATACTATTCTCCATTTCTAATATACATACGTATATGCCATTTGATAATCAGTTCAAGTTTCAGTTCACAAGTATGTCAACTTCATAAAAGTTAATTATATATTAAAATCAAAGAACTTGTATAATAAATGAACTGTACAAAAAAAAAAAATATGCTGTACCAGTCAGAGCTGTCTTCAATGCACTGAGAGTTGAAAGCGCACAGCACGCTAAGCATGTAAACCTCTCATTTCTTGTAGTAGTTTTATCAGTACAAATTACATGCACATATGTCATAATTTCTCTCATTCCTTATCATTTGTCATTATTTGATCTCATTGTTTTTTTTTTTAACATTCTGCTAGCCAATATTGGGGTGCACCCACAAGGTTGGAGTACTGAACACTAAAAAATATAGTAAAATTCTTCCCTTACAAATTAATAATTTTCAATTGTATTTTTCATTGCTAAGATACCTGCAGTCTTAATGTAAGAATAAATTCTTCTAGTGCCAGATGGAAAAAGGTAGAAAACATCTAAAATTGTAGGACAAGGAATTGGTGGCAACAGGGTTTGGCCAATGAGATGAGAGAGGATGCACCAGCCAACCTTCTCTCACCCATGATGCTGATGCCATAATGCATTCAGTTTCTTCTTACCGCCTTGCTGGTAGGATGTGCAGCTGCCTTTCCTACCAAAGCCAGTACTTTAATCTTTGGTTTGATTTCGTGTGTTGTGAAATAGGAGGTACTAATTTTTTCTGTCAATTTAATTCCTCCATAATTTAAGTTTTAAAAAAAATATAGAATTATTATGGACTAACCCTTGAAAAGACCTTTATATTCCAAGCAAACAAAAATCCTGCATTCTCTGGAAGTCAACAAAAACAACACTTGACTGAACTCTTACCTTTGTGAACAGCAAGCACTTTAGGTGCGGACACCACATTCTGTTGAGGGGCTTTGTTTGACTCGGGAACAACTGCTTTGGTTTTGTCTTCCTCAGCTTTCTTTTTAGCCATTTCAGATGCTTTAACTTGTGCTGCGGCTTTTCTTCTAGCCTCTTTCTTAGCAAGCATTTCTTCACGTAGTTTTTTTTGCTGTTCCATTTTCTTCTGATACTCCAATTCCTCCGGAGTTAAAGGTGTCTAAATGTAGAATAAGATACAAAACATTCACTTTGTTAAATTCCATATATAATAACTAAAAAATTTATGCAAAAACTGCATGCTTAAAATTTGTTTTTAATTTCACATTTTGTGGATATTAGAATGTTAATTTCCTGGATGATACAACACTGGACTAGTCAAGTATTTGCATGAAAAAGTTATGAGAAAAAAATACAATTTGGTTGATAATCTACAATTTACCTAATACTGTACGTACATGGTTGTAAAGTCTGCTTATTATGAGTATTTACTTGGTATTTTAGAAAAGGTTACAATTCCAACTAACAAAAATTGAAGTGAGGTTTCCCATGTCGGGAATCAATATACTAGTGAGAAATTTTTATTTGGTTTCAACATTAATCAAAATTAGTTTATTAACCCTTTCGTTTACTGATGATAGATATAAACGTCATCCAAATTTAAGTCCTTCACTTACTGATGACATATGGATATATAACATTTATTTCGTATAGTTTAAGGTTTTCATTCTACAATTGCATCACATCTTTTTTCTACAAGAGAGAGAGAGAGAGAGAGAGAGAGAGAGAGAGAGAGAGAGAGAGAGAGAGAGAGAGAGAGAGAGAGAGAGAGAGAGAGAGAGAGAGAGAGAGAGAGAGAAACATTAACCAAGATATGTATACATCAGTATATGTACAGTAACACACACACACACCACTTTTACTGATATATTTTAATATATTTGATATATTTCTCATTTATATTTTTACTGTGTTTACTCATTTTTTTTTCTTTCAAACCAAAATATAAATACAATCATGTGCATAGGGTACGAAAGAGAGAGAATCAGGCGAGATGAAATATCAACATTAATAAATTATTCTCTTGTGAACAGTTATATGTGTGATAATCATACTAAGAACCAACTACAGTGGTACCTCGAGATACGAAAGGCTCAACTTATGAAAAACTCGAGATACGAAAGCCAATACGAAAAATTTAACGGCTCTACATATGAAAAGTTATCAAGATACGAAAGGTTTCTGAAAGTCCGAGATTCGCCCAGATAACAATTTTGAGTAGACTCACCACCATCCTCCTCCTCTCCCATTGGTTCCTGATGCTAGTCGCGGCCATGAAATCCTTCTCTCTTATTGGCCAGCGTCCCTCCCATCATGCATCTACAATGTACACGTGGTGGTGTGCCTCGGCCACTCGGTACCAGCATTGTTATAGTACGCACGTGGTATTCGTTTTCGGGATCGTCAATGTGTACGTAATACTAATATTTAAAAAAAAAAAAAGTGACCAAGATCTCTCACATGGGATAAGTGATCAAGGTCTCTCTCATGGGATAACTGGAAACTTTGCAAGGTTGGTAGAATCTCCACTCCCTGCTGAACAGAGGGTGTAGACCAATCATTTACAACATGCATACCATTACGTATAATCAAGGCACTTCAGTTTATGTTGAAGGTCAGCAGCCGAACATTCAGTACCCAAATCAGTTGCAGAGAGAGCATTAGGTTGAACAGGGTTTTGATGGACACCAAGGCCAACAGAGTCATGAGGTGCAAAAAAAGAAAGTTGAAATTCTGTATATATATATATATATATATATATATATATAAAGAAAGTAAAAAAAAAAGGGATTTTGACATAGGAAAAATCTATTTCTGGGCGAGGAAGCCATGTCGCCCAGTGAAGTGTGTCTTCTTTAGCACTATTTCTAGTAAAATATTGCTATAATACCAGAGGACTGCTAAATTGGACATGTCAGAAGCCTCTGACTCGCTCATCTATATAAAAGGTGTCGGTAAAAAACACTACACAGCAACCCCTCCAATTAGCCTTTTCCTCATCAAAAAGTGCTAAAGAAGACACATTTCACAGAGCGACACGGCTGAGCCCAGAAAAAAAGTAAAAAAAAAAAAAAAAAAAAAAAAAAAAAAAAAAAAAAAAAAAAAAAAAAAAAAAAAAAAATAAAAAAAAAAAAAAAAAAAAAAAAAAAACAAAAAAAAAAAAAAAAAAAAAAAAAAAAAAAAAATAGGCAGAAATTAAAGCAGCTTTTCATAAAGTGCAATCATTTGTAGAAGACACCCCCCGAAAAGGCTCACACAGGAACATTGTGAAAAAGTACGTAGGCAGAAGCAATCTTCCTTGGATAGTTACGATGTAGTACGTACGTATATTTTTTAAAGTGTATGTACGTACATATTACATACAAAAAAAAAGGGCAGAAATTAAAGCCGCTTTTCATAAAGTGCAATCATTTGTAGAAGACACCCCCCGAAAAGGCTCACACAGGAACATTGTGAAAAAATACGTAGGCAGAAGCAATCTTCCACTTAAATTACAATTCATTATATGATCGATATTTCATATGAGGGGCGAAACTTGCGTTTTACTCACCTCCACAAAAAATTATACAACTTTGTAATAAACATGATACTGTTATGATACTATAAAGTTTGTTCATACTTACCTGGCAGATATATATATATAGCTGTATTCTCTGAAGTCCGACAGAATTTCAAAACTTACGACACACATAGTGGGAGACCAGGTGGTTAGCACCCATTCCCGCCGCTGGGAGGCGGGTATCAGGAACCATTCCCATTTTCTATTCAGATTTTCTAGTGCCACTGTCTCCTGAGGGGAGGTGGGTGGGCACTTTGAACATATATATCTGCCAGGTAAGTATGAACAAACTTTATTGTATCATAACAATATCGTTTTGTTCATTAAACTTACCTGTCAGACATATATATAGCTGAATACCACCTTTGGAGGTGGGAAGAGACAGAATAGGATTTAGGAAACAAATACATGTAGATGATTGACATCTTGGTTCCTTACCTGTTAGCATAGCTGACTTCGTGATTACTGTCACCCAAGTCCGCTTCTGCTTTACTATCTCTTCCAGCCGAGGTAAGGGTAGCCTGACCTATTATAGGGCTGCGTAAGTTCTAGATGATCTTGTCAACGGGGGCCATGACCTCACAATGTTGACTAGAACCCATTCCTTGACCATAACTATGAGGGGCAACGGAAGCAATTAAACCACCACCTGACCAATCAAACTAGCAAAAGTTAAGGTAAAGCCCGATCTTAAGCCTAAAGACTGGAAGTCCGCCTCCGGCGGGCCGACCCAACAACCATAAACCAACAATAAAATTAAAAACCTCCTCCTCAACCATTTTTCTAGCAGAATAGGTATGAGTTGCTACTTGCCTGCCCCCAAAAATTGTGTTCTGGCGGAGGTCATGGGTGTGGCCCTAGCGAACAGCAGTTCTTGTATGTTCGTTCTTCACGTCCCGCAGGGGTAGTGTGAAAGCGGAACTCCTCGAATTGTCTCCGCCAAAATAGGTTGGCACCCAGGCGATGTCAAGCTGAGTGCCATATTCTTTTCTTCTGGAAAAAGCTACCGAGGTTGCTGATAGCTTCGCTCTTACTTTGTGCCGCTATTTCACTTTTAAACAATTTACAGATTCACTATTCGTTACAAGATGAATGAGCCTCCTTGATGATGTCTCTCAAGCAAGAACCCGCCATAGCCATTCTTAGGATAGACCTCGGTCCAAGTCTGGCCTTCTTACTGAACCCAACCAACAAGTTTGCTTGAAGGACCCTCTGACATCCTTTTCGTCTTCCGGCAAAAAAAATTTAAAATTTGAGAAGCCCTGACCAGGGCCACAGGGACTCTTTCTCTGGCTCTCGTCCAATAATTTCTAGCCGATCCCTTTCAATCTCAAAGCTCTTGGGATGGGCCAAGGGTTGGACGGGTTTTCATTTTTGGCTATGGACGTTGGGCCTCAAACGAAAACAAACAGACATTATGCCCTTTAACCCCACCCTTCTTTACCGGGTGGTGGGTGAGGTCAAAGAATGTAAACATTGCGTTGCTGTCCTGGCCGAACCTGAATCTCTCGGTAGTGACTCCAGTTGGAGGGGTAGTGCCGATCGTTAAAAGAAAATATTTGCGAAAAAATACAACTAACATCAAGACAGGCTAATAGAAATTATTATCAGGTATTGCTTAGTCCACTATAATGATGCATATTCTCTGTGAGTTTTATCATCCTACAGGGAAAATAAATGATTTTATGAAAAAAAATGTGAAACTCAGTGTCCCTTGTACAAGGGACACTGGTGGTCGGTGAGAAAACTGCAGTCTTGAATAAAAATTCAGTCTTACAGAATGTTGGTATATCCACCTGGAACATGCACATAAAGTATTATCAAAATAGAACAGTAAATAAGCACGTAATAACAAAAAAGAGAGCAACAACTAAAGCGAAAGCCCCGCCAATAAATATGGAAATCGCAAATTTTATTAGTATATCTCTCAAAAATTGGTCCATGTCGTTTTCTACGTTTTCTAAGATTAGTTTCATCACAGAAAACAACTTTAGGGGTATCTAAACTAATTTTTAAAGTTTCTTGTCCTCAGAAAAAATTGCTTTTTCGCTTTTTCTCTGGTTTGGTTTTTTATATATAAAGTTACTATAAGGCTTTATTTTTACCTTCATTTATCTGGTGTTCATATCTTTTATTTGTAAAATGTAATAAGTGTTTAAATAAATAAATAAATACAGTAAATGATGATGCAACTGGTTTTATACTTGGGTAGAAGTTATTACATGTTTACGCTTGTCTAATTTTGTGATTTTTTGTTGAGACGCAGTTCATCTGTCACCTACACACTACTATAAGCAATAATAATATTTTTTTGGGTTCATCATACGTCTGGCATCGTGTCATACTGTTTATTTTGCTCCAAACTCTTCAAACCGAAATTACAGAATGATTGGAAGTCCCTATCTGAAAAGAGGAGTTTTGGTGGTACTTACGTACCACCTTTATGCACCCGGGGCGGTGTAGTAGACTTGAATGGTGGTACCCGCCTACCTCCAAACAAACTTTCGGTAATGAAGAGGTTAAAACCAACGTGCTTGCTGATAGCTTGAATTTCACTAACTCTCTTCATCGTCGCCAGAGCAGTTAGGAAAACAGCCTTTTTGGTAACATCCCTCAAAGATGCATCCTGGAGAGGTTCGAACGGACTGGACGTCAGGAACTTCAAGACCACGTCCAAGTTCCAGGAAGGCAGCTTAGGCTGAGCTACCTTCGTGGTCTCAAAGGATCTTAAGGGGACCGTCCGCTATGATGTCTATTTTTTTTATTTATTACGCAAAATACATAATTTTCATATATGTTTTAGATATATATAATACCTTCATCATATAAAAATTTCAAGTCATTTGATCAAAAACTTTTAGTTTTATTAGCAAAAATCATGATTAAAAAAAAAAAATTGGTAGAGTTTTCTCCGCTAATATGACATCAGTTGTATTGAAAATCATACCATAAAAACTTCTTTATATACGGAACAATTCGTGTGGGCAGAATTTTGATTTTTTAAATTTTTTAATTTTTATTAATTTTTTTTGTTTTTTTGTAGTCTAGAAACCACTCAAAAAAAGAAATTCTAAAAAAAAAAAAAAGCTAAAAAAAGATATCAAAATTCGGCTGGCACACAAAATTATGGGATTTTTATTCCTCTTTCCAATGATATCTTTCTCTCTAAAATTGGATAATAAATAACCGAGTAATGGTTACCGACATGCGCAAAAGTATGTTTTTGAGTTATGAGCTCCCAAAGATTTGCTATGTAAATTTTCGCTTTTTTCTTATAAAAGTCAAAACAACATTATTATAATTACTTTATTTGTACTTTTATTGTTGATTTCTACATCAAGGATCATGGTCCTACCCCTAAAAGTGGTGTTAGTACCCTCAGCGTGACACCAGATAATGATGTTGACGGCGAGACATGAGACAATGAGGGCAGCTGAAAACAATTAATTTTCGTGTTTTTCTTTCAGCACACTCCTGGCCTTCGCTAATTTTGCTAGCCATAGTTGCTGAGTAGCCTTCTTGATCTTAGGTAACTTCGGCATTGCTATAAGTTCACTAAGAAGTTATAAAAACAACGTAAATAGCTAGTAACCAAACGCAAGTGCCTACGCGCATGTAACCGCTTTGACGTCTGTGGCGTAACTGAGTCATTCTCCGAGTCTCGCCTATAAATAACCGCTCTGAGCAGCTCGCTTCTCGCCCAGTGTCACACTACCTTTCATTGCTACCAGATGTATGAGAATTTCGAAAAAAATCTTAAAAAATCGCTGTATATATGCAAAAATAAACACGCAAAAACGATTCTGTCAAACTCAAGTCATACAGACGACGCAGTTACGATGACGTCATCATTTAAAAACCGCTATATCTTCATTATTTGTGAAAATAATTGGCTGAAACTTCTGGAAAGCATGAACGGCATGTTTCTGCATAGATACAAGTAATAACTCGATTTTTTATTTTTTCAAATTGACATGTCATCCGCCATAGCAGACGGTCCCCTTAAGAGATTGTGAAGGTCCTTGTTATTAGCCAAGTCCAGGCCTCTGTGTCTAAAAAACTGCCGACAACACACTCCTGTAGCCTTTTATTGTCGGGACTGCTAGCTTTAAATCATTCCTTATATAAAGGAAGAAGTCTGCTATCTGGTTCACAGAGGTCGTGGTAGAGGAAACACCCTTCTTACTACACCAACTCCTGAAAGCGGCCCACTTCAATTGGTACACTGCAAGAGAGGAAGCTCTCCTTGCATTGGCAATAGCTCTTGCCACTGGTCTTGAAAAACCTCTCGCTCTGGACAACTTTTCGATAGTCTGAACGCAGTCAGACTCAGAGCGGAGAGGTTTTTGTGGTACCTCTTGAAGTGGGGCTGTCTGAGTAGATCTGTCCTCAAGGGTAGCGTCCTTGGGAAGTCTACCAAGAAGGTCATGACCTCTGTGAACCATTCTTTCGCAGGCCAAAGCGGGGCGATCAACGTCATTCTCGTCCCTTTCGACGCTGCGAACTTCCTCATGACTTCTCCCAAGATCTTGAACGGGGGGAAGGCATAAAGGTCCATCCCTGCCCAATCCCAGAGAAGGGCATCTATCGCTACTGCTCCGGGATCGAGAACAGGGGAGCAGTATAGCGGAAGTCTCTTCGTCCTCGATGTAGCGAATAGGTCTACTAGAGGACGTCCCCATAGCCTACACAGCTCCTGATAAGGATCGTTACGTCTCATGCTTGTGCCCACAACAAGATCTCTCTCGCTAGACCGAACAGGGACCAAGAGTGTGTTCCTCCCTGTTTCTTGAGGTAAGCCAGAGCTGTGGTATTGTCCGAGTTGATCTGGACTACTCGGTTTGAGACTTGGTCTTCAAAGAACTGAAGAGCCAAATAAATGGCCGCCAACTCTTTGAGGTTTATGTGCCAGGAAACCTGTTCCCCTCTCCAGGTGCCTGACACTTCCTCCCTCCCTAGTGTTGCTCCCCATCCCGAGGTGGACGCATCGGAAAACAACACTAGGTCGGGGCTCTGAAGCTTGAGAGAAAACCCCACTGATAGCTTTACGGGGTCAACCCATCACTTTAGGTGATCCTTTACTTCCTTCGAGATCCTCAAGATCGTATCTAGATCCTCCTTGTCTTGCCAGTTCTCTGCCAGGAAAAACTGGAGAGGTCTGAGGTGCAGTCTCCCCAGGGAAACAAACTTCTCCAGCGAGGAAATGGTCCCCAGCAGACTCATCCATTCCCTCACCGAGCATGTTTCTTTCCCCAGGAAAGCTGAAACTCTGTCTAATCCTTGCTGCTGACATTCCTGGGACGGAAAAGCCCGAAAAGCCACTGAATCCCCAGATACACGATGGTCTGCGTCGGGATCAGATGGGACTTTTCGAAGTTTACCAGAAGTCCCAGGGACTTCGCCAAATCCAACGTCGTGTGAAGGTCCTTCAGACACTTTGCCTTCGAAGAGGCTCGAATCAGCCAGTCGTCTAAATATAGAGAGATCCTTATGTTGGAAAGATGAAGCCATCTCGCCACATTCTTCATTAAGATTGTGAATATCATCTGGGCCGTGCTTAACCCAAAGCAAAGAGCCCTGACTTGAAAAACTTTCCCCTTCAGGACAAACCGCAGGTACTTCATCAACTGAGGATGGATCAGAACGTGAAAATAAGCGTCCTGAAGGTCTAAGGACACCATCCAGTCGCCTGGTCTTAAGGCCCCTAGAACTGACTGAGGCGTTTCCATTTTGAACTTTTGCTTTTCCACAAAAAAGTTCAATCTGCTGACATCTAACACTGGTCGCCATCCTACCGACTGTTTCGGCACCAGGAACAACCTGTTGCAGAAGCCTGGGGATTCCAGGTCTAGGACATGTTCCACAGCCCTTTTCGAGCATTTGCTCGAGCAGATTGTACAGAATCTGCTGCTTCTCCCGATGGTAAGAGGGTGACAGATCCCTGGGTGTCGTGCACAGCGGAGGCAGTTCGAGGAAAGGGATCTTGTATCCTCGCTCGATGACATCGAGGGACCAGCTGTCTGCCTCTCTCTCTCTCCAGGCTCTTGCAAATATGTCTCGCTTTTTACCCCTGATCTTGGAAGGGGCTCTGCCTCTGGGAAGACCTCTTCCTCGAGGAGACGATCACGAGGAAGCTCCCCCTCGAAAGGGCTTCTGCTTCTTGGAAGCTTGCCCCAGTGTAGAAGTCAAAGGGACTGCCGGATGTCTGGAAGACTGGGCCAGAAGGTCTTGTGTAGCCTTCTCTTGCAGGCTGACGGCTAGATCTTTGATCATAGACTGGGGGAAGAGATGACTCGAAAGAGGGGCGAACAGCAACTCTGCCCTCTGAGAGGGAGAAACGGACTTCGCAGTAAAGTTGCAGTACAAAGCTCTCTTTTTCAAGAGCCCTGTACAAAAGTGCGAAGCCAGCTCCTCCGAACCATCCCTGACGGCCTTGTCCATATACGCTAGCACGCTGGACAGCTCCCCCAGACTAATCGAGTCCGGACTCCGTGACTGAACATCTAGGACTCCCAAACACCAGTCCAAAAAGTTAAAAACTTCCATCGTCCGAAACAGTCTCTTTAGATGGTGGTCCAACTCATAAGGCGTCCACGACACCTTCGCCGATGAAAGTAGAGACCTCCTCAGAGCGTCAACTAAGCTGGCAAAGTCACCTTGGGCAGAGGAAGGAACCCTCAACCCAACATCCTCTCCTGTCTCATACCACATCCCTGCTTTGCCATCGAGTCTCGATGGAGGCAGGGCAAAAGAAGTCTTGCCTTGAGCCTTTCTCGAATCCATCCAGTCATGGACCTTCTTGAAGGCTCTCTTCGTCGAAAGGGAAGTCTTCATTTTTACAAATCCTGGCGATTTACTAGATTTGGAAGAGGAGAACTGTGAAGGAGGAGAGCGAGGGGCCGAGGGTTGAAACTTGTCTACAAACGAAGCACGAAGAAGACGGGCCAAGATCTGGTAGTCTGATGAAGACGATGTCGAAGGCTGCTCTTCATCTACTGCCTCCGTCAAACTGCTTACTTCTCCCTCTTCTACAGGGGCAACCGACGGGTCCGAAGAATGGAGAGGTCTAAGACCTTTTTTAGACCCCACTCTCAAGAGGGATCTACACTTCGAAGCAGCACTCTCCGCAGAAGGCTGGAAGTCTTTCATAACAGCCTCTGAAGCGTCCAGCAAAACTGCGAATGAAACGTCTTGATGTCGGCGAGCGTCCTGATGAGCGTCCAGGCGCCGGCGAGCGTCCAGCTGGGCGTCCCGACGAGCGTCCTGAGAAGCGTCCAGCTGGGCGTCCTGAAGAGCAGTCCAACAAGCGTCCCGACAGGCGTCCTGACGAGCATCTTGACGATCCCTTTGACGAGAAGGAGCTTGAGAAGCGTCAAGCTTAGCAGCTTGAGGAGTGTCCTGCCTTGCAGCAGTCCGAGCGTCACGAAGGGACGTGAGAGGAGCGTCTTGGCGAGAAGGAAGACGATCCCTGCTGCGATGAGCTTAAAGGTCTTCCTCCCTCTCGACCGACGAGAGTTTGGGGAGACGTTCATCGTGCCCTCTAGACAAACGCTGGGGTGCCGAACGAAATCTGGAGGGCGACGAAACAGGCGAAAGAGACAAGCGAGGAGAAGGAGAGGGGGACTGCCTGGACCTCATGATAGGCAGTCTGGCATCCTTCCTATGACGAGGCAGCTCTGCCTCTCTCTCTGCCAGCAACGAAGCTAATTGTTGCTGCATCGAAAGGAGCATCTTCTTGGTAGGAGAAGACTCCTCCTCAGGGGGAAGGGCTGATCCTGTGGGAAGACGAGGGGTGAGGGGACGCCTTCTTCCTTCTCACAGGAACAGCTCTCTCCCTGGAGCGACTGGGGCGCTCAACAGCGTCATCCTCCGATGATGTCCTGGTCCTCTTCTGCGGTGGAAAAGCGTCAAAATCCGGAGAAGACCGCAAAACATCTGGAGGAAAAGGACGTGAAGCGTCTCCTCTCTGAACCTTCTCTTCAAGGGGAGAAAGTCCTTCCGAGAGCTCCACCCCTTGCGCGGGGGGGAAGCTTCGGAGGACGAGAAGTAATCCTTCAGGAGACGTGCACGAGCACGCTCCTTGGCAGCCTGGGAAGCGTCAACAGGTCCTGCCGAAGGGACGCCAGATCGGTGGGGAGCTCCCGTAACCCTCCTTCGGCTTTCGACATGACCACTCCCTGATTCCTGGGAGTCCGACAGAGGTCCAGGCCTAGAGGCATTATATGGGCCCCGTCCACAACTCTGGGGGCACTATCACTGCACTTCACTGCACCAGTCTCCAAGGCAAGCACTTTGGATTCTAGATTACGGAGAGAATCCAAAATCACAGAAAGGGCATTACCCTCCACAAGACACAATCTCAGGGCCCGAAGGCAACACCACAGGGTTAGGAGAAACAAAAGTCTACTGGAGGGTTAGCAGGAGAAATATTACTGCCCTGACGTCTACTGCCTCATACACTCCTGGAGGAAGACCTCCTAATCCTGTCAAGCCCTAACTTGCGTACATAAGAATCATATGTCTTCCAACCTGAATCAGACAAACTTTCACACTCCTTACATCGGTCATTTATTAAACACACATGTCCCCTACAACTCGTGCATACAGTGTGGGGATCTACAGAAGCCTTCGGTAGCCTCACCTTACACTCATCCATACAACATACTCTGACACTAGCAGAACTAGAACTAGACATCTTAGTTAAAGGAAAAATCAGAGCCAAAATCAAAACAGTCCACAATAGCGTGTGCCTAGCCACAAATCCAAAGTCAAAAACCAAAAGACAATCAGGATACTTATGTGACAACGAAGTTTTACAAAATCCAAAGGCGGAGTACCTTAAAACAGGATGTTGACAGTACCGGCCGCGACAGAGAAAATCTGAATAGAAAAATGGGAATGGTTCCTGATACCCGCCCTCCCAGCAGCGGGAAACTGGGTACTAACCACTGGGCCTGGGCCTCCACTACGTGTGTCGTAAGTTTTGAAATTCTGTCGGACTTCAGAGAATACAGCTATATATATATCTGACAGGTAAGTTTCATGAACAAAATAGTTCTAATTTTCAAAAAAAAAAAAAAAAAAAAATTGGCTTCCCAAAATTTTGCTTTAGAAAAATATTACCACATATTATAGGCCTATCTTATACAGTTGGGTACTCCAAGCAGTGTCTGTGGTTGGTGGGGGGGGGGGGGGGGGGGGGGGGGGGGGGGGGGGGGGGGGGGGGGGGGGGGGGGGGGGGGGGGGGGTGGGGGGGGGGGGGGGGGGGGGGGGGGGGGGGGGGGGGGGTGGGGGGGGGGGGGGGGGGGGGGGGGGGGGGGGGGGGGGGGGGGGGAAAGAATCGCATATTACAACTTTGTAATAAACATTAAATTTATATTTCTATGATCAAAAGGTTGGCATCTTGTAATAAACAAAATCAAATTTTTTTTATTCAAAAAAAGTTTGACAAGTATTATTCCTGTCAGTTTACTTTAATGAAATGGTGCGTAATAGGTCCAATTTATGATTATATGAATATGGTTGCCAAACACCATAGTAGCTGACAGGATAGGGCAAGTAAGGCAGGACAAGACTTGATCTGTACTGTGGGTACAGAACCGGTATGTGTGTGACTCATAAAAGTAGAAAACTTGGATAATTCATGTTCTGTTCTCTATAGCCTTATTCAATCGCTTTAAAGAATGCGAGGTTTAATTCCTGTTATCTGGCCTTATTGAGATGGTGTGTGAAGGTCCAGCTTATAACACAAGATTTGTTATAATTTGCAGCATTTTAGCACCAATTCATGTCAATTCATCTTAATTTTTCAGTCTCAACTCCAATTCTAATTATTTTGATATCAATTCCAAATAAATTCCAATTACTTCAAAAAAAAAATTTTTTTTTTCAATTCCAATTCATGCAATTTTAGCATCAATTCCAATTCAATTCATAATTGTCCCCAACACTGAATTATAAAATTTGCATGTTATATATTTTTACAGTAATTACAGATGAAATTTCAGCAATGATAAATTACTCACTAGCGTACTGTTATATGTTTGATAATCATACAGTGAGCCAACTAAACATGTAATAAAATGGTACAGTATACTGAACAAAGCAAAACTAGAAAAAAAAGGTAACATACACAGGTATGCATGAACACATTTGAGCATTGTGAACTATTCCTAGAGTTTTAGTTTTGTATTTTTAAGTTCATGATAGAGTAATTCATACTTCACTCAAGGATATGTACAGTACTTCGAGAGAGAGTTAAAAGGAGTTACAAGGATTAGGATGTCTCAAAGGCTTATTAGTCCATCCGAGGAGACATCATGTGCTCATTTATCACTGGAAGCAGGTTTTACTGTGCATTCAGTGTCCTAATAATTTTGTCTAGCTTTCTTTTAAACTCTTCTACACTGTAGCTGTTTACAACTTTTGGTGGTAATTTATTCCATGTGTCACACGCCTTGTATGTGAAGAAGTTCTGCAATGAGATGTAGTGTATCTCTTCAAGTTCCAGTTTCCATCTATTATTTTTTGTCTAGTTTTTGTTTAACCTAAATAGGTTACTGTCTACTCTTGTTATGCCTTTCAGTACAGTGGTACCTCGAGATACGAAAGGCTCAACTTGCGTAAAACTCGAGATACGAAAGGCTGTTAATGTAAAGTCCAAGATTCGCCCGGACCACCGATAACAATTTTGAAACTTGCGCGCCACCATCCTCCCGCTCTCCCATTGCTTCCTGATGCTAGTCACCCCCATGAGATCTTTCTCTCCTATTGGTCAGCATCCCTCCCATAATGCATTTATGTAGCGGCGTGCTTTTTCGGCCACTCGGTAGCAGCATTGTTTCTATACGCATGCGGTATTCGTTCGTTCTAACGATTTCGTTTATTAACGTAAATTTGTTAGTGATTTCGTTGTAGTATACTTTATCGGGTTGTGTGAGAACTTTACTACATATGTATACGTACTACATAACATAATTACGTACAGTATATAAGTAGTCATGGGTCCCAAGAAACTTGAAATTCACGGAAAGAAGAGGATGCTCTCTTTGGAGACGAAGATGGAGATTATCAAAAAGTATGAAGCTGGTATGCGATTGAGTGTGATCGCCAAGGAATACGGCCGAAATCCGTCGACAATAGGCACCATCCTTAAGCAGAAGGATGCCATCAAAGTAGCTACACCTTCCAAGGGTGTCACTATTTTGTCCAGCAAGAGGACCCACGTGCACGATGAAATGGAAAGGCTTCTTCTTGTCTGGATAAAAGACAAAGAAATCGCTGGCGATACAATAATGGAGACAGCAATCTCCCACAAGGTCAGCACTATTTTCGGCGATTAGATTGCCCAGGCCGAAGACGACAGAGGAGAAGGGACATCAACGCCAACCCCAGACTTCAAGGCTTCGCATGGGTGGTTTGAGAAATTCCGTAAACGGACTGGCATCCATTCGGTGGTGCGGCATGGGGAGGCAGCCAGCTCGGACACGAAAGCGGCTGAAGCCTTTAAAAAGACATTCGACGAGATGATGATCACGGAAGGTTAAAGTTCTCAGCAAGTCTTCAACTGTGATGAGACTGTATCTTTTTGGAAAAAAATGCCTCGTCGGACGTAAATCACGGAGGAAGAGAAGAAGCTACCCGGGCATAAGCCTATGAAAGACAGGCTTACGCTCTCACTTTGTTCCAACGCCAGTGGGGATTGCAGGGTGAAGCCCCTACTTGTCTATCATTCCGAGACTCCTTGAGCCTTTAAGGCCACAAAATGCTGAAGGAGAAGCTTCCAGTGATGTGGAGGGCTAATGCAAAAGCCTGGGAAACAAGGCTTTTGTTCACAGAGTGGGTAAATCTGTGTTTCGGCCCGACAGTGAAGAAATTCTTGGAAGAGAAGCGCCTCCCGCTGAAATGCCTGCTGGTGTTGGACAATGGCCCTGCTCACCCTCCTGGCCTCGAGGAAGATATCCTAGCAAAGTATTCCTTCATCAAGGTTCTTTATCTTTCGCCTAACACCACCCCTCTCCTCCAGCCCATGGACCAGCAAGTGATATTGAACTTTAAGCAGCTGTATATGAAAAATCTTTTCAAGAGATGTTTCACATCACTGATACCACAAACCTCACCTTGCGTGAATTTTGGAAGGAGCATTTCGATATCGTAATATGCATCTGACTCATCGACCAAGCTTGGCAGGAGGTTTCGAGGCAAACCTTGAATTCCTTGTGGAGGAAACTCTGGCCTGATGCCGTATCCGCCTGAGACTTCGAGAGATTCAACGTGGGCGAAGCTGGTGCTGCAGATTCAGGAACAGTTGACAATCCTGAAACTGTTTCGCAACCAGATCTTGACGAGATCGTTGCACTCGGCAAGTCCATGGGGCTGGTCATCGACGAGGACGACATCAATGAGGAGCACCAAGAGGAGCTTACAACGAATGACCTGAAGGAGTTGGAGGCCACGCAACATAACGTCGTTCAAGAGGAGTTCTCTAGCAGCGGCGAGGAGGAGGACGAGGACTCTATGAAATGGCAGAAATTAAGGATGCTCTAGCTGCTTTTCATAAGGTGCAATCATTTGTAGAAAAGACACACCCCGAAAAGGCTTACACAGGTCGTATGCTTGCACAGTTCGATGACGTTTGCCCGAGTCATTTCAGGAACATTGTCTAAAGTAGGCAGAAGCAATCTTTCTTGGATAGTTATTTTTTAAAGAGGCCTTTAGTAGGTGTAGTAAGCAAAATGGAAGAACCAAGTGATACTAAAAAACAGAAAGTTTAAAGTGGAGGAAAAAAAAAGTATATATATATATATATATAATATATATATATATATATATATATATATATATATATATATATTTTTATTTTTGTAAAGTTAAGTGTTACAGTTTTGTTAATGTGTTTCGTAAAGTTTAGTTTATGTTTTCCTTACATTTTCTTATCCTTTCATAAAGTTAAGTGTATGTACGTATCTGCCGTTTGTCCTCCTCTGTCGCCACTTTCGGAGATAGCCTCACTCGAAAGGTAAGCTTCCTCATTTTACTACATACGTACGTATGTGCGTACAGTATTTCTTGTATACCATGTACGTACACTAATAGTACACTTTATTTACAGATAGTACATACATATTAGTACTACTAGTACGTATTAAGTTAGGTATTGAATGGTCCAAATTGTTGTAGTATTTCATTGTTTATAGGTCAATTTAGCTTTATTATGAAATTTACTGGGGTGTTTTTGGAGGGCTTGGAACGGATTAGCCATTTTACATGTAAAATGCGGTCCAAGATACAAAAAGCTCTATACAAAGGCCGCCTCGGAACGGATTAATTTCGTATCTCGAGGTACCACTGTATTTTGAATGTCCCTATTAGTTGTTCTTGACGTCGTGTTTCTAACCCATAATGTTCAGGCTCTCTTGTCATCTTTGGTAACCTATTTGCCTGGTGGATGGAATTAACTTTGTGGATCTTGCTTGTACCCTTTCTAATCTATTTATGTCCTTTCTTTGTGTTGGTGACCAAAACTGTACTGCATATTCAAGATGAGGTCTAACTATGGATGTCTAGAGCTGCAGCACCATTTCCCTATTTCTGTATTTGAACTGCCTTTTATGCACAGTTTTGTGGAATTTAAGTCCTTGGTAATAATGACTCCAAGGTCCTCTTCTTGTTCTACACTAATTATGTCATTCCCAAGCAGCATGTAGTTGGCACGAGGGTTGTTTGTTCCTATTTGTAACACTTTACTCGTTCAAGTTAAAAGGCATTTGCCATCTTTTTGACCACTCTTTAAATAATTTCTTAAACTTTCCACTGTATCTGGGTCTGCTGCATTTACACCTGGTTTGGCGTCATCTGCAAATTTGGCTATCTTGCTAGTTAAGCCTACATCAATGTCATTAATGTAAATCAAAAACAAGAGAGGGCCAAGGACAGAACCCTGAAGAACCCCACTTGTTACATCTACCCATTCTGATTCTTCACCATTTATTACCACTCTGTTTTCTATAAATTGGCCAGTCTTTAATTCAGTCTCCTATTTTTCCTATAATTCCTAAAGCTCTAACTTTTGTCATTAGTTTCTTCTGTGGAACTTTGTCAAAGGCCTTTTGGAAATCTTAGTAGAGCATATCTATTGCTCTACTACTGTCGTAAATACCAAGCATGTTATGAAAACACTCAATAGGTTTGATAATGGATCTGTTTTGTCTGAAGCAGTGTTGACCATTTAACAGGAAGCTGTTTCTATCAATGTGATCCACAATTTGATCTGCAATTATGGACTCAAAAATCTTACAAACGATTGACATTAGACAGGTTGGTATATAATTTCCCAGCTCTTCTCTTGGACCTTTTTTGTAAACTAGGGGCACATTACCTGGTTTCCATCCTTTAGGTGCCGTTCTTTGTTCTGCGCTTTTTCTGTAGTTTATATAGGTGAGGAACTATCTCCTCTTTTAGCTCATTAATTTCTCTTGGATGAATCTCATCTGGCCCGGGAGATTTGAACTTATTCAATAATTCTGCTTTCTCCAAGTCTGAGTTCACCAGGTTTCCTCTACTGTCCCTTAGGAGACCTATGGTAATTTTTTTATTGGCTTTCTACTATTAAAATGCACAATGAATTCTTTTGGGTTTTCCTTATAAACTGATGCAACTTTATCCTCATTTATCTTGGCATTTCTCACTAAATTGTCCACCATTCTACAGTTCTTCATGCCAGCTTGCTTCTTCTGGTGTCAGGTGTGGGTTCATTGAATTGTGCACTCTGTCTCTTTCTCTCTTTATTTTTTTATTTATTTGCTGTAATGGTATACATCTAGAGCATTTTTCCTTGTATTCCTCTAGAAAAGCTTCCCAGTACTTACCTAAGCCTCTCTTCTCATCGTACTCTATAGATTTTCCATGTACACCTTTAGCTTTTTTAGGTCTTGTCGATGGTAGTCTAATCTCATTAACATCCTTCTCTTTTTTTTTTGACACTAATTAGAAAAGTAATAATTTTATGGTCACTTTTGCCTAGATTTGCGCCTACTGAAAGGTCAGACACTAGGTTATCTTCTGTTGATAGGACAATGTCTAGTATGTTGTTTCCCCTGGTAGGTTTGTCAACCAATTGGTTGAAGGGATTCATTTTTTTTTTTTTTTTTTTTTTTTTTATACAAAATCTAAGTCTCTTTCCTTCCATGTTTGATGTGGAGGTCATTGTGTACCAGTGTATTACTGCATTGAAATCTCCCATTATTATGCAGAGTTTGTTGTTTATTTCTTGTTCTAGTAGTGCATACAGCTCCTTACTGGATATTTGTGGTTGGTATGGAGGTCTGTACACTAGTATTAGAGTTATCTTCTTCCCTACACTGTTTATGTTGATGGCAACCACTTCTTGCATGGTTGTAATTTTGGACTCTATTGGACTGAGGTGGTTCTTGACATATAACAGAATACCTCAATCTTTTTTATTGAGTCTATCTTTTTGTAACAATTTATATCCCGCTATCTGGTACTCTCCTACGAAGTTTCTTGTTGCCTCTTGTATCCATGTTTCTGTCATACCTATTGTCTAATTCTTCACTTGCTATCAATGCTTTGACGAGATCTACTTTGTTCCAAATAGATTGTGCATTAAACTGCACTACTCTGAAGGACTTTCTATCTTCTCTTTTGTCCTCGGTGGCTATTACTAGCCAGTTTCTGGGTGCTTTCCATCTTTCCTTGAATATCAAGTTCACTGAGGTGTTTCATGAGGTTTTCGTTGAGAAGGTTTCCTATTAGATTTCCTCTTTCCAAATTCAAGTGAGTTCCATCTCTTTGATATACTTTCCTATTCCCTATAAATCTGTCCCAAAAGTTTACAAAACTTGTGGTGGGTTTACACAAGCTAAAAATAAAAAAACTCAAAACACAAACACATGCTCTCACCTCAGATTCAGGGTGAGGAGCTGCGGCGTTGTCTGCTGGATATATAGCTAAGCTAAGCTCGGCTAGGCTAGGCTAGCCGTCGTAACACAACGCACAAACAACCGAACAAGGACAACAACCACACAATAATTCAATAACCATACAACAAAAGACCACTGCACAACAATCACTATTCATACCAAAAAACAATAACGCGGCAAGTCAACACACCACCCACAACACCAAGGAACCACAACAAAACTAAACAACTCACTTACAACCCAACAGAACTCACAAGCCCAACAAACTCAACAACAAAAGCACAACAACCTTCAAAAATATGATACCAACAATAATTAAAACAACAGCTTCAAAAACCACAAAATAACTGACCATCAATAATACTGCTACCAAAAACTGACTGAACAGCACCGGCTACACTCCCAGATCTCAATTCTCCCGACGCTCGTAACTGATGCTTACCACCGATATACACGGCGATCGCCACAACAAACACGCTTACGATCACCATCAAACAACTTCCAAATATTCCTCAACCAATTTTGCTCTCTCTCTCTCTCTCTCTCTCTCTCTCTCTCTCTCTCTCTCTCTCTCTCTCTCTCTCTCTCACGCAACCCTCGAAGACATTGTCAAATATAAACTACCATCATACCTCCTCCATAACCTAACACCTTTTTCTTGGCATATTAGCTCCAGTCTGTCATTGATTCTAATTGTCTTGCTAAGTGAGTAGTGCCTTACATTGGTTCTGGGCAGAAGTTCTATACGAATGCCGTTATCAGTTTTCTCATGGACATTCTCTACAACATTCGTCAGGTTGGCTACAAGACCTTCTGTCTGGCCAGTTCTTCCATCTTTTAGAAACAAGTCATTTCCTCCTCCCTGCACTGACTACACTTTTTCTATTATTTACCTTGATTTTTTCACAGCCTCAGCTATCTTCTTTGCTCCTGCTGCTGGGTAAGAATTAACTTTTCTCTTCTCATACTTCTATTTTTGACCCCAAATTTAACCAATGATATTTTACTAACGAGTCTCCATTTCAGATTGTTTCCTCTTCTGTTTCCGAAGGCACAGCTAATCTATTTGTTGTGCTGGTTCCTTTTGGGGGGAAATCATGTTTTCTGGCTACTATCACTCTTCTACCAACAGCTCTCTTGAATTCATTATTTTTTTTATCCTTGTAAGCTTCTTTCTTTGTGCCTTGTCTAGTACTTGTTTCTGTTTCATTTCTGGTTCTAGTCTTTAGCAATTGTTTTCTGATCTCCACTATACTCTCTCTGTTTTCTACTATGTCATTGTTTAATGCCTGTTTCTCTCTCTTAAGATTTGTAACTTCTCTGTAGGTCTCCAATTTCCTTTTCCATTCTGTCTTCTCTTTTTTTGTCTTCGAGTTTGTCCTTTGTCAACTCCTTTAGTTCCTTTGCTAATTCTTCCACTTCCCTCCTCAATTTAGCTATCTCCCGCTCTTGTTGGCAGGAGAGACGGACACTGAGACTGCCTAGCTTTGATGAGCATGCCTCTTTGTAGTCTACACTGCGTTTATGACCACAGAGAGAGAGAGAGAGAGAGAGAGAGAGAGAGAGAGAGAGAGAGAGAGAGAGAGAGAGAGAGAGAGAGAGAGAGAGAGAGAGGACGACATATGTTGACATCAGCATACAAACAAATCTGTAAACAGCTGTTTTGCTATTTTAATTATTTTACTTCAACATAATGTTAGTATACCTTCATACCTATATTTTAAATATGTGTACAAAGACAGTGTCTTTTCTGTTTCTTAGGTTACATCTTGTTTCCTCTCATAAAAATTCTTCCAATTCTTCAGTCATTTCTGGTTCTTTGACTTCCTTGGTTCTCTTGACTTTGTCTTTATTTATCCAAAATCCCTCTTCTCTTAATGATGCAGCATATTTGGAAGGCATTTGGTTATTTATTTTCTTCTTTTCACCTTGGTTTCTTGTATGCCTATGACTTTGTATGGTCCTGTGAATTTAGTAGCTAACTTATAATTAATTCCACTTCTGATTTCCTTCTTGATGTACACTTCATCTCCTATCTTGAATCTACTGATTTTAATCCTTCTTGATGTTTGTCTATCATGATCTTCTTGCCTTCTAGGTTCTTGTGTAATTGTTTATGAATCACCTTGAAATTTCCATTGCATGTCTTCAGACTAATTTAGATGTAGTGACTGATTTTGCCGTGCAATAGGTAATCTAGGTTTATATCCCATCAAAGCTTTTATGGGTGTAGCTTTCATGCTGGAATGATTCCTAGCATTTAATGACAATTGTACTAGAGTAAGTTGATATCCCATTCAGGATCTTGCCCTATGGTATGCCTTAATAGATCTAGAACTTTTCTGTTATTCCTTGCTGGGTGATAAAGTTGTATAGTTACCTTCTCTACCTTGAAAGCACTACATACTTCTTGTAATTGCAAATTGTTGAATTCTGTACCATTTTCAAAGATGACAGGCTTGGAGCAGAGTATCTACAATAGATTTTGCCAAAGAGGGCAATTGCACGTTCCTTGGCTCCTTTACCAGATACAGGCGGCCCGCGGTTAACAGAGCAATCGCTCAGCGGCGAATCGGGTTTTACGGCTGTCATAAAAAATATTTATTAAAAAAATATGGCATTTTAAGGTATTTTTACGGCACAATTTTCAGTTAACAGCGCCGCTAGCGCCGTTGTCTAACAAGTTGTCTATCAAGTTCATACATTTGTAGAAATGCCATTCAGACCATAAAGGTTATGCAAATAATGTTAACAAATTTGATGGAGAGTTATTACATAGGTATAATGGTAAAATATATGCCTTTGACGCTGTTCTATGCCGAAAATATCGAGTAACATAAGTGCAAATTTAGCTATGGATGTGTCGATTTATAAATGTTCACGCTTTATGTTTAAGATGTGCATGAAAATGTATTACATATAATGTATTTTTATTTCTGCACAGAAATATGATACAAAGGCAGCTTTTGAAACTGCCCTTCACGTTATCAAATACAATGTTTTTTTCATGTTCTTTCTTGTGAGCCGCCACCTGACGCTCTTCCAAAAATATAGTTAAAAAAGGTGCAAATTATCAATGGATGTGTCGATTTTATAAATGTTCATGCTATTATGTTTAAAATGTGCGTGAAATGTATTACGTATAGGGTATTTTTATTTCTGTGTAGAAATATTATAAGTCTGGCGGCTCTTCCGAAAATATAGTTGAAGAGTGCAAATTTAATGATCGATGTGTCGATTTTTTAAATGTTTATGCTTTTATGTTTAAAATGTATATGAAACTATATTACGTATAGGGTATTTTTATTTTTGTACATAAATAAGATTAAGGCAGCCTTTGTAACTACGCTTCACGTTGTCAGGGGATGTTTTTTCATGTTCATTCTTGTCCACTACTGTTCCGAAAAATGCAAGGTGTTATTTGATTAATTATGCATCTTTTCCATAAATCCTTTAAAAATTTATACATTATTTCACTATATCCGATAATACTGTATGTATTCTCATAATAGTGTATTATAAAATACTAATACTGTATGTATTCTCATATTAGTGTATGTATTATAAAATACTATGGCAAATTTAAGCCAGTATTCCGTTTCTAGTTAGCATAAACAAATATCTAGATACTTGACTTATATGAAACAAGGTTATTTTTCCTTATACAACGTGTTTTTAGGGGGAAATATGAAATTACATGGTGGAGGTTTCACCAATTTTGTTCAGATGAGCTCAAGTGACTTTGAACTACTTTTATGGATGGTGGCTCCCAGTATATCTCGAAAGGATACAAAATACACAAAGGCTATTACACCCGACATGAGACTGGCTATTACACTGATTCACTCCACCATCTAATTTCAGTTCCGCCAAAAGCAAATCACCATAGGGTCCTTTTTCAAAAAAATTCCTCACCCATATCTTTCTCTTTTTCTTGACCTCCCTTGACTTTATCAAAAGTGCCAAGTAAAATGCAGACGCTGCTGCAGCAACCTCTACACTCATCACAGGTTACAGTTATAGAAAGTTTATCAGCTATCCCCGTCAAGGTATCCATCTTTTTAATTCTATTTTTGTAATCCACATTTGTTAATTTTATTGTTTATGCAAGTGGAGATTCCTTAACGAGCCTCATGTACACCTTCAGGATATCGAAGCAGACCATCTCAGCTGTGGTTCCTGAGGTCTGTGAAGCTTTGATCTCAGCACTGAAAGGGTATGTTAAGGCATGACCACAACTGAGGTGTGGACAGGAAACATTGTTTGGAAGTAGTTTACAAATAATTTGCAAACTGTTTCCAAACAGTTTGAAAACTGTTTCCAAACTGTTTGGAATCAAGTTTTCGGAAACAGTTTCCAAACTGTTTGGAAACCGTTTCCAAACAATGTTTCCAAGTGTGTACGGGGCTTTAGGTAAAATGAGGTGAACGTGGTCTGGCGTCGCCAGGTACAAGCGTTCAGATCTCTGTGAACCGCCAGATTTTTCTTGGATGCCAGAGAGGAACTTATGCTTCTGAAGTCGTGTGCTCTAGCCTGCACAGACTCATGGGTGTGGCCCTCCCTAGAACTGTATGCTCCTCTAATTACCTTCCTAATCCAGAAAAAAAATGGTATTCTCGGATATTCCCTTTCTGACTCATCCTGTGCTTATGAAAAGTCTATAGCATCTAGGTCTTAGATGGCGAGTTCTTTTCAGATAGCACCTTAGGGATCCGACCAGGTACAGCAAGAGCTCTTGGGGGTCACCGCCTACAAAGTCTTTCAATAATGGGACGGAGAAAGACTCGAATCTGTCGTCTTGCACCGAGGGATTCTCGGTCTTGGCCACAAATTCGGGGGACAAACTCGAAGGACATGGACCCCAAACCTCTGATGTGCGAAACATAGTTCAGCCCATGGAATTCTCCCACCCTCTTTGAAGAGGCCACGGCAAACAGGAGGACTGTTTTCAGTGTCAAATCCTTTTCTGATGCTTGACATAAGAGGCTCAAATGGTGCTCTAGTGAGGCTCTTCAAGACTAGCGAGCCATCCCATGGTGGGGGTCGAGTTCTCTTGGCGAACAGGTCTGTTGGAAACCCCTGAACAGCAAGGCAATCTCCCAGGACACTGAAATGTCTACACCTGTGAAGTGGAGCACTAGGCTTGGTGCCGCCCTGTAGCCTCTAATAGCCGAGATTAATAGTCCTTTCTCATTTCTGAGAAAGACTAGAAAATCCACTATGCGTTGAATAGAGGTTTCGAGAGGAAAGAAACCCCGTCGACTACACCAATCAAAGTACACTGTCCACTTTCCCTGATATACTGCTGCTGATGAAGTTCTGAGGTAGGTTGACATATCTCGCATTGTCTGCCAAGAAAACCCCTTCTTTGAGCTGCTTGATAGTCTTCATCCATGAAGAGAGAGGGACTCTACCACTTGGTGAAATCTTTCTACGTAAGGCTGTCGTAGAAGTTGTCGCCACTGTGAGATTCTCCTTGGCACCTCTGACAGTAGCGTCAGAAGGCATGGGAACCACGCTACTTGGGGGTATGGGGGTGCCACTAACGTCATCCTGAGATTCCGAGAGGTCATTACTCTGTTCAGGACCTGGCGGATTAGGCAGAACGGGGAACGCATATGTCCTCCCAAGGATGTTGAAAGGTGCCCTCTGCCAGAGCCTGAGGGTCCAGCACCACTGAGCAGTACACCTGTAGCTTCCAGTTGGTGTGTGCTGCAAAGAGATCCAGTACTGGTCTCCCCCATACCTGAAACAGGCTTTCTGCCACATCCTGATGCAAGGACAACTCCGTTCCCAGGATCTGGTTCTGATAGCTCAGTTGATGTGACATTAGGCATCCCTGCTTGTTCACACAGGCAACCACTGTGGTATTGTCTGACATCAGAACTACTGAGTGTCCCTCCATTTTCTCCCAAATCTCTCTCAGTCCCAGAAAGACTGCTTTTAGCTCCTGAACACTGTTATGCAGCCACTTTTCCTCTGCACTCCAAAGGCCTGAGGCTAACAGTTCTCCCAGGTGGGCACTCAAGCCCGAGCTGGAGGCATCAGAGAACAGCAGGAAGTCCCGGGGGGGGGGGGGGAGAGAGAGAGAGAGAGAGAGGAGAGAGGAGAGAGAGAGAGAGAAGAGAGAGAGAGAGAGAGAGAGAGAGAGAGAGAGAGAGAGAGAGAGATCTTGTCTCACTTCCTCTGATAGTGGTACTCTCTGCCCAGGGTAATCTCCTGCCGGCGACCAGAATTCTTTCAGCCTCCACTGCAGTGATCGAAGATGCAACCGACCATGAGGGACCAGCTTCTCCAGGGAAGACAGAATCCCCAATAGTACCTGCTACTGATGAGCCAGTTGGTCTGGTTGTGAAAGGAATTTGCATGCTACTAGACGCAATTTCTCTAATCTCTGGTTCGATGGGAAGACTCTTGACTCCACTGTGTCTATCACCATCCCCAGGTAAAGTGTCCTCTGGCTGGGAACCAGGTTCGACTTCTCCAGATTTATCATGATACCTAGTTCTTGACATAAACGAAGGAGTCTGTCCCTGTCCTGGAGTAGCTTTGTCGCTGGAGCTTCCTAACCCTAGCCAATCGTCGCGATATCTCAGAGGTCGAATCCCCTGGCCATGAGCCCATGATGAGATGAGTGAAAATCCTTGTTTATATACACCTGGGGTGATGTGGCTCTGAAGCATAGGACCTTGAATTGGTAGATTCGTTCCCAATAGTACCTGCTACTGATGAGCCCGGACGAATGGTGGATACGAACCTGGAAGTAGGAATCTTTCATGTCTATTGAAAGTGGTCCGAGGGGTCTCCATTCTGAACCTCGTCTTCTTGATGAACAGGTTAAGGGATGACAGGTCGATCACTGGCCTCCAATTGCCCATTGTCTTTGGCACCAAGAAGATACAACTGTAAAATCCCGGGGGGACCACTGTATTCATAACTGGGTTTTACGCTCTGTAGGGTGTTTATAGCACTGTTGTCTGGTTATCAGTTTCTTACGTTAGGTGCCAAGACCGCCTTATAAAATACAAATATAACGTATATGCATCTTTTCCTATGCTCTTTCAAGTTATTCTTTACTTCGCTGTATCAAAGTAATACTGTATGTAGTCTTGGACTATTACTATTTGTGTTATAAAATACAGGCGGTCCCCGGGTTACGACGGGGGTTCCGTTCTTGAGACGCGTCGTAAGCCGAAAATCGTCGTAAGCCGGAACATCGTAAAAAATCCTAAGAAAACCTTACTACGCATCCCCCGCAAATACGGGGGGACCACTGTATTCATAACTGGGTTTTACGCTCTGTAGGGTGTTTATAGCACTGTTGTCTGGTTATCAGTTTCTTACGTTAGGTGCCAAGACCGCCTCATAAAATACAAATATAACGTATATGCATCTTTTCCTATGCTCTTTCAAGTTATTCTTTACTTCGCTGTATCAAAGTAATACTGTATGTAGTCATAGACTATTACTATTTGTGTTATAAAATACAGGCGGTCCCCGGGTTACGACGGGGGTTCCGTTCTTGAGACGCGTCGTAAGCCGAAAATCGTCGTAAGCCGGAACATCGTAAAAAATCCTAAGAAAAC
Source organism: Macrobrachium nipponense (assembly GCF_015104395.2). Classification (NCBI taxonomy): domain Eukaryota; kingdom Metazoa; phylum Arthropoda; class Malacostraca; order Decapoda; family Palaemonidae; genus Macrobrachium; species Macrobrachium nipponense. The sequence goes on from NC_061108.1 coordinate 42,232,986, forward strand.
CTTACTTTTAATGCTTTGGGTGCATTGAAAACTATGAAAACTGAATTCTTATGGCATTTTTCATCAAAAAACCCTTCAAATATTGATTATTTTGCATTTTTGGTGTCATATTTCATCTCCCAGATGAGCGTTGTAGGCGTCGTAACCCTGGAAATAACGTTTATTGACAAGCGTCGTAACCTCGGAGCGTCGTAAGCTGACACCGTTGTAACCCGGGGACTCCCTGTACAAACAAACCGATCATGTTTTGGTATGGAAAAATCAGCTTAGGGCGGAGGTAAAATTATTTCGGCGTATTTAACGATTATTTCACCCTATTTAACTCAATTCAGAGAGATTTTCTTGCTTCTATTTGGTATAAATTAATCTCCAGAAACTCTATTCGAATGTGACAAGGGTATTTTTCTTTATATGAAGTGTTTTCATGTTGAATATTGACGTAAATACGTGAACTAGACTTAGTTATTTTTTTCGTTAATAGATGGTGCTGTTGTCTGGTTATCAGTACTTGCCGAAGCACCGAGAGACCTTCATAAAATACAAACAAAGAATATGCATCTTTTCCTTGGCTGTTTTAAAAAGTTATGCTTTACTTCATTCTATCCAATAATGCTGTATGTAGTCTCATATTACTACGTATAATATTATAAAATACAAACAAAGCGATCTGTTTTAGTTTGGAAAAATCAGCTGAGGAGAAAGGTAGGGTTATTTTGCCCTAATTAACTCAATTCAGAGCGATTTTCGTGCTTCTATTTTGTGTAAATAGCTTATTTCAAGTTGAAATATGACTTAAATATGTACGTCTTGTTGTGAACTCGATTTTTTTTTTTTTAATAGATGGGTGTAGGGAGTATGTTATTTTGTATAAAAAAAAAAAAAACTGATTACGTTTGTAATTTTGATCCTATTTCATAATAATACAATATTTGCGTATTTATCTGTTATCAGTGTGAAAAGAAAAGTAAAATGTGTTTTTTCATGGCCAGTATTTTTTTTAATAAAATATTTTTTTCTCAACTATTATGTGAGGTAGAGTTGCATCCATGTTGCTGATGCATGATAATTTAAAGTCATTAGCAGTGTGAACATTTTGTTTTCTCAGCTTCAGCTATAACTGCAGCTTAAATTTATAAGCACTACATTTCCTTGCCAATATTTCCTCCATACCAAATAAAGTTATAATGCAAAAATACTTAAGTTCTGTTCTACTTAATTAACGTCATTTGTAACATAACTAGTACAGTAATTTTCTACTAACGTATGATGGCTGAATGCAAGAAAAATGTTGTTATCACATTCGGTTCAGTGGTTGTAGCATAACCGCTGTTATTGTTCAGTTGTTTATGGCTGCAGCATTTAAGCAATGATTATCACAGTACTAACAATACTTTTATCATTCTCATTTGCTTTTTTAGCTGATGTAACTGGAAGGTATGATAAATAAGGAGACGGAGGAAATGTTAGCAGTCTGAAAAAGGTGAAAGTCTCTCTCTCTCATACTAGGCCAAGATTTACCAGTAAGTTCATTGAATCTGACATTAAAAATTTGTATTACTACCAGGCAGACCATAGTAAATGTTAACCAGACCACTGAGCTGACTTTCAGCTTTCATAGTCCTGGCCCGAAGGATTAACATAAAATACCAGGTCTAGGGGGCCAAGCATTTGGACCCAATAGGTCATTCAGTATGATAATGAACAAATTAAAACGAACTTTAAAACCGCAAAAAGGCACATGCTCTCATACTGGAACACATACTCACAATACATATATTTACTCATGCTTCCATACTTACACACTAAAAAGGTATATCATAATTATAAATAATATAAAAAAAAAAATTTAATTCGACATGTGCTATAAGGGTTTTCGTTCTTTTATTATTTACTTATTTTTATATTTTATTAATTAAATCACAGTTCCTCATGAACACCAAAATTGGAATACTGAGAATGTAAGAATGTGACAAAATTTCCTTCACCGATTTATTTCCAAAAGTGGACAGTTGCTACTGTCATACTTTGGACACTCATACAGCACATGTCTGACCTTATTATCAACTTGCACTCTGAGCGCTTAGGAACTGGGCCATGTGGGCTACTCATTAAGTGTCCATGTGTCAGAATTATTCGTGCATACAAAACAAATAAACATGCATTTTCACGCACATAAAAAATCTCTCTCTCGTATGCAAAGACAGAAAAGTAGTGTAATTATAGAATAAAAATATAAAATTATGTAAGACAAATAAATATGTCTGTTACATATGTATAAAAAATATTTCTCTCTCTTTCTCTTGCAGAAAAAAGGATAGATGATGTAATCATAGAATAAAAACCTAAAACTTACAAAATAGATAAACATACATGTTACATACACATAAAAAATATTACTGGTTTGTACAATTTTTTTTTACATTTATATCCGTTAATAGCAAGAGAAAAACTTGAATTTGGATGGTGTTTATATCCTTCATCAGTAAGCAAATGGGTTAAAAATATTTTTTTCAATACTTCCATTATAAGTTCATTTCTACCTTTATTTTGACACACACATAAACACTTGTATAAACTTATCACTGGCAATCCTACCTCAGCAACAAAGTGGCTACCCTAAGTACATAGGATAATCTGTTTATGAAAAATATATAAACCACAAACTTTACATCGAAGAAAAAGTGTGGCCTTGGACTAACCCACTTTCAATTCCAAAAGGGATAACTAACCCAGTACTAATAAGTTCAGATACATCTTGGGAGAAGCAAGTGTTAATCAGCATAGATTGGTGGTGATGATTTTAAAATGAGAGGTAGGAAACCCAAGAGGAGAAAGAGAAGATCTAGAATTAAGATTTGGGACCTTAAAGGAGAAAAGGGGGAGCAATTTAGGAGGACTGTGAGAGACATGTCTGGAAAGGGGGAACAGTATTTGGACAGGGTAACAGTGGAAAATATCTGGGCCGACATGAGAGAAATATGTGTGGGGGAAGCAGAGGAACTGGTGGGAAGAACCAGCAGATATGGAGTGTCAAGAGGAGAAAAGTGGTGGTGGAATGGAGAGGTGCAAGAATCAATTACAAGAAAATCAAAAGTATTTAAGGACAGGAAAGTAAGGCATGCACAGGGTGCAGAGAAAAGGTACAGAGAAGAGGAAAGTGAGGCAAGGAGGACGGTGGGTATGGCTACTGGAAGGGTGGCACATCAGTTGAATGAAAGACTAAGAACAAGAGGAGAAAAGGATATCTATGAGATTTCAAACTTCAGAATAAGGCAGAGACAGGATTTCGGTAAATTGAGTGTTATCAAGGATACTGATGGAAATGGAATTTTATAATGAAGTTATTAATAATACTTACCAGTATAATTTATCTAGCCCTAAACCCCCAAAAACTGCACCAAAATCTACCACATTGGCAACCCTGTTACCTCCTATTCTGTCCACCAGTTGGCAACACACACTGCCACTGATGGTCACAAAACCTTCCCTATAAAATCAGTTGTGATAGGCAGATCGTGGGATAGGATGGGTGTGACTAGATATTTTATGCAGGTAAATATTATTTATATTAATTTTATTACAAAAATTCCATATTAACAAATGTTACCTTACTATAATTTACCTAGCCCGATTAACCACATTGAAAAGGAGGGAATCTGAATAAAACCAACCTAATCCAATTAATGGGAAAAGGAAGAAAAAATAAAATTAATAACAGGACACAAAACAAAAAAGAAATATAAATCATAGGCTGAGTTAATAACTCAACCCAAAGTCTAAGATACTAAGAACTCTAAGTTTCCTACCAGAATGCTGCTGAACTGCAGTAGTAAAGGACAAGGAGTAAGTGCATGGTCAGTCCGTCTTTACAAAAGTCAGGTGATCAACCAGGTGGCAAGTCAGATGACATCAAGGACAGCAAGGCTGCACCCTGATGACTTTATCAAGCACTAAAACCACCAGCGACACCTGCTCTCTCATGAATGTCTGGCGCCAAGAGAGAGGAGTGAGTTATTGGTGACTCTCTCCTGAAGGATAAGTGCCTGGACTGCCTGGGCAATTCAAAGCTTAAGTGAACATTGGGGGTGTATCAATGCAACCCAATGTCGTCAGCAGCGATATTGTCTCATGAGCGACTCCTGGCTCGAGCTCTCTGGTGTCAAGAGAAAGGAGTGCGGAGCGAAAGGCAACTCAGTCCCAGAGGATGAGTGCCTGACAGTCCAAACAGGTCTCATGCTAAACGATCATCAGAGGGTGTATCAACGCAACCAATTTCGTTAACAAGAAACTCAAGAGCAACTAAATGTTGCCAATCTCACATGAGTGTCTGACTCCAAGAAAACAGGCGAGACAAAAAGTAGATGGTGAGCATGTCACCAGATAACATCAGACGACCCATCGACTAATTCCCTGTCTAGTAAGACAACGGAAGAAGCGCGAGTATCGGGACAGGCGGACAGGTGGCTAGTCCTAAGGCAGCATTGACTTTGGGAGAAGCGTAGTTGCCAGTGCCAACAACCCAGTGGCTGGTCCAATGTCAGACTGACAATGGAAGCAGCGCGAGTTGTCAAAGCAGCCAGTTATGTCATCAACAACACCTACCGAATTCTCCTGTCTGACGACCTGTCCTGGCATCACTAACGGGCCCAAAGAACAAAGGTTGCCTAGAACTAGAGATACATCCCTTAAGTAAAAAGAGGCAAAAACATAATTAGAACGCCAAGTCACCGCCTCAAGCACCTTGGCGACAGAGATGTTCTTCATAAAAGCTACTAATGTAGCGGCTGCTCTAATACTGTGTGCTCTGGCACCTGACCTTCATGTGCAACTGAGCCCTCAGTCTTAACAATAAGATCTCTGAGGAAAAAAGACTCACCATTCTTTGACATAGGTCACTTGACATTTCGGGGTGAAACAAATAGATAACGGGGACTACCCTGAATGTTCTTCGTGCAACGTACAAAGCATGAGAGTGCCCTAACAGGGCAAAGAACTAATTCCTCATACAAATTACCAACAAAGTTGACTAGCAACTTCAGAATGGAAGACCTGTGAATGGGATTATCAGATGATTCGGTCTTTGCGACAAATTTGGGAAGGTATGACAAAATCATGTCTTGTCCAGATCTGGCAACAAGAAAAGTGCGCGCTTACAGTTCACCCACCCTCTTGGCTGTCACCAGCGAGACAAGGAAGAGTGTCTCAGAAGAAAGGTCCCTAAAGTCGGTCATATTCAAAGGCTGAAATGGAGGGAACCTCACGGCTTGAAGGACTTTCTTAACGTCCCATGTCGGAGAAGAACACTGCGGACTGGGTCGAGATAGGGAAAAAGATAGAATTAAATCTCTAATGATATAAGAAGAAGAGATTTCATGGAGCCTTGCCTTAAAAACATAAGAAAGCATCGCCCTATAACCCATAATGCAAGAAGATGACAGGCCCGTCACGATGTAAATGAACTAAAAACTACGCTATTTTCGGTAAGGAATGTCTAGAAATTGAATGCCCTAAAGACCTACACCAACGTCTGAAAACTGACCATTTAGCTTGATCAATTACTCTAGTTGATTGCCATCTGGCAAGAGCCAACTGTCAAGCCACTCTGGAGGAGAACCCTTACTGCTTAGAGAATCTCCCGAGTCTCCAGGTATGGAGATGAAGCATGTGGAGCCTCTGATGGAACTGATGAAAATGAGGTGGTTTGAGATCTGGTCTCTCTGGCAGACGCCCCCCCCCAGTATGTCCAGTATGTCGGGAAACCACTCCATCTGTGGCCAGAAGGGGGCGATCAAGGTGAGATCCAGACGCTTGGTAGTCCTCACTTTGTTGAGAACTGCCCTCACCAGAACGAATGGAGGAAATGCATATGCTTGAAGGCCCTCCCAGTCCCACAATAGAGCATCAGTCCAGGGAGTCTGGTTGGGGGCGAAGATGATCTGGCACTGAAAATTCAATGGGGTGGCATACAGATTGACTGTGACAGGCAACTTCTTTCTGAGGCTGTCAAAGACATCCTGGCAAAGTATCCACTGAGACCCTTGATCTTCATTCAGTCTCAACTAGGCGTCTGCTAAGACATGGTGATGGCCCAGGATAAACTGAAGGACCAAAGTAATCCTCCTGTATTCTGCCCAACACAGAACTGATTAGGCTTCTTGGTTTCTTAAGTATGAGACTGCTGTGTTATGTCAACAAAGATTGCTACAACCTACACTGACAGCTGATTCTGAAATGAAAGAAGGCCTAAGTACACTGCCCTTAGTTCCCTCCAATTTATTGACATGATCTTCTCTTCCCCTGACCAAACGTCCAAAGTGGCTTAGGAGCCCAGATGTGCACCCAAACCTCAATCGGAGGCGTCTGACCAAAACATTAGGTCAGGCAAAACTGGAAGTAGAGACGTCCCTGACTTGAGGTGTGAACTTGCATCCACCAACAGATATCCTTCCGACATTGGAGAGGAGGCGGCTATCGTGTCCTCGGGCACAAAATCCAATGACTGGCGAAGGGTCGACTGAAGGGACCTCATTCTGTGACGACCTCCGGGAGCCAGTTGGATGGGTAATGACAAATACCCCAGGAGAGTCCTTCAAAGAGAGACTGGCTGCATTACAGAGGACAAAAATTCTTCGGCCAAACTTAAAAGCTTGTCTATCCGTTTCTGAGAGGGAAAAGCCCTCAAAATCTGGGAATTCAAAATAATCCAAGTTGACACAAATGCCCAACTCGACACAAAGAGACAGAACCATCTCTCTCGACCGGAGAAATTTCTTTAGAGAGTCAGCCTGGACTAGCCAATCGTCCAGATACTGAAGCAGCCTTACTTTTCACCGATGCAGAATAGCCGAAACAGGAGCCATCACCCAAGAAAAGACCTGTGGAGCAGTGGTGAGGCTGAAACTAAGGGTCTTGAACTGGAAAACTCCCAAGTCTGTGAAAAACTGAAGATAAGGTCTGCTCTTCAGATAGATGGGGATTTGCAGATAAGCATCGATGGAAATCATCCAGTCCCCCTAACTGACGGATGAAAGAGCAGTCTGAACAATCTCCATCCAGAACTTGGACTTTAGAATGAACTTGTTCAGGACCGAGGCCTTTAGAGCCACAAACACTCGTGAATAAAACCCGGGAAAAGGAGGCGCTTGCTCTATGGCATCCTTCTCCAAGAGGGCTGAAAGTTCCTTCTCCATGGCTTGACCCCTGATTGAGTGAGGGGAATAACTGCTGAACTCAAGAGAACGATTGGAAAATGGAGGTCTCAAAACAAAAGGGATGAGTTAAGTGAAAAGATCAGGAATGAGAAGCTGTGGGGGGAGTTGTACGCTGATGATCCGGCGATTACTGCTGAAAATGAAAACCTACAGAGAAGGGTTGGAGTGGCAGAAGTCTTTAAAGAGGGGTGGCTTAAAGGTGACTGAATAAAAGTGTTTTGCCAAGAAGTAGGGAAGACAGAGACAAAGTAGTAATTACAAGAAAGACTTGATTATAAAACAGGCAGAAAAGTTTAAATACTTAGGATCAACTTTAAGTCAAGAGGAAGAATGTGAGGCTGAAGTTGACAGTAGGATAAAAGCTGCATGGGAGAAGTGGAAAGAGGTAGCTGGAGTGGCATGTAATAAGAATATGCCAATCAAACTAAAAGTCAAGATATATAACACTGATAAGACCAGTGCTCATGTATGGAGCAGAAACATGGGCTCTAAGAAGAAAAGAGGAAGTAAAGCTTAAGAGAACAGAGATGAGAATGCTGATATGGATTATGGGAATATTGCTGCTTGAGAGATTGAAAAATGATGAAATAAGAAGGGCAGGCAGGCAGGCTTAGTAAAGATTAAAGAAGTGATAAGAGAGTCACGATTGAAATGATATGGGTATGTGTTGAGGATAGATGATGAGAGAGTGAAAAGGGCTTAGGAAGAAACTGTTGAGAGGAAGAAGACAGAGAGGGAGACAAAGAATTACATGGCAAGACAAAGTGAAGGAAGATATGGTGAGAAGAGGTTTGGTGAAGGTAATGCCTTTGATAGAAGGCAGTGGAGAAGGTGCATCAGACAATCGACCCCTTAATATAGGGATAACAGTGGGAAAGAAGAAGAAAAATAAGTTCAGACATATCTACCAGTGTAATACAGTTCAGGAAAAGTACTTGTGAAACAATAGTTAGGATAATAATATATATAAAGAAATAAAGGTACTGAAGTTTATACCAAATGAAACTCACCTTAGGAACCTCAGGACTTTCTTTAATCTCATCATTCTGACTAGGCTGCTCAGCTGAGACTTGATTCTGCTTTTCTTCCACCTGAGAAGGGGTAGGCTCTTTACTTTGTCCTTGATTCTGTGGAGCCTGATTAACACTTTCAGGTTTCTCTGTTTTAGGTGTAGTTGCTTCATCCTGAGGCTTTGATAAATTTTGTTCTTGCTGTACAGCTGGGCTTTGGCTTGGTTTTTGAAATTGTTGCTGCTGGGATCGAGGACCTTGATCTTGGGTTTGAGGTTTAGACCCTTGACTCTGTTGTTGAGATTTAGGCCCTTGATTTTCTTGGATAGTGTTAATATCAACTGTTTTTATAGTTGTCAGATTTGGATTGACATTTGATGGTGGTTGCGCAGGTTTGATATTTGGCGCTGGCATGGATAACCGGGATGTAATTGGTGCTTTTTTGGCCATTCCCCCATGTTGCTGTAAAGTAAATTTACATACTCATTATATAAAATACCTTACTAAACAGCAAGACAATAACAGTTATGATATAAAAATTATCTTTCAATCCATAATGAAAAGACATTTCAAACAAATACATGATACAAAACATTATCCAAACAGCATTTAATATTCTCCTTATATCAAGTGTTTTCTAAATAGAAGGCACCTCCTCCCATGTAAGGAATTTCAATTCTAAGGAGAATAATTTCACCGCAACTTACCAGATTTCATTACTTAGTGGAATCACCCAAGTCTGATAAAAAGTAAACTAATATTTACTACTTACAATTTCTCAACTGTGGATTAATTGAGTCAAAGTAGACAACCTTTCATACTTAATCAAATAACCTGATAAATATGCCAGTATTTCTGGGCAGTGAAACAAACATTCGCAACCAACACTTTTCTTTCTGAAAATGTAAGATTAAGGCCTTTGTTTTCAGGGTAAACAAACCATCATGCCAACAGTTGGCACTCTTTTAGTCACTAATTGGGAGTCTTTTTCTGCCTTGTAAAGAAACAATATGGTTACATAATGTAATTTCTTTGCAGTAAATTACTAAATTTGTGTACAAAGTATTATTTTTGTTAGTAAAGCATCGTTCTGTTCATCCTACAAGAATTCTGAAATTTTTGGTTAACTGTTATTCATGGTAAACATCTCAGCCCTGCAGTCCTTTTATGTGCACCTGGTAAATATTTACTGTATTCATATTTATCAGTAAAAAGCATTAACAAGCAAACATGCTAAAAATACATTCAATGTATTTCTGGAGTGGTATTTTATATATATTCACACAGAAAGCTAATCTCTCTCAATCATCAATGCATAAAAGAAGGAATATGGGATGAAAGGGATGGGGAGGAATTGTTATTGTTTGGGTATGACTAACAAGACCAATGCAGCATAGAGAACTGTTCAAGTAGAAGACCTTAAAAGGAATGCAGTCAATATTAATCACATATATTTATGTACAAGGGTCCTTCAATGAAGGGAGTCCCTGGATATGGCAGGGGTTCTGTTCCCAGCAGGGCGCTGTAAGTTGAAAATCACCTTAACCCGAATCATCCTAATTATAATGGGAATGAATAGCAACGGCGCTGTAAGTATGGGTTACAGCGCCATAAGGCAAGCACCTTAAATCCTGAACGACTTAACCCAAAACTGATGTTAACCCGGGGACTGCCTGTATCTGGTTTCACCTTCTCAAGAACTCTATATTATCTGGGGGGTCTGCAGCACCACAATATTTGTATATATAAATTTTAATAAATGTTATAAATCCCACTTGGATAGTAGTTAATGCTGTGTGAGTAAATAGATGTACTGTTAATGCTGCTTATCGGCATAAGAAGGGAGGGAAGAGTTTTTGGAAGGGGTGAAGGCAGAAAGAGTGGGTAGGGGTAGAGAGGCATTTAAGCTTGAGAGCTTTCATGACTGCTACTGCTATTGGTTAACAAGCACTAAGTCACTTGATAAGTCATCATATATTACTTTACCACTGGTTGAGACTTATTACAACCTCAGTACATTATCTCACGGGTAGGGCTTAACCCTTAATGGATGAATATCCTCATGATTCACTCATGATTAGCATCAATATTATGTACATGCCACCCATTTTGGGGGAATCGGTGGGAAAGAGGTTCCAATACTTCTATTACCCTTAAATTCACTAATGGAGACTTTTAGATTGGCTCAGCTTGCCAATTCTAGGCAGCTCATGACTTAGTTGTGTATTAAGGAGACACGTACTGCATAATGCAAAAAAGTTACTGCATCTTTGATCTCGGTAAATTTACGTAAATATTTTTTTTTAAATATACTCAGAAATTGTTACCGATTATGGTTCCTATCTGTTTGATATTGTGTCAGCTGTAATTATAATTTTACAAAATAAAACAAAATTATTTATTAGAAAAAATGTTTAACTTGGTAAAATTTGATTGTCTTGTAAAAGAGGCCCCCCTACAAGGGTTGTAAATTTAGTCTTTTTCAACTTTTCATGGAACGTAGGGAAAATTTTTTGGATTTTTTTTCCATGATGTGCATTTGCATATCTTCCTCTTTTCATTGATGTTTTTTTTTTTCTTAAACTGGCCGACCTCAAAGTTTTCCCAACCTGGGGTGTTGCATATGCTTTTTTTTTTTTTTTAACCCAAATTTTAATGATTATCCCTTGCTCATAAGAAGGCTGCCTCCTTGCAAACGTAGTGCAAATGGCTGCCCACCCAGAATAAATATCTCATTTTTCCCTCCCCTGTATTACGTTTCACTGCTGCCGAAATGTCTTGTGTAGTTCCAGGTCACTGAAGGAGCCGTTATAAAGGATTGGAAGTGCCGTTGTCAAGAATGACAGCTGCCATCTTATGAAAGTTGCCGTAAGGTGACCCTGACCTCAACACAGTTGGTTGCCCCATGAAACCATCTGCATTCCTTCTTTGGCCCTTATTGTAAGTGAACATGATTTTCCTGCTTACTCCCCAGACCGCCATATTGTATCAAGCATATGCATCAACTCTTTGACTGCATCGCTGTAGGATCAATCTTGTGGAACCTTACCATAATCCCTAAGACGCAACTCAAGTATTTTGTAACAAAACCTCTCAAGTTCCCCTAGATAACCCACATGCAACTCTTGTTCCCTTTCTTAAATCTGTCCCCATCTTGGACCTTAAACAATGCCTTTCACGCCACTGCCACTAACCGTTTGCATGTGTAAGTAAACTTAGTACCCCAAAAAGGGTTTAATAGGTTCTTGTCCTGCTAGACTGTCAAATTCTGCCTGTGGTGGTTAGAGCAATCTCTGGGTATTGAGCATATTATTTCATGAAGATAAGATAGCTTGATGATTTTCATTAGTGTTGTGATTTATGTTAATTCTATAGTTAATTAAAGATCTCTTTCTTGTTGAGGGATGCCCCTATAGCATGTGATGTAGGCTGCATTTCCTTCACTGACTGCACGTTGTGGGCTACAAAGCCTCAGGAATTTCATTATCTTTAACCCATTTTTAATGGCCTATGTACCCTAATCTCCCCATGTACATTTTCAGTAGTACCAATGAATTGTTATCCTGATTGTGGAGTAAACCACTGTTAAGATTTATGCTAGTATAATTACGGATTGCAATCCAGTAACGTAAGTTAGCATCTCATATTTTGTAAGTTTTACATATTCTGTTTTTCTACTTACTGACTGCCCTTTTAGTGTATACATGCAAAGGCCAGTGGTTACGCAACAAATAGTATGCAGTTGGCCCGTAGTATTCGCGTTATCCGGATTCGTGGATCTCTCTCTGAACCATATCTACCCTTATTTGCTGAAAATGAGCTTATTGCAGGCTTTTCCAAGGATAAATAATCACTAATTAGAGTATTTTTATGTTATTTTCATGACTAAATACATTTTTATGATATGAAAATTATCTACTAATTTTAAAATATTAATAATACTGTATCAGTAAATTTAATAAGATTAAATTACTTTACATAATGAAAATTTATATTATTTGAGATGAATCTTACCTACTGTTAAAAGTTAGCTGATTCCTGCATTAAGAAGAGGATGATGGGTAGTGCAGCTAGACAAAAATCCGCTCAGCCATTTGAGCTAAAGGTTTTTTGTATGAAACCCAAAACATTCTCACCTGATCTGGAATCCTTTGTGGATTTTACTACCACCAGAAGTTGGATTCCATTCAGGGAGCAAGGGTCTCATACATATGTAGCAAAGAGCAGCCTTGCGGAGAAAACCGCTTTGATTCAGCCAGAATGAAACACAAGCGGTATGAGGGACCCCTGTGCCTGGGTCCAAAAGCTCTATAAAACAGCAGTCACTTAAAATAAATACCTTTACAATATATAGGTACGTTCCTATACAAAATTTGTACCTTCAAGCTCCCCAACATATTAAAACCTGAGATTTAAACAAAAAAAGCCTAAAGAATAGCTCTTTTTTCGGTTCAGGAAAAGACTACCCGCCACTAGTAGTGAATTACGGGCTTTTCATTTTCCAAACACAATTTTGTATACTTACAGTGGTGAGCGGGTAAAAACCAAATTGTACTTCTACTGCACCACATCAATACAATTCATGAGTGACAAATTGACTGAAGACTAAATGAAGTTATAACTGCTGCTCACATTATGAATGTTTACCTTCAATAAAGGTAGAAGATATGGAGCTAGTTCTCATGGACTAGCCTATTCAATATGTCACAGAGGACCTCGTGTTCCTTGAGAAAGACTACAATTTTCTAAAAATCACAACACAAAAGGTTAACTTTGCCTCTTCCAGGCTTAACCTTCACAAATACATTCCTTCTAGGTTTTCTAAAACCACAAAACAAAAAGTTAACTTTGCCTTCAAGCTTAACCATTAGCAAAGGCATCTAGGTTTTCTAAAACCACAAAACAAAAGGTTGATTTCTGCCTCTTCCAGGCTTAACCTTTGACAACGACATCTATGTTTCCTAAAACCACAAAACCAAAGGTTAACTTTGCCTCTTCCAAGATTAACCTTTGACAAAGATGTTCAAGGTTTCTAAAAGGATGATAAAAATGTTCCAGGTTTAACCTATCTGATTAGATTTTTAATGCCCCAACAGGATATAGAAGTTTCCTCTTCTTCCCCACTAAGGGGTTACATTCGAATTCTTACAGGGCACTGTAAAGCATAGCCTTAATATCACCCTCAGCCTTATAAGGTAGAAAGCTAAAATAGCTCAAAGAAGGGTGTTGATAATAAATTTACTTATTAACTGCTGCTAGTGCTAAATAAAAGGTTTCATAGTAAATTCAGATAAAGTTTAGACCTGCATCTAAACTCCAGCGAGAGAATGATAGAGATGAAGGGGCTTCAATCTCAACATCTTACAGTGCTGGCCCTCATCAAGATCTAAAAGTACTTGATGCAATACCGAAGAAAGTACGTTTGGAATGACAACTTTGGAAATAGACAGTGAAAAGTTTTATTATCTCTTAAACAGAAAACACTGACATCTACAAGGTTTCAGGTGCTGAAAATTCCTCTAGAATGGCACCCTCAGTAATACACAGACCACTACTTCTGACCCCAGGCCACGGAAGTTTTAAATTAAGGACACATCCTTTGATAACTTGAAAATCTTATTGTTGGAAGGGGACAATCTAACATCTCCAAGAAGTTAAGGAGATGCCGAAGTAAATGGAAGTTTATGGAATTGTGTAGTCGAGTTGATTTCCTCTTTATGGAAGCACAAGACACCTACCGAGAGCATTGGAAATTCTGAAAATCCTTTGCCCTGAGGATACAAAGGCTCTACAGGAGACAATATGCAATTCTTGCACTTGAAATTTCTCAATAGTATTCAGAGTAGATAAGAGATACAGGCCTTTGAGTCTGAATTAGGCTAAATTTAAGGAAACATCCACTGCTCAAGCCTGAGGGCCATCACAGAAGCAGTAATCATTAAGATGTCCCTGTTCATCTACATGCTAGTAAGTCTAAATGAGTGCTCCTTAAATCCCACACCAAGTGCCGATCTTACGGATGTAAAGGCCCTTGTAGGCAGTTTGTTCTTCCTGAATCCCCAATTGCCAAAATACTGTCCTTCCACAGAATGAATGGTTAAACCAATATGTTTCATTTCACTCAAAGCCGCAAACTTCCCACAAAGACTTTGTTTCTGACCAGGAATAAACCACCTAAGCATCCTGATGTCTTTCCACTGCCTTTACTAGGCGTAGTGTTGACCATTCTATGTTGCATGAAAGTGTAATGACACTATTTAAACTGTGTTGCATGACAGAGGGAAAAGACCAAAACCTGGACTTAGGTTTAACAACAAAATGGACAATTCTTGGTTACAGAGTCCCTCCTACAGTCCTGGAGCCAAAGATGGTTCTGGATTACAGTGGAACCTCGACATAGAAAAGTCCCAACTTACGAAAAATTCAAGTTACGAAAGCAAAGATGAAGATTTTTGCCTCTGGATATGAAAATAATTCAGGTTATGAAAGGGTGTTACTGTAAAGTCCCGAGATTTGCCTGGACCACCAAGAACAATTTTAAAACTCGCGTGCCTCTAACATTGTAGACTCGCCACCATCCTCCCACTCTCCCATTAGTTCCTGATGCTAGTCACTGCCGTAAGATCCTGCTCTCCTATTGGTCAGCATTTACCCCATCAGGCTCTACGTAAAGGCATCGTTCGGCCACTTCGTCGCACCAGCGTTATTGTATGCACGCAGAATTTGTTCATTCACATATACAATTTCGTTTGTTAATCTAAATTTGTGTTAGTGATTTCGCTTTGGACTTTATCGTGTTGTGTAAAACTTAATTAGTAACTTAATTTTGTCCAACAAGAGGAGCCACATGCATGCTGAGATGGAGAGGCTGTTTCTTGTATGGATAAAAGACAAAGAAATCACTGGCAATACGATAACCGAGACGGCAATCTGCCACACGGCTAGCGCTATTTTCCTCAATTTGATTGCCCAGGCTGAAGACAACGGAGGAGAAGGGACATTGATGCCAACCCCGTACTTCAAGGCTTCTTGTGGGTGGTTTGAAAAATTCCGGAAACGGACTGGTATCCATTCGGTGGTGCGGCATGGGGAGGCTGTCAGCTCGAACACGAAAGCGGCCTAAGCCTTTATTAAGACGTTCAACGAGATGACGATCAACGAAGGCTACAGTTCTTAGCAAATGTTAAACTGTGACGAGAATGGCCTTTTTTGGAAAAAAAATGCCTCTTCGGACGTACATCACAGAGGAAGAGAAGCTACCCGGGTATAAACCTATGAAAGACAGGCATACAATTGTACCTTGTTCCAACGCCAGTGGGGATTATAAGGTCAAGCCCCTACTTGTGTATCATTCGGAGACTCCTCAAGCCTTCAAGGCCCACAAAGTGCTAAAGGAGAAGCTTCCAGTGATATGGAGGGCTAATGCAAAAGCCTGGGTAAAGAGACTTTTGTTCACCGAGTGGGTAAATCTGTGTTTTGGCCTGACAGTGAAGAAATATTTGGAAGAGAAGCGCCTCCCTCTGAAATGCCTGCTGGTGTTGGATAATGCCCCTCCCCTCCCTCCTAGCCTCGAGGAAGATATCCTAGCGGAGTATTCTTTCATCAAGGTTCTTTATCTTCCACCTAACACCACCCCTCTCCTCCGGCCCATGGACCAGCAAGTGATATCGAACTTCAAGCAGCTGTAAACGAAACACCTTTTCAAGAGATGTTTCGACATCACCAATACCACAAACCTTACCTTGCGTGAATTTTGGAAGGAGCATTTGGATATCGTCATATGCATCCGACTCACCAATTAAGCTTGACAGGAGGTTTCGAGGCGAACCTTGAATTCTTTGTGGAGGAAACTCTGGGCTGATGACGTATCTGCCTGAGACTTTGAGGGATTCGATGTGGGCGAAGCTGATGCAGATTCAGAAACAGTTGACGATCCTGAAAGTGTTTCGCAACCAGATCTTGACGAGATCGTTGCACTCGGCAAGTCCATGGGTCTGGTCGTCGATGAGGACGACATCAATGACCTTCTCGAGGAGCACCAAGAGGAGCTTACAACGGATGACCTGAAGGAGTTGGAGGCCATGCAACATAATGTCGTTCAAGAAGAGTTCTCTAGCAGCGGCAAGGATGAGGAGAAAGACTCTATGACAACGGCAGAGATTAAGGATGCTCTAGCTGCTTTTCATAAAGCGCAAACATTTGTAGAAAAGAGACACCCTGAAAAGGCTTACACAGGTCGTATGCTTGGGCAGTTCGATGACGTTTGCCATCCATTTCAGGAACATTGTGAAAAGCAGGCAGAAGCAATCTTCCTTAGATAGAGACCTTTAGTAGGAGTAAGCAAACAGAAAGATCCAAGTGATACAAAAATACAAAAAGTTGAAGGAAAAAAGAAAAAAGAAAGAAAGAGAAAAAAAATAGTTAGGTGTTAATGTTTTCTGTCATTTTTTAAATGTTTCATAAAGTTTAGTGTTATGATTTTCTGCCACTTTTTAATGTTTCGTAAAGTTAAATGTTCATGTTTTCTGCCATTTGTCCTCCTCTGTCGCCACTTTCGGTGATCGCCTCACTCGAAAGGTAAGGTTCCACATTTTACTACATACAGATGTACGTACAGATTTCTTGTACCATGTACACTAATATAAACTTTATTTACAGGTATGTAGTACATATTAGTAGTATATGTAGTTTAAGTTAGGTATTGAATGGTCCAAATTGTTGTATTTCATTGTTTATTGGTCAATTTAGCTTTATTATACAATTTACTGGGGTGTTTTTTTAGGGCTTGGAACGAATTAGGTAATTTACATGTAAAATGTGGTTCAGGATAAAAAAAAAATCAGGTTACGAAAGCTGCTTCGGAACGGATTAATTTCATATCCTGAGGCACTACTGTACTTAAAAGTTTAATGAACGTTATTTGTAAGTCATAATTCTTACACTGAAACTGTACATTAATAAATCATGATTATCTGAAAAAATCCCCAGTGAGGCCATGTTTCCTAATAAGGAAAAGCCCTTACCATATAGGAAGTTTCCTTCAGGCCTAAAATTCTTCAAGTAGCAAGCACCTATTCATCTTTGTCCAACAAGCATGCTTAATTAAGTATCGTCCCCACATCACCAGATAAGAATGGGGATACAGAGAATTAAAAATATAATCCATAGAAATTGGGTCAGAAGCAACAGTTCCTTGGCCTTTGGAATACTGTTGACAGTATGGGCCAACTTGAATCACTGATTCAGTAGAAGTTTCTTGTTCCTAAAGTCGATTCCATCCACCAACGGGCAACAAGTCCCTGACAAAACTTATAGAGGGCTGCACACTAACCCAAACAAAGTGCACACAACAACAATACCTTCCTTCTTGTAAAAACATTTTGAAGGAACTTGCATGACTGCGGATGTATTGGTAAGTGGGATACATTCTGCATGTGTACCACAAGTCTGACCGTTCTTTGGAAAGGCATTAAAACCATACTAGAAAACCAAAACGTATGTGAGCAGACACTTCCTGTTATTCAGTCTCCAAACGTCCAAGAATATCTCCAATTACTTATGGAGCTCGTCCCAAAGAATTACCTCTGGACCATCATCCCCTCCATATACAATCTCCTACTAAAAAGAGACTTATGAGACATTTCTGGTGAAGATAAAGGAAGCTATAAGAAGGAGATTAAACCAGTTGAGGACAACCAAAAAAGAATCACAACTACCCTTCACCTTCTCCACCAAGTAAGGTACTGGTCCCAAGTCTCTTCATGCAAGTCTCTCCATGCATGTTAGGAGGTTGCAACTTTCCACATCCCAGAACCTGAGTCTGCACTAATCCCAAAAAGGTATAAAACAAGACTACCCATAGATAATTCCTTATTGCCTTAATCTGAGCTGCATAATCAGACAGGAAGCGAAAGTGTTCACACTTCTTCAAAACCGAGTGAGTATAAGCATCAGCAACGAGTTACTTGTGTTCCTCACTAAAACTCCAGCTGGCGACAAGCCCTAAAGCTGGCTTTACAAACTCGCAGAGATGAGACAATGTAGTTAAGTAAAAGATAACTCAACAAGATAGACTGAAACTACATCAGCATGTCTGTCAGTCTTGAGTTCATTTCCCCACAGGAAAGAGTAAGAAACCGAACCTCCAACTAAAGACTGTTAAAGGACCAATAAGCGTTTGTACCTAAAGAGGCAGTCTTCGGCTCTCCGCGACTTTAAGACACAAGATGACAAGTCAAGGCAGACCTAAAGGGAGATTTGTGCGTCCAAGGACGAGAAAAGTTACGAAATGCTCTCTAACAGGTTAAGCGTTAGTTCTCTTCTCCAATATTTAGAGGGCGCCGAAATACTCTAAAGACAAGCAAGACATATTCTCTATGTGGCCTCTTTCCTCATTAAAATGAGAATACAGCAAAGCGTAATGTTGCAACAAATGCCAACCAGCCCAAACGAGTTCCTCCAACTCCATTCAAACTCTTCTTCTGCCAGCGGGCAACAGGAGGAGACAGCCACCAACAGGAGGTAAACAAAAGAGCTTAAGGGGGCCGGTCAGAACCCCTATATATGGTGGTATAGGGCAAAATGCAGTCATGAATAAATTCATGGAGCTTCATATGGCAATTGAGAATACGTATACAAAATATTTCGTCAAAATTCCTCTTACTTTCGTAGTTACAGGGTAATTAGTAAACATAACTCAATAAGCCTAAAACATTCATCCGTACAAGAAAATGCAATATTTCTTCTGTTATCGTAAATTTTGAAAATTATTGGCAAAGAAATTGTGAGAAATGGCATCTGTAAACATTCCGTAGCTCGCAGAAGCGAGTATCTGCATCTGGTTCAACCATGAATCAGTAGGACCACAGACTTCAAGTAGATTACACGTTCGAGTTTCACCTCGTGACATTCGCTTGCTTTTACGTATGTTTATGTATGTTTCGGCAAGAAGTTCATCATGCCAATGAGGAAAAGACAAGGAAAACATCTCGCTAACATACAGACAAAGAAAAATTGCTCAAGTATTATTACAGAATATCATAATATACGTGTAGTTAGTGAAGAGAGAGGGAAGGGTTGCCTAGTAACGCCCCCTTCTTGCCTGACAGCACACGTCACACTGTGCCCAAGGCTACGATCTTTGAGCAAAGAGATCTTCATTTATGATAAATAACATAGTTTTGGTATTTTAATACCCAAAATGGAATATGAAATTCATAATAATCATGATTTATTAAATTGTCTTTGTAAAAGAGAATACACCTTCGAGTTTCACCTCTGACATTTTCTTGCATTTACGTTTCTTTATCTTTGTTTCGGGCAAGAATGTCATCATACCAAAGAGGAAAATACAAGGAAAACATCTCGCTAACATACAGAAGAAAATTAGTTGTAATAAGCCGAGTTAGTGAAGGGGAGAGAGGGGGTTATGTAGGAAGGAGTGCCCCATCTTACCTCAAGCAGTGCCCCAGGCTACGATATATGAGCAAAGGGATCATCATTTATGATTAAAATATGATAAATAAAATAGTTTTGGTTTATTAATACACAAAAAAGAAATATACATTCATAATAATCATTATTTATTAACATTGTCTTTATAGAAATGCGAAGGAAAACTTTGAACGCCCGTATCTCAAAACTGTACTTATTAACCTTCAAAATCTATCTCCTCACTTAAGTTTTAAAGCTATAACATTGGAATTTGGTATATAACTCAGAAAGACATTATAGAACAATCAAATAAAGCCCTTTTTTCCAATTTTTTTTTTTTCGTCTTTTTTTTTTTTAATTTTTTTCCTGTGATTTATAGGGTTTATTTTTTTACCATCTTGAAAATTTCATATCTAGCAAAAAAATGACCTTTAGAAAAAAAACTCTCCATTTGATTGGAGGTCTACATCAGGTCTATATATGGTAGTAATCCCAGGTCTTAATATTAAATATCAAGGGAGGAGATAGACTTTGAAAAATTGTTATTTTCGGGATAAATTGCCCTGGCGTCACAAAACCGAAGGTCAGAGGCGAAAATCATATGCGGTTTGGAGATGTCCCAAGTCACCTTATTAAGTGGTATGAATGTCAAAGTCCTGTTGTTAAAAAAGGGCATTAGCCGGCCGGCCCCCTTAAAGGATTGCTCTTTCTCCGCAACCCTTGGCGACAGAAAGGGACACTTGTCGACAAGAGGTGACAGCAGGAGAGTTCTGTATCGCATCCACCAAGACTCAATGAAAGGAAGACAGTTTAAGCAACTTAGGACTCAGCCAAGTCTGTACGAGCCAACTGAGGGAAGGAAACGAGGGGCCAGAACATGGGAAAGATTGGGAGGCAGTGGGAGAGGAGTTACAACGACTGTCCCGCCTCATCCGAAAGCGAACATATATACAGTGGACCCCCCGTATTCGCGTTCTCCAGATTCGCGGACTCACACATTCGCGGATTTCTCTCGGGAACCTTTCCCTGCATTATTGGCAGAAAATTCGCGCATTCGCGCTATTTTTCTATGATAAATATCCACAAATTCCTGGTTTTTTTATGAATTTCATCATAAAATGCACTTTTTGTGATAAAACTATTAAAAAAACCATGTAGGAAAATTTTTAGTGGGTTTTTCTTGAGTTTTAACTAACAAAATAGGCTGTTTTTAGCATTTTTATAGGGGTTCCAAACATTGGCGGATTCTAACTATTCATGGGGGGGGTCTGGTACGCATCCCCCGCGAACACGGGGGGACCACTGTACTTGAAAGCATTCCTATATGAAACTTCATTAGGAAGCTCTGAAGCTAGATAATATCTAACTTTGAGAGAACTTTAGATACTACAGACAGTGTACACTTGAAAGAGAAACATTAACTCTTAAACGCCGAGAGGGTATTTCCGCAAGTGTCTCCCATATGCCGGCAGGTAAGTGAGCGCCGAAGTGGAAAAGAAAGAAAGAGAGAAAAAAAAAAAAAAAAAAAAAAAAAAACAAAAAAAAAAAAAAAAAAAAAAAAAAAAAAAAAAAAATAAAAAAAAAAAAAAAAAAAAAAAAAAAAAAAAACCCCACCCGCACGCTTATTTTTCAAGATTAAGAGTTCATTTTTGGCTCCTTTTTTCGTCATTCTGAAGTTTAGTATGCAACCATCAGAAATGAAAAAAATATAATTATAATATATAAATATTGGAATATAGAACAGCATGAAAAATATGTCATATATAATTGTATACACATCGCGATGTGAGCAAAACAGTTAAAGCTAAAGAGTTATTTATTTTTTCGTTGTATTGTACACTAAATTGCAATCTTTTTGGTATATAACAAATTGTAAAACGATCAAAGGAACACAAAGAAAATATTATCACAATGTGATGCATGAATTCGTAAAGTGCGGAATTAAAAAAAAAAAAAGTTTTCAAAAACTCACCATAAATTGAAATATTGTGCTAGGAACTTCCTGTTTGTTGCAAAATGAAGGTAAATGATTGAATATTACTAGACTGTAAGTGTTGTAGCTTACAAATGCAGTTTTCGACCATTTTGGTAAAGTTAAATTTGACAGGTCAAATTTTTTTCTACTTATCGTTATTTATATGAAAATATTTCAAAACTGATAAAAGCTACAACCATGGGTTGTTTTTTGTTGTATTCTACATAAAATTGCACATATTTTCATATATAAAATTTTATGTAAGCGCTAACATAAAATGGTGCAAACATTACGACAATCGGACAAAAAAATTTGTTTTTTCGGAAGAGTTACCGTGCGGACGTTAGGAAAAAGTTTTTTTCATAAATTCACCATAAATCGAAATATTATGCTAGAGACTTCCAATTTGTTGCAAAATAAAGGTAAATGGTTTAATATTACTAGAATGTAATAGTTTTAGCTTACTATTGCGTTTTTTTACCATTTCGGTCGAGTCAAAGTTGACCAAAGGTTGAAATTTTGCACTTATCGTTATTTATATGAAAATATTTCAAAACTGATAAAAGCTACAACCATGGGTTGTTTTTGTTGTACAAAAACTGATAAAAGCTACAATCATGGATTGTTTTTGTTGTATTCTACATGAAATTGCACACATCTTCATATATAAAACTTTATGTAACAGCTAATATAAAATGGTGCAAACTTTACGGCAATTGGACGAAAAAATTTATGATTTTTTCAGAAGAGTTACCACGTGGACGTAAGGAATTTTTTTTTTTTTTTTTTTTTTTTTTTTATAAATTCACCATAAATAAAAATATTGTGCTAGACTTCCAATTTGTTGCAAAATAAAGGTAAATTATTTGCATATTACTAGAATGTAAGAATTTTAGCTTACAATTACGTTTTTCGACCATTTCAGTCGAGTCAAAGTTGACCGAAGGTTGATATTTTGGCACATCGTTATTTATATGAAAATATTTCAAAACTGATAAAAGCTACAACCTTGGGTTGTTTTTTGTTGTATTCTACATAAAATTGCACACATTTTCATATATAAAACTGTATTTAACGGCTAATATAAAACGGTGCAAACATTACGACAATCGGACAAAAACATTTCAGATTTTTGCGGCAGTTACCACACGGATGTAGGAAAAAGTTTTTTTTCTAAAATTCACCATAAATCGAAATATTGTGTTAGAGACTTTCAATTTGTTGCAAAATGAAGGTAAATGATTGAGTATTACTAGAATGTAAGAGTTTTAGCTCACAATTGCGGTTTTTGACCATTTCGGTCGAGTCAAAGTTGATCGAGGGTTGAAATTTTGTCACTTATTATTTATATGAAAATATTTCAAAACTGATAAAAGCTACAACCATGGGTTGGTTTTAGTTGTATTCTACATGAAATTACACACATTTTCATATATAAAACTTTATGTAACGGCTAATATAAAACGGTGCAAACATTACGACAATCGGACGAAAAAATTTCAGATTTTTTCGGAAGAGTTACCACGCGGACGTAAGGAAAAAGTTTTTTTTTCAGAAATTCACCATAAATCAAAATATTGTGCTAGAGACTTCCAATTTGTTGTAAAATGAAGGTAAATGATTGAATATTATTAGAAAATAAGAGTTATAGCTTAAAATTGCGTTTTTCTACCATTTCGGTTGAGTCAAAGTTGACTGAAGGTTGAAATTTTGGCACTTATCGTTATTTATACAAAAATATTTCAAACCTGATAAAAGCTACAACCATGGGTTGTTTTTTGTTGTATTCTACATGAAATTGCACACATTTTCATATATAAAACTCTATGTAACGGCTCATATAAAATGGTGCAAAAATTATGTCAAAGTGACGAAATAATTTCTGAGATGTGTCGCTGATGCTTTTTAGTGCGAGAAGAAAGAAATTCGCGCTTGTGCGCCTGGGAAACGAATGTAAACAAAACAACAGCTTGATCCGTGAACTCCCAGCACCCCCTTCAAGGTGCATGATTCAAAAGTTTTCGCCAAGTAGGCCTATAACTATTTTTCTGCAAATTTTAAAAAAAACTTCTGCGTCGACGTTCCGTACGTCAATTCAGCGTTTAAGGGTTAATCGAGGCAGTAGTAAGAGATTTGCCAATAGCCGAAAAGAAAGCAGGCAAAGAACGAACACAAGCACTACGAAGAAAGAGGAATACGCTAGCAGACGAGAATTTAGAATAACCAAATCATGAGAGATAAACAGTCGACTGAGTCAACATATCTATATGTGTAAAACTTGCTACAGAAACATTATCATCACAATAAAATTTTCTATACCTATATTATATATTATTAAACCTATGCATGCTAACACCTCAAAATAGGTGTTGAAGATGGCAGAATGCGTCTACGGAGCAAGCATTAACGCTTACCGAAACGGTCCTTAAGCGAACACTTTAACGGACCTTAGGGGATCGCTTAAATGGTCCTTTGGCGAACTCTTTAAATGAGATTCAGACCATTAAAAGGGCGAAGTAGGTATTGGAAGGCACAGAATCCCATCATCCCAAGAACCGACCTGGTTCCTTGGCAGCTGACATTACCAACTGTCGCAGGGCAGACCTAGGCTCGAGTTACATACAGACGAGGGTGCCAACACCTTACTTATAACAGTGAACGCGAAAAAGAGCGCACACTATGGAGGGATTCGGAACATACCCGTCACAAATTCAGTTCAACTTGTATTAGAACTTAAAATAGATTTATGTAACGTAAAGTTCTAACTTCTTGTTACGCTTTTCCTGAACCGAATGGGGAGCAGAAGGCGGAACTACAAAGGAAGTCAATAATAGCGCTACCAAAATGCCTAGTCTGAGTAGGGATAGAACTGACAGGTGTAAGTCATGACCTAACTAATTGTTTTCGCAATCTATTAGTTTCCTGTCTTTCCTATATCTGACATATTCAGGCATAAATTTCTCAGAACAATTCCCTACATTCTTCACATATAGTAGTTCCAAGATAACATACTGTACCCTTGCAAGTATAAACCAAATGTTGATCAACTTCCAATTTCAACATCCTGGTTGCACCAAAATCATTCCTACATAGCCTGATGTTATTGGTTTTGCTTCTGGTGGAAGATATCCTAGGAAAATGAAATTACAATACCTAAACAGGTGTAAAACAGCCAAACTTCATAGAATACCAACAATTGCCTAACCGCAATGGCAGCAAGGGGAATTCTGACATGAGCTAAACATTCTAAACACACCTGGTGGTGACCAGGTAAACTAGAGTCATCTGGGCAGCCATTCGATTTTTTGTTTGAATGCTGACTCGCCTAATTGGCGGGGAGATATAGCTAACTTTAACGGTAGGTAAGATTCATCTCAAATAATGTAAGGTACATAACGTAAAGCTCATATTACAATGAAATCAAATTAAAATAGCTAACAGATTCACATGTCTTTTTTTTTTTTTTACACAATAAGCATGCTCCCAACGCAATCTGTTAATGAAAAAAATTATTTAGTTCACAACGAGACTTAATCGAGCCATATTTCGACTTAAAAATTTGTCGTATAACAAACGATTATCTTGTCTCATATAAGTTGAGTATCTAGATATTCGTTTATGCTAACTAGAAGCAAGAAAATGTGCACAGAACAGAGTTAAATACGGCAAAATAAACTCATATTCGCCATCAGCTGATTTCCAAACCAAAACAGTGACCGCTATGTTATCATATTATAACACAATAATATGAGAATTCATACAATATTATTATTGGATATAGTGAAGTAAAGTATAACTTTTAAAAAAAATTCATGAAAAATATGCATATAATTCGCATATTATTCGTTACGAGTGTAATTATACGTAGCCATCAGCAGCATGTCATCGCTCAATTATGCTGATGTTGGAACGAAGCTGATTATCGTTTCATGTCGATTTTTTTTTTTGCTTTATTAATAAATAAAATCTTTTGCTTTATTAATAAAGAAACCAAGTTTTTCCCTTTATTAATAAATACATACTGTGCTGTCTTTGTTTATGTTGACGCGGGTGATTTAAGGCTCCAATTCGAGTTAAATCAAAATTTTTGAGTTTTTAAACATTTAAAAATATTTTTTACCTCACGTTAAATTGAAAATGCGTTAGTTAACGCACGTTAATTGAGAGGTGACTGTATTCGTGTTCTCCGGATTCGTGGACTTCTCTCTGGAACATACCCCTCATTATTCAAGGGAAATTCGTCTATTTTCAGTATTTTTCTGAGAAATGTCCACTAATTCCTTTTTTTTTTTTCATCATAGAATGCACTTTTTGTGATAAAACTTAAAAAAAAAAAACCTTTACATATAAACATTTTTGTGGGACTTTCTTGAGTTTTACCAACAAAATACAGCATTTTTTGCGGTCCACTTTGTCACCGATTTTTGTGGAACATTATTAACTCTTCCATGGGGAAGTTTCACTAAGTTACATATTTTTCTATGGACCACATATCTAAAATTGTTAATTTTTTTTTTTTTTAGAGCAACACCATTTCCTCACTAGTTACTGTATTTTTTTTCATATTCTTTTTGTAACTAAATACAGATCTTTATTACAAAATGTAGTTATGTAATTATTAAGCGCATTCCTGGTTGCGCCCCATACTGAGCATAATAGGTGCATGATTCTCTCTCTCTCTCTCTCTCTCTCTCTCTCTCTCTCTCTCTCTCTCTCTCTCTCTCTAAGGGTAATGTATGATGTATTTGAACTGATATTGCTGTAGAGATTTTGATGATAGAGCATATTGTATAATACTTAAAATATTCACTAATTGTTTTCATTTCCCAGTAAATACAGATTGAAAAATAAAATGAAAATAATTAGCAAATACTTTAAATATTGTACAACATGCTTTATCATAAAAAAACTTTACACTACTAATATTTAAAATATATCTTACATTACCCTGAGAGAGAGAGAGAGAGAGAGAGAGAGAGAGAGAGAGAGAGAGAGAGAGAGAGAGAGAGAGAGAGAGAGAGAGAGAGAGAACACCGATTATGCTCAGTCCGGGACTAACCTGGAGAGAGAGAGAGAGAGAGTACACCGATTATGCTCAGTCCAGGACTAACCTGGAATGAGAGAAAACGGCTTATCTTATATACAGGGGTAACTGGAATAGTTATCAAATATTCTGTAAGACAGATTTATTTAATTTGTTTTAAAGATTTATTTAATTTATATTAAACATTTTATAGATATTTTGCCATTTACATTAATAATATTATATTTTAAAATGAGTAAATCTCAAATTAAGTAGTGAACTGTTAAATTATACAGTTTTAAGCTTTTCAGTTTATGGTGTAATGGGTAAGTATTTGGCAGTTATAAGTATGTTTAGAAGGGATTTTTGCATTTTCACAGCAGGTTCTGGAACCTAATACTGAGTAAAAGTGGGGGAGAACTGTACGAGTCTTCCAGATCAATAAAGCATGGTGTAATCACTAATAGAAAATTCATGTAAGATACTGTTTCTAATTTTTAACTATGGTTACCTATTCTGTAGTGTATGTATAACCAATTACAATTATACTTCTCTCAACCAAATTCTTGGAATTTAATGGCAAGTGTTCACAAGATCAACAAACCACGCAGCAATTGCTTATAAGTAAAATTAACAATGAATGTAACTGCTTTCCATGAAATATATCATTTACCAAAAATTATTGCTTTCCAGGTATGATCAAACTTACAGTAGTGTATTGTCTAGTCTATAGTGCATACATAAAGGAAACTGCATTTTAACCTAATACTATTTAAAACTTTCTTAACATATAATCACAACATGAATGAGTGACATTTTCACTTTTAAAACAAGTGACTTTTTTAAAGTAAAAATTTATAAATGAAACAGTTCACTACATGTACCTATGTGCCTATAATATACACCAGTTTAGAACTTCCTGCACAAGAGGAGAAATTACCATTTAAATAATTTAATTTTCCAAAGCAAAAACACTACACATAAAGAGAGCAGAGAGGAGTGCAGTGCCTTTACAAGGTAGACAACAAATGCTGCATGACTGACTCAAACGTGCAAAAACTGGGGCATGATGAACCGCTTACTCAGGAAACAAGAGAATGCACACTAACAGGTTTACACAGGAATGTGTCAATTATGTTCGTATTTTAGTCAGAAAAATCAAACATGCTTACCAGATTATTGTTACGTACAGAGCATTGGTTACACTCATTTCACGGCTCAATAAAGTAGTGTACTTTCTGGATTACTCTCTTAGGCACAAATATTTCTTTACCAATAAGTACTGAAATCCAATTAGGTGTGATGCCATTAAAGCAAGAGTATACATTACCCAATAAGATTTCGAACATATTAACAGAGATCAATTTACTGTACTATTCTTAATTTTTAAAAACTAAAAAACAGTAACCTCCTTACTGGTAACAGTTGGTGTTGGTTATTAATTGGTCCCTGATTCATCTTCATTTGTTTGTTTGGAGACCCCTGCATAACATCATTCATACCACGTTTCTTTATCATATTACGCATATCATCAGGTGGTGGAATTTGTGGTCTTGGTAATAAATGCGAGAGAATAGATGGTCCACTATAAGGGCCAACACCTGAGCTCCACTGTAAAAAGAAGACAATTATTATAAGATTTTATCATAATTTTATTATTCCTATTGCTCCAACTAGTCTACAAATTTGCATGAAGACAAGCTATAAAGAATCAATAATATCCAAAAAGTACATTATGTACCAAATTTTCATGATTTCTATTTTCCTAAAAATATAATCCAGTTCCTTTTATAAGGCATTTTTGCTAGATGGAAAAGACTTGAAATTTTATAAAAAGGTAATTACTGGTGGTAGGTGGATGAGTAACCAGGTACCTCACTCTCCCATCATACCAAGCAATTTTTCCTTAAGTATCAAGGACTATGCAAAGATGGCCGAGGTGGGAATATGATCAAAGACTGGTTTAACATTTTTGAAAAAAATGCAGATTATTGCCTTTTATTAAAAATGTTTACTCTCCAAACTGGCAGAATTTCATATTCACCCAGAGATGTCACTCTCCCTGTCAAGATTAATGTGCAGGGGATACTGACTCCTATAATGCCTATACAGCCATGGCATACAGAAGCAGGGGCTGATAGGGCGTTGAAGCAGAAAATTTTGAGGATCCTGTCCTTCCCATATCAGACAGGAAGTTCAATTTAGTAGACAGTTACATCATCAACTGAGAAGACCAGTCATAAAATAAGAGACTAGATGATAATTTTCCATAAACAAGTGCCCACTCCACAACAATGTTGAAAATAAGAATGGAAGGAGCTGCATTTTTCAAACTGAAGCTCTAAAACAGGGTTCTATACTATAATGTGTAGTTCACCTACGTGTCCCATTCCAACACATACTCAGCCTCACTGCTGCATCACAAGAGAGAGAGGAGGGAGGGAAAAGTCAGTCACTCAGTAAGTTGACCCCAGCCTTACATCAAACTCCTGCCTTAGGCTTTTCTACCAATTGGAGCTTGGACAGGCTTCACAATAACTTAGAGCAGCCACCTCTTGGTCTAAGAAGATGGTACCCTAGGACTTGGAGGTAATCCCTGTCAGGTAGAATAAAATGATGATGGTCTGCTGATGCCAATCTCAAGTTCTCATTGCCTGAAAAATCTGCAAATTCTTTGGAAATACTAGGGCTGGGCAACTCACAAGATTTTGTGACCTCTTAATCCTTAATGGACAGTCATCCTCCTTATCAGGACACCCTTGGGTCCCTTGGGTCTGCCCAATCATTTCTCAGAGGCAGAAAAAATAAGCTCTTGGATAAAAAGTGTGCCTGCCAGTAATAACACAAAACTGCCAACACTTGAGCATCAGATGCTAGGTCCTATTTAGATATTTTGCAAAACTTGCTCCAAGCAAAATACTTTAAAAACAAGGAGATACACCTCAGAATGCTGGACTAGATATGAAAGGCTATGTAACTTGCCAATGCACTGCAACATAGCTTGGGCTAGAAAACTAGCAGTGTTCCGTGAGAGGTCTACCTACAGATTCTTCCTGGGAGCTATAATGTTAACAAACTTGTACAATAGTGTGTCATCCCACTCCAGACTTGAGTTTGTAAGATACGCAAGACTGAAGCTGCTCCTCAGCATGAACACTTCCATCTAAGAGGGAGAAACATGTCATTTAGGTGAAACATCTGGTTCAGGCAGCACAACAGCTTTTCACTGCAGGAATGAGTGAGAGGAGCTTAACTCAAAAAAAGTAAAATAACTCCATATTCAACTAAGTAGCAGCTCCAACCGAAGAGAAACCAAGTCTATGATGAACATGATACACAGCTATTGAATGCCTCTGGGGAAATAGACGGTTAGCCTCTATCCATGAAAGGAGAGCCAGCTTGGACTGGTAGTACCTCAGCAGGCGCATCAGATGAAGTGTGGACCAAGGGGAAAATCTAGTTAGATGCCTCACCAGAAGACCCAACATACTGGGGTAACAAACAATGTGTGGCCAACAGGGTTATCCTGGGACCCAGGATGATAAACTGGGTGAATAAGGCTGAGTGGCAGAAAGGCTTACACATACAAAGGGTTCAATGGATACTGGAAGGAATCCTCCAGAGCAGCCTAATGGACTAGGCCAATTATCAATATTTCTCAAACTCTATACAGCTTCTACACTAAACAAAGATGTACCGTACTATAGGTAACTCAGTCACTACTACCTACCCCTGGCAAATGAGCTAGTGTCAAGAAGTTTACCTGTAAAAATTATACCTGGCTGATGTTTAATGACATGGCACTGCCCACAAATGTCAGCCTTATCAACTGATATTGAGAGAGAGAGAGAGAGAGAGAGAGAGAGAGAGAGAGAGAGAGAGAGAGAGAGAGAGAGAGAGAGAGAGAGAGAGAGAGTTTGCCATTACTTGTTGATGATGTAATTCATCTCCAATAACACTGACGTGCAGGTGGTCATTTGTCATTATGCCTGAAAAAGCTTCTCCAGAGGTGAGGACTTAAGTGGAACTTAGCCCAACTACCAAGTAAGAACATTCCTTCCTTCTTATGCTAGGGGTACACCAATGAAGCAAATGCTGAGTGACAGCTATGTGGAACATATATCTCCAAAGAGAGCAGCTTTACTATACCAAGAATGACCAGCCAAAGCTGAGCTAGTTGTCCCTACTGACACATAAATAATATAAAACCTAACAAAGCTAAACAAAATTATGAAACAGACTTAACGCTTGTCCACACTATGTGTTAACACATACATGGTAACGAGAAACATGCTGTATCTGGGGTATTCATTGGAACATTCATTTTGAAAATGTGTAGTCCAAAAACATTCAGAGATGAGTGTCTGGGCAAAGTTGGCACTAACTGGAGGCCCTGCCATTATGCAATGCAAACCATCATTATTCTATATAACAATCCGTTTGCAATAACAAAATAAGTAGTATGGACTAATTAAGCCAATATTCTTTTTTAATCAATATACTGGAGAGCCATCACAGTTCACGGCAAGTCAAGAGTACCAGGTACAGTGGTACCTCAACGTACGAAAGGCTCAACTTACGAAAAACTCAAGATACGAAAGGTTGTTGCTGTAAAGTCTAAGAGATTCGCCCGGACCACCAATAACAATTTTAAAACTCGTGCGCCGCCAACTTAGTAGACTCGCCACCATCCTCCCCCTCTCCCATTGGTTCCTGATGCTAGTCACTGCCATAAGATCCTGCACTCCTATTGGTCAGCATCTCTCCCATAATCCCATCATGCATCGTACGTAGCGGCGTGCTTTTTCGGCAACTTGGCGGCATCATCGGTATCATAAGCATGCAGAATTCGTTCGTTCTATACGATTTCGTTTACTAACGTAAATTTGTTAGTGATTTCGTTGTAGTATTACTTTATTGTGTTGTGTGAGAACTTTACTTCATACGTATATGTACTACATAACTTAATTACGTACAGTATATATGCAGTCATGGGTCCCAAGAAAGCTGAAGTAGGAAAGAAGAGGATGCTTTCTTCGGAGACAAAAATGGAGATAATAAATAAGTATGAAGCTTGCATGCGATTGAGTGTGATCACCAAGGAATACGGCAGAAATCCGTCGACAATAGGCACCATCCTTAAGCAGAAGGATGCCATCAAAGCAGCTACACCTTCCAAGGGCGTGACTATTTTGTCTAGCAACAGGAGCCACGTGCACGATGAGATGGAAAGGCTGCTTCTTGTCTGGATAAAAGACAAAGAAATCGCTGGCAATATAATAACCGAGATGTTAATCTGCCACAAGGCCAGCGCTATTTTCAGCGATTTGATTGCCCAGGCTGAAGACAACGGAGGAGAAGGGCCATCGACGCCAACCTCAGACTTCAAGGCTTCACATGGGTGGTTCAATAAATTCCGTAAACGGACTGGCATCCATTTGGTGGTGCAGCATGAGGAGGTGGCCAGCTTGGACACGAAAGCGGCCGAAGCCTTTATTAAGACGTTCGACAAGATGACAATCAAGGAAGGCTACAGTTCTCAGCAAGTCTTTAACTGGGATGAGACTGGTCTTTTTTTGAAAAAAGGCCTCGTTGGACGTACATCACGCAGGAAGAGAAGAAGCTACCCGGGCATAAGCCTATGAAAGACAGGCTTACGCTCGCACTTTGTTCCAACGCCAGTGGGGATTGCAAGGTGAAGCCCCTAAATCTTAGTCTGGGAATGTACCATTTGGACCCATATATTTGTAAGATGTTTATGAAGGACCTTAAAATAAATGAACTACTAATAAATTAGTCCCACATGTATATAGTTATTATTTCTCTCTCTCTCTCTCTTTCTCTTGCTCGATATATATATTTATATTTTCTTTCGTCTTTTCATTAATAATAATTTTTTGGGAAAATTTGTGTAAATCTCATGATATTAAATTGTATATGCTTCCTTGTTTTTTCAAAATGTACTGTTTTCTGAAAGAATAACTTGTTTACTGCGTGTATCCTCCAAGGTGTGGCTACCCTCAGGCGTTTCCTTGTTTCTGTAAAGTGAAATCGCCCTTATTGCTAATCTTGTAGTGTCAGTTTGGATATTAAGCCTTCTTTTGACTATGTTTTCCTCTGTAAAATCAGTTTGCCTTAGTAAAGGGTCCGAACAGGACCGAAAGTACTCGGCTATCTCGCTTTTTTCATTTTTTTTCCTTTGTGGCAAAAACCTTTATTTATACAGCATCACGTTTTATATACTTCGTGATCAAGTTATTCATATATATATATATACATACATACATACATATACTATATATTATAATATATATATAATTAATAATATAATAAATATATATATATATATAGATATATATATATATATATATACTATATACTATAGATATATAATATATATGATATATACATACAGTGGACCCCCCGTATTCGCGTTCTCCAGATTCGCGGATTTCTCTCGGGAACGTTTCCCTGCATTATTCGCGGAAAATTCGTGCATTCGTTGTATTTTTCTATGATAAATATCCACAAAATTCCTGGTTTTTTTTTTATGAATTTCATCATAAAATGCACTTTTTGTGCTAAAATTATTAAAAAAACCATTTAGGAAAATTTTTAGTGGGTTTTTCTTGAGTTTTAACTAACAAAATAGCTGTTTTTAGCATTTTTATAGGGGTTCCAAATATTCGCGGATTCTAACTATTCACGGGGGGGTCTGGTACGCATCCCCCACGAATACGGGGGTGGGGACCACTGTGTGTGTGTATATATATATATATATGTATATATATATATATATATATATATATATATATATCTATATATATCATAT
Organism: Macrobrachium nipponense; assembly: GCF_015104395.2. Classification (NCBI taxonomy): domain Eukaryota; kingdom Metazoa; phylum Arthropoda; class Malacostraca; order Decapoda; family Palaemonidae; genus Macrobrachium; species Macrobrachium nipponense. Next base: position 42,266,470 of record NC_061108.1, read on the forward strand.
ATATATATATATATATTATATATATATGTGTGTGTGTGTGTGTGTGTGTATATGTATATATTATATTATATTATATATATTATATTATATATATATATATATATAATATATATGTGTGTGTGTGTGTGTATGTATATATTATATTATATTATATTTATATTATATATATATATATATATATATATATATATATATATATATATATATATATATATATATATATATATATATATATATGATCACAGACACCAAGTTGACCTTAGGGAATTCTAAAAAAGTCATTTCAATTCTCCTTCACTGCCTTACTCTTGTTGATGAGATCTGGCATGAAAGAATTTATGGCCAGAACCAGTACCACAAAAGGACTCTGAAGGCTTTGAGGCTGAGCCTGGCCCAGATGTGTAAGATATACCGTCTCTTGGCAAATCCTTGGGCCTTGAAGTCAGTGGTGATGATGTGGACAGGTTAGTGGCACAGCACAGAGAAGTGCTGACCACCGAAGAACTGCAAGCGATTCAGAGGGAGCAGCAACAGGTAGTGGTTGAGGAATTGTCACTAGGTGAGCTGGATGGAAAAGAGAATATCCCCACTTCAGTAATAGAGGATATTTTCCCCAAATGGTTAGAAGTACAAAATTTTGTAGAAAAATATCACCCTAAACAAAGCTCTTAACATGCTAAATTGTATATTTATTAAATGATGAAAACATTTCTCACTTTACAGCCCAGCTGAAAAGATGTGAATAGCAAATGTCAACTGATAGGATTACTAAATAATGAAAATTAAACCAGAAGTCTCTCAACTAAGGCTCAATGGCCATAAGACAGACTACTGAAAGGAAAAAAATTACAAATTTTCTAAGACAATTTGTATTTTTCATAGCTACAAACCTTTGGTCTTGACAATAGAATAATGATCAAGCGCCTAGCTGGATCCAGTTAAAAATCGGATGAAAAAGCAAGGAATCTTGTGAGATCTGGCAATGTGTGCGTATATTGGGTGAAAACTGGTCAAAGACCGCACACCCAAGCTACCGCATTCAGTCTTTTTCTTAACTGCCTGGGTGACAGTCACAGTTGCCCTCTCTCAGCCTTTTACCCGGTTCTTTGCCCGTTATCACTATTTTGATTGTGTGTGTGTGCTTGTGTTACAGCTTCCTCTGCTACTTCTCAGCCTTGCAAATGTATGGGCCTGGGAACACAAGGTTTCCCATGTTCTTGTTTCCTGGCTTCTTCAGCTACAGACCCACACTCCACATGTACTAGATGTTGTGCCAATGTTTGTACCATAATGAATCCCTGCCTGCAATGTCGTGTGTGGCCTAGAGCTCAGTGAAAGTTATTTTATAGTAAGAGGAAGCATCATAGAGTTTTGACCCTTCCTTCGCCTCTCCCCGATGCTTCATTGTTGGAAGTATCAGGAGGCCCTCAGGCTGATTTAATGTGTAATGTCATTCCCTCTTCCTTGGGAGTTAATTTGCTTCCCGTGAGGGAGGAGGCTATTTCATCAGTTTCTTATGTTTCAGGTTCGGAAGTGTCCAAATGTCGGTGCTCTAGGCGTTGCTTGGGCTACAAGGTTCACCCTCCTTGGAGGGTTTGCAGACGCATTTCATGGATGCTTGCCCCCCCTCAGGGCCCCTAACTCTCCCTTCTCCCCCTGGCCTTCTCTTCGTTGGTGCCCGAGGTCAGCCATTTTGTATCACTCCACCAGGGACATTTGCCGCTATCTTTGGTCAGGGGGAGGCCGTGACGTCTCTCACCACTGCTGGCGACATCACTCCCAGTACCATCGGTGACATCCCTTCCATCAATGACGTTACTCCCAGTTCCCGTGTTGTCTCTCCATGCTATGTCGGCGTCGTCGGTTAGGCCTGCTGTGCTGCCTCGCTCCTCTGAGTTGCCATCGCTTGCTCCCGTGACATTATTGCTGCCATCCAAGACATACCGTCTCCATTCCGTGTCATCTGCGTCCTCTCTTGCGGATTCATCTGAGGCTTTATGTCAGGAGGTTCTTGAGAGATTGGACTCTGTTTTTGGGAGATAGGTTTGATGCCTTGTCGGCTGAGAAGGATGTGAGCAAGCATGTTGCATTGCCTCCTCCCCCTCCCGCCAAGAAGAAAAGTGCCCAATGATTTATTGGATGGGGACTCTCCTTCAAAACAATAGTCTTCTCCCTTGCCATCATCATCAACACTTCACAGTACATTATTGGTAAGGTGTGAAATTACTTCATGCAGTATACGTTGTATTTGATCTAATTAATCTAATTACTGGTAGTCTCCAGTTATCAGCAGGCTTGGTTATCAGCAATCCAGTTTCATGGGGCTTGTCCAGCGACGAAGATTGGCAATTTTCGGCAGCAATGACTGCTTCTCGGAGCCGATAACTGGGTATTGGTGCTGATACATACCTAACAGAGGCGCTAATGACTGAAAATCAGCAATTTTTCACCGGTTAGCAGCGGTGATAAATTTGAAAATCACCAATATCAGCTATCGTCACGCTGTCGGAATGGAACCCCCCCTCCCCCCCCATTAACCTAGACTGCCTGTATATTTTTTTTTTTTATGATAAGGTATTTAGAATTTTAAGTAGTAAAATGCAAGCCATCAAGGCATAAAATGCTTTATAAAGTTTTCTTTTATTTAGTTTTGGAACAAATGAATTCACAGTTTGCGTTATTTCCTAAGGGAAAAATTTGTTTGGCACTCTATTTTTGGCAATTAACGAGTACCAAAGTATCACTCTACTGAAGTTTGAGATCATTGTAAGAAAAGGCTGAATGTGAAAGTGAGCAAGATTAAGGCAATGAGGGCAAAATTTACTATAGCTTACCTAATAAATTACAGTATTTGCAAATTTTAGCTATTCATGCGAGGTGTGGTACCCATTCCCCATCAATAAAGGGGTCCACTATAGGTAGCATAACTGTGTAGGAATAACTATGCAGCAATAAAGAGCAAAAACAGCAAAATGTAACAGAATAAAACTTGTTGCATCATTTTTAAATAGGCAATATATCTCAAAGCAAAAATTAGCTTTAAAAACAAAAAGCATAATAAAGAATTAAGTCGAACAGCCGGTAGTAGAAGTGTGTCTGACGAGGCCAATGTGTAAAAGTGACTGTGTACCATCTGGATGGGAAGGATTCCTTCCTTTCTGACAGTAGCCAACTATCAACATCCACCTTGTTTTAAGTTAAATGGCTGACTCCAGCTCGCACTTCTAGTAAATCCCATACGTAAAGAGCAAGGGTTTGCGTATGTGTAGGAAAACAAGCTAACTTTTACATATAATGGTGTGAATGAATTTGTCTGTTGTAATTATGTTTATGATGATGACGATGATGATGATTTGGTAACTGACATCCCAGAGACAACAGCAAAATTTCATCAAAGATGAAAGGATGACATCGCAAAGACTTAGAAGTAAGGAATGACTATCAAAATTCAAGTTAGAATATATAAATAAAAATAAACTTGGAACTAAAGAATGGTGTGACAACCTGATCAACGGTAAAGCTATCACTAAAGTAATAAATTTGTTCTTCAAATTTATTTGTTATTTCATCATAAATATTAAGAAGTTAAAAACAGTTCACCATGCAAACCTTTTCCAAATATATCAGTACCAATCACTGATCATGAACTGATGGTGCATAAGCATAAACATGCATCAGTGCTAGTTTTCCAAGAAAACCTTAAACAAGAAAAGCATTAGTGTGCAAATCAACTGGGACAATTTCTGCTGTATAAATAATTTGAAGACATTTTTGTCCTTGAAAAAGTGCACTGCTGAAAATAATACAATTAGTGTGTAGTTAAAAACTCGATAGTACATATTACTTACAATACCTACCGGTAAATTTCCCATCAAGGAGAAACTACCAGGATTTTGTCCCTGCGAAGGTGGACCAGGTCCAAATAAAGAAAATATATTTGGCCGACCCATATTAGGCATCCCACCTCCACGACCATGTGCAATATTGTTTCCAGGGAGATTCATTCGGTTGGTTGGATTCATCATAAGGGTAGAATGTTGAGTGTTCTGCCACTGTAGCAAAGAAAACAATTCTTAAAAGTTTCAATTACTGGTACCAACTTTGAATAATTATGTGACTTTACTAAAATTATGAGCAAATCTGCCCACTTTAAGGTACGTACTGCATTTTCAAAGAAAAATATTTTACATGGAAGTTAATATATAAGTAGTATTAAGATTGGTAGCACAATACTCAACAGTAAGAAAAAATGCTGCAACTATTATTACAAAGTCCAAAAATCAAAGCCTGATAACTAAAAAACAATGCTGCAAGATCAAAATTCCAATCCAATGGGAAGAAATGTCAACATTACAATACAGTTACATAGTCTACCCAAGTGGACTGCTTTACAAAAAATTATGTATAACATTATTTTGTTTGATGTCCTTTAACTGGCTAACAGTGGTGTAGCCACATCCTCAGCTGCTAGTGCTCCAAAATGAAGATATTGTATAAGCAATTACATAGCTATAGCTTCTAACTCATGCAGTAGCACTTCAACTGTTTTGTGTAGGTGACTAGGCCCACTACTATCGGGAATACTGGAACAACTTGGCAAATAATCTCATTGTGTTTAATGCTCTTATGTCCATGAGAGGGGGAGGGAGGGCTCCCATTCTTGGTAAGTATATATGAAAGTTAATTTTATTATGAAAATATTTGCACATAAGTAACTTACCACATATGAAAGTTAATCTTATTATGAAAATATTTGCATATGAGTATTTTACCATGTAATTACTTAGCTGAATTCCATATTGAACAGGTGTGGGATACATGGACATACTATTCTACTCTAAAGCATTAAGGTATGGTAATGATATTGAAATAGAAAATTTGCTAACATTGAAACAATGCTTGTTGTTTCCTAACCTGGTAAGAGAGCAAGGTGAATACTGCCTCAGGATGGTGCTCATCTTAACCTGTAGGGGCATGGCAGTTGAACCACATGTTGCCTCTACTTAAGTGGGAGCTTTGCAGAGGAGAATAAGCCCAAAGGGCAGCAAAGCATACAGTACCCTTGCACTAGGCCCAGTACCAACATTAACAACATCCAGACAATGTTGTCACCTACACTGAAAGGTTCACTACCCATCCACTAAGACTGGTGGGTACTCCAGGTACATTGTACCCCCAGGGCTCCTCAAAAACTTTAGACCGAGGCAAAAAGATGGAAGGGAAAAAGTGCTAAGAATCCTCCCTAATACCATGCCAGCCATTAATAACAGACCCAAGGTAATTCTTTTTTAAACTGTTTCAACTTCTTTCGAATAGTGAGGCACGAAGATAGATTTGCACTTCCAGTAGGTCAATTGCAGAATGAAAGTAAGAATCCCTCGGGAAGAAGGACAATGTGTTCTTAGAGGAAGGGACGGAATCTTGACAGGACACCACAGGTTACTGAATGGCCCTCTGATCTTCTCAGTCCTGCTCAGGTAATATATACCTCAAATTCCTAACAGGACAAAGAACTTTCTCTTCTTCTGCAAAACCAAGGATATCCACTAAGTTCTTAATGGAGAAAGTACAGGGCCAGGGCTTGGATGGGTGGGTCCTTGTTCTTGGCTAAAAAAAACCAAGGGTAGAGGAGCAAACAGCATCTACTTATGAAAATCCTACCCATTTATCAATGGCTTGGATCTTGCTAATAAGTTTCGCAGTAACCAAGGCCACCAGGAAGGGTGCCTTTCAGGTAAGGTTCCTCAGAGAAGAGGAATGTAGGGGTTCAGAAGAGGGGCCTGTCAGCCACTTCAACACTATGTTCAGGTTCCAGAAGATCAATCTTCCTTTGCTTGGATGTATCAAAGGACTTGATGAGGTTGTTAAGATCTGGGTTTGAAAAAGATCCAGGCCCCTGTGCTTAAACACTGAGCTAAGCATAGCTTGATACCCTTTAATGGTGGAGGACGACAGATTCCTAGATCTCCACAGATAAAGGAGAAAATCCGTAGTTTGGGTCACAAGCGTCTCAGCAGAATTGACATGTCTGAGACACCTGTTTCGGAAAATCAAACACTTAACCTGGTAGACACAGCTAGAAGATTGATGCCTGCATGTTGTAATAGCCTCTGCAGCACACCTTGAAAACCCTTTTGATCTAACAACTTCCGACAGTCTGAAGCCTGTCAGGACAAGAGCGGACAACCCTTGGTGGTATCTTGAGTAAGGTTGTCTGAGTAGACACGGATATTGGGGAAGGAGTCTCTGAAAGTACGCCAGCAGCTGTAGCAGGTCCAGGAACCATTCTTTCATGGGCCAGAATGGGGCTATGACAGTCATTAGTAATGTTGCAATGAGTCTGAAACTTGCTCATCACTTCCCTGACCATGTTGAGGGGCGGAAAGGCATAAGAGGTCCATACTGGACCAATCTTGCAGCATGGCATCTGTTGCCTATGCTAGAGGGTCCAGGGCTGGAGAACAAGAGAGAGGAAGGTGATGGTTCCTTAAGGTGGCAAACAGGTCCAATGCCAGCCGGCCTCATAGTTTCTGCAGATCCCAACAGACCAAGGGATCCAAGTCCACTCAGTGGGAAGGACCTGCTTCTGATGGCTCAGTTCGTCCGCCAGAACATTTAAGTTTGCCCTGAATAAATTGAGTTACTAGAATCACTTGATCTTGATTTGCCCACAGTAGAAGGTCTTTTGCTGTTTGGCAGAGAGAAAATAAGAGTGCTGCCTTACTTTCATATGTATGTTAGGGTTGTGGAATTGTCTGAATGGACCACCACAGTTTTGTTGTGAACTACGGTCGAGAAGCTTGACGCTGATGTGAAAGCTGTTCTTCTGGGGAACCATGTCTTGGAAATTTCCTGGTACCCCTAGATCCAAGGCGTCCGAGTAAAAATCTAGGTCTGGGCTCAGAGGATGTAGAGACTTTCTTTCTGAAAGTCTTTGTTCGGACAGCCACCATAACAGGTCTGGCTTGATCTCCGGGATTATGGAAAACAAGTAGGTGGTGCCTTTCTCTGTTTTCCTGTCCCAGCTGGCCTTGAGGTAGAATTTTAACTCTCATATAAAGTCTCCCTAACTTGACAAATGTCTCAATGGACGACAGTCCCCAGAAGGCTCACCCACTGATGGCCCAAGCAAGACGAAAAGGTTAGGAACATGTGGTCTGTCTGAAGGCAGCTCCCAAAACTCGAAGTCTGGCTCCCATTGGTGCACAAAGGACCTCCTCCTCATTCTTGGGCAAGGACTTGGCTGAACTCTTTTGATGGCTCGGGAAGAGAAACAGACATTAGAGTGAGTTCTAGGATGTGACCTGGGCTTTCTCCCTCAATAGGGCTGCTGCTGAAGAGGAAAAGCCATCTTAGGTGCAAACACAGACAAATCCTTTGTGGTGTTTGGAAGACAGTAGATCCTGAGTGGACTTCTTTTGGAGATCCAAAGTAATTTCTCTCACAGTATACTGGGGAAAAAGGTGATGGGGGTCCAACAATGAAAACATAAGGGCCGATTTCTGGGTCTAAACCTTTTTAGTTGTAATGGAGCACCACAATTCCCTCTTCTTCAACACCTTCAAGGAGAAAAAGAGCCACAAGCTCAATAGAGCCATCCCTGATAGCCTTGTCTGTGCAAGACAGTCCTCCTAGCCAGTCTGAGGCAATGAAGTTCTTTAACTCCTTGAAATCCTCAATTTTCTTGGCCAGATCTCTGACTGTGCAGTCCAAGAACTGAAGGCTTCAAACTCTTGTAAAGGTCCTTCACAAGGTGGTCTATTTTGGCCAACAAAAACATAACCTTCACCGATGAAAACGAAGAGCATCAGGGAAGAATCCAGATAAGGCCCCTTGGGAGGAGGCATCGACTCCCAACTTCCCCAGTGACATGGGACAGATACCTCTAATGGACTAAGTGCGAGGGAAGAATGGTGAAGGATGCTTTGCATGGCTCCCTCTTAGCCAAAGGCCAATCGTCAATTTTCTTGAGCTTTCTTAGCCAACAAAGAGCCTAGTTCTATCATCTGGATGTTTCCTCATCAGAAAGGTCAAGGCAAAAGACTGGGGCAGCTGGCAAGTTCCTCTTCTCCTAAGGAGACTGGAGACAATGACAAATCATGAAACTTTTGGAGACAGAGAGTTTTCTTGAGGAAGCCCTAACTACAACTAACTGCTGTTTAATGGGCAGCAAGGACGGCTCATCATGGTCCAAAGGAGAAGACCCACATCTAGAAGCCTGATGCTCAGAAGACAGAGACTAGCACTGACAAGTTGGCACCTAGCGCTCGGTAGCTGGCGTTGAGCGCTCAAGAGAAGCCAAGCATCTGGATGAAGATGACAGGTGCCCGAGATGTTTCATTGGGAACTTGGGAGTCCCAAGGGCATTCAAAATCTCAGCAGTAAGGAGAGAAGGACTCGGGACTGCCCCAAGTAGAATGTGGATATTGAATCTGGAGGTCCACAGCATATCTACATGAAGGTTGTGGGCTGCGGCAAGCCCCCATACCACCTGACAGGCAGCGGAGAATGGTGATCATCATCAGCATGTCTCTTCAGAGGATGTGAAGAATCAATAGTGTTTGCAGCACCTGTCAGCACCAGAATCCTTGGAACTAGATGACAACTGACTAACTTCCAGTGGCTGTGTGTTGATACCTGGGAGTGCGCAATGGCCTCCACTGAAGGAGTAACTCCCGTGGGCAAACCCCTCAGGCCTCTCTTGGACTTCCAGTATGTGTTCTCTCAGGTTTAGGGGAGTATGATTGGGACCTTCATCTAGGAGAACCGTCAGGATGAGTAGCCATATCCACAAACACCCCCCCCCCCCCTCCACACAACACTATCACTTGAGATTTTGTCTGCAAACACTTTGTCCATTAAAACCTCAAGCAACTCCCCCACCTTCACTACTGTACTCACTACAAGGCTGATTTTCTTGTCAAACCTAGACTTAAGACTGGCCATGGCATCCGGATTGGAAGCAAGGGAGTCGGGCACAGGTGTAAGTGGTTGAAAAGTAAGAGGGCTAGCAACAGGAGAAAAAACGGGAATAGGGAAAGAAGGAATGGCACAACTATCTTCTAACCAAGGGTTAGGTGTAGTTTCTATGCTAAGTGATGCCTGTTTCTTGGCTCTAGAAGCCACTTCCTCTTTCTATCCCTTTCTAACTTGTCAAGGTGAGTTTCAAGTACTTTCCACTTCTTATCATCCAAATCTTTACATTCTGCACAAGTTTTCTCTTTACTGCAATCCTGGACCCTACACTTACTGCACGCTAGAATCCTAGCTGATGAACCGATTACAGCTTGAAGGGTACTCAAAAAAGCAATAATAATTCACCGAAATCCCGTCAATACAACCAAAAACCGATGAAGAGAGATGCTACAAAAACCCAATGTTTACTCGCGAGCTGGCAGAAACAATGAGGTTATCTGCCAAGTCGTTAGCAGTATTCCCGATTATGGGTGGAACTAGTCACCTACACAAAACAACTGAAGCACTACAGCAATTTAAGGAAAAAAGCTGCTTCACGAGTTAGAAACTATAGCTATGTAATTACTTATATGAAACAAGGATATTGTACACATAAAAGTTCCCATAGCAGGTGGTATTGAATGTCTCCCATCCATTGAAATCCAGTTTGGTTATTCTTGAAGGTGAATGACTGATGTCAAAGTACTTGTTAGTACTTTTGGAATGTTTTTGATTAATTAACCTTATGTTTTTATAGAGTATCTAAGAGGTATTTAACCTTCCTCAGGTATCAAAAGGATCTGATAGTTGGCATAGGTGTAGCAGCTCTAGCCTAATCTTTTAGTCCTTCCTCAGGATGGTACAGAGGGTCCCCAGTTATCTGCGGACTCGGTTAATGGCAATCCAGTTTTATGGGGCTTGTGTAGTGCCATAAAATCAGTGATTTATGGTGCCATAACGTGCCGAGTTTTGGTTGTCACCCTTACTTTTATGGAAGACGACTCTTGTGAGCGTATGGAAGATGGAGAGAAGGGGAGAAGGAAAGGTTATTGTTCGGAAGGGAAATCCCCCTCCAGAAGGATTTCAGGTATCAAGGACCTATTTAGGGTTACTTTTCCTCTTCATTTTTTACTGGCACTTTCTGGGGTTACTTCCCGTCTTTGGTTTTTACTGGCACTAGAACCAACTTGAGTGTCACTGGACCTGTCGCAAAACAAAACTATCAAGAGATATTTTGTTTCTGGTGTCTTTTTACAATTTGCCTAAAGTGAAACACAGCATTGTCATTAAAGATGTTGGAGACATGGGTTACATCTTTGTTGGGCTGATAACTCTCTACAAAATCTTTTGCATCACTCCACTTTGCAAACATGTCCTTAATCACTGTTTCTCTTTCTGAAGGAGCATTTTGAAATGTACATAATCGGAGGAAACGTAGGAAACCCAAGACAAAATTTCATCAGAAAAAGTCTAATGAAAACGGAATTGTATGAAAACCAGGGTATAAAAAGACAGAGATTCAACTATATATATATATATATATATATATATATTATATATATATATATATATATATATATATATATACAAGAAGTCCTCATTTATAGGCAGGGTTTCATTCTCGCCGGGTGCTAAGCAAAAACCGCCATTAACTAAAAATCAGCGATCTATGGTGCTAATAGCATTGATAACTAGTTAATGGCACTGATACCCAGTTAATGGTGCATCTGTTAGGTATGTTATGGTGCCATAACTATTATTGGTGCCAGTCCAGCACCATAAAACTGTTTTGCCATGCTTGCATATATATGAGGTTTTAGTTATCCTTTTTCACGAAAATAGATATATGAAGTTGCAGTCCACAGGGGAAAAGAAAAGCTGAAATTCCGTTTAGCTCAACAGTTTTGGCCACCACTGGATTTTATTGAGAGCTTTTTATTAACAGTGCACAAAGTTTACAGTACATTCAAAGTAAAATACAAGAAACAGAAAAATAAAAATATGTAGTTAGATAAACATTGGTCATTGAAATACAGGAAAGTTAGTTACTGTAACAACCTATCTAAAATGATTTACAACCAGATAAAAGGTTTCAAAAAATAAAATATGTTAAAACAATTCATCCAACTATTAAAATATGATCTTGGTGAAAAAACAACATTGCCTAGGTAGCTGCTTGACAAAGGCGCTTTATACCATAGCAATCAAACATAACACATATAAATTGAAGCAATCCTCTTTTTTAAATGATTTATAACCATTCAGTGGTTTCATAACATACAAATTGTTGCAGTCACTTATGGCAATGCATACAGCACTTTCAAGTAGACATCTCTCTACATAATTATTCCGTTTCAGCAGTACTCTGGAACAATTTCACAAAATGGCGTCATTACATGATTAATTATGGACATTTATAGCATTGCTAATATCATTTCTCCTGCTACTATATTTGTGCTGACTTTTTTGCTCCTAAATTCCTTTTTTGACTGTTCAATATACAGTAGTACCTCGAGATACAAAATTAATCCGTTCTGAGGCGCCCTTCGTATTACGAGTTTTTCGTATCTTGGAACACATTTTACATGTAAAATGGCTAATCCGTTCCAAGCCCTCCAAAATCACCCCAGTAATTTTCATAATCAAGTTAAATTGACCTATAAACAATGAAATGCTACAACAATTTGGACCATTCAATACCTAAATTAATAACAAAATGCAAAATAACCTGTAAATAAAGTGTATTAGTGTACATGGTATACAAGAAATACTGTACGTAAAATGTGGAAGCTTACCTTTCGAGTGAGGCTATCTCTGAAAGTGGCGACAGAGGAGGAGGACAAACGGCAGATACGTACACTTAACTTTACGAAACACATTAAAAAAATTTCAGAAAAACAAACTAAACTTTACAAAACACATTAACAAAACTGTAACATTTAACTTTACAATAAACTTAAAATAAAATTTATTTTGTCTTTTTTTGATTTTTACATTTCTTTTTACTTTTTTATACTTTACGTAATTTCAATTTCTTCACCACAGAATGGATGCCAGTCCGTTTACGGAATTTTTCGAACCACCCATGAGAAGCCTTGAACTCTGGGGTTACCGTTGATGTCCCCTCTCTGCCGTCGTCTTCGGCTTGGGCAATCAAATCGCCGAAAATAGCGCTGGGGTTCTGGCAGATTGCCGTCTCGGTTATCGCATCGCCATCGATTTCTTTGTCCTCAGTCCATACAAGAAGCAGCCTTTCCATTTTCATTATGCACATGGCTCCTCTTGTTGGACAAAATAGTCACGCCCTTGGAAGGTGTAGCTGCTTTGATGTCTTCCTTCTGCTTAAGGATGGTGCCTATTGTCGACGGCTTTTGGCCGTATTCCTTAGCGATCACACTCAACCGCAAGCCAGCTTCATACTTTTTTATTATCTCCATTTTTGTCTCCATAGAAAGCATTCTCTTCTTTCTGTGAACTTCAGCAACTTTCTTGGGACCCATGACTATACTGTACGTAATTAAGTTATGTAGTACGCATACTAATTAGGTTCTCACACAACACTATAAAGTAGCACAACGAAATCACTAACGAATTTACGTTACTAAACGAAATCGTTGGACCAAACGAATGTCGCGTGCGTATGATAAAGATGTTGGTACGAAGAGGCCGAGATAGGTACGCCACCACGCACGTATAAGATGCATGATGGGAGGGATGCTGTCCAATAGGAGAGAAGGATCTCATGGCGGTGACTAGCATCAGGAACCAATGGGAGAGCAGGAGGATGGTGGCGAGTCTACTAGTACTAATATGGCGGGGCGCGGCGCGAGTTTCAAGATTGTTATCCGGGTGAATCTCAGACGTTCAGAAACCTTTTGCATCTTGAAAACTTTTTGTATGTAGAGCCGTTAAATTTTTCGCATTGGCTTTCATATCTCGAGTTTTTCGTAAGTTGAGCCTTTCGTATCTCGAGGTACCACAGTATATATATTATATATATACAGTAGTACCTCAGACTTCAAACTTCATCCATTCCAGAAGGCTGTTTGAAATACAATTTGTTAAAAAAATATTCCAATAAATAAAGGGAATCGGGATCATTCTTCCGTGTTAAATTCATTATGAAATAACTTTTTTTTTTTTTTAAAGAACATTTTATTTTTCTTACGTGAATTGTTGCTGCTATTATGTACATATTGTAGCAAAGATCCTACCATCTTTTCTTTTCACCTTAACAATACTATGATGTTTGGTAAATAAAAATCATTCATGCATTATTCCTCAAAAATATAAATGTTCCCTCCCTCTATCTCTAGTTAACTGTGCATCACCGCAATGACAAATGATTTTGTTAATCGTTTATGCTAAATTTTATTGTAAAAAGCTGTTCTTTTTTTTGTTAAATATGATTAAACATACCATCGTACTCGGCGCACTGAACACTGGCTCAATTAAGACTATTTTTTTTTATTGTTTCTGTATTGCATTTGATTCTTTTCATATTTTAAATGTATGTTAAATTTATTGTGAATTTCCCTTTTTTTTGTGTGAATTGTTATACATACAGTAATATTTTAACTCTCTCTTCTCCTTCCCTCCTCAGCATATCAACGCTCTTTGTTCAGTCTCAAGTCAACTGCGCGTAACCTCACCGTGGTACAGTGTGATTTTGTAGATGTTTTATGCTAGATTTTATATAGAAATGCTTTATTCTTTTATTTACTTGTTTGAATATCGTTATCATTAATATATATTATAAATAAAAAGAACATGTTAATAGTACAATTTTTCTTGTAGGATAAAAGTATAAAGAAGATAATCAATCAGTTTGAAGTAGAAGCATTTGTTCGACAAACGACACAAAATGGTTTCGAAAATTTTGTTCGAAAAACGGAATGTTCGACATATAGGTACTCCTCATTTAACAACGGGGTTCCGTTCCATCGACGCATGTCATTAAACTAATTAGTCGTTAAACGTGTTATTCTCTATATTTTGACTCATAGCATTAATTTTCAATCACATATTATACAGAAATAGTTTCTGAATAATCCTACCACTTGGCAAAGTTCTGACAATGCTTTTTATCATTTTATTACTCATATATTTCAACTTCATAATTTTATAACTTCATAATGTATAATTTTTTTTTTAAATAGAACACTTTATTTAACACATTTAGCCTACATTCCTAAGTTAGCCTACTAGTAAGTCAATACATACAGTGCTAAACTCTTCTCAGAATCTGCACATTATTTAGCAGTGACTTCATATTCTAAACTTGGTATTTGATAATTATCGCTATTAGTTTCTTCGTCATTTATTTTTATTGTAGAGGGTAGCGAGACAAAAAAAATAATGGATGAATTTCGGCAATCACAGGGCATTTGAACGTCGCCGTCAAAACATAAAAGCACAACGCCATCTATTGAGGAAAGTGAACACTAAACTATTTGCTATGGGGATCAGCATTTTCTAGCATTGATAAAGATTTATGCTTGTACTTCTTACCTCTAGTATCATTTGATCTCAAGGGTGGCATATCAAATACGTATGTAAATACAAAGTTGTATAAAAAATTTTCAAACTGTATTACATGTAAGTCTTTCAAGCATACTAATAGTAAGGAATTCGTGCTTGCCAAATGTCCCATTGTTTTGATTAAAAGGTATGACTTGGTAGACTTCTCAAGTGGAATATTTAAAAAAATATATTTATTTTCAAGTTAATATAAAAAACATATTTGACATCACACATTTTCTTTTCATTACCAAGAATTATTCTCACTAAAACAAAGGAGATATGTCATAATTTTTGCTGTCTGGAAGTTGTAAACAAATGTGGCGCCACCCATTCAGCTGCACAATGAACTAATGGTGGCTGAATCAAGCCAACCAGGGGAGTTCCCAGACCATAGAATGCCAACTTTGAGAGGTTCAACTGAATAGCTTTTCTTTACAAAGAATATCTTAAAGTCTTATTTATTGTTTTAGCCATATATTTCAAGGTTTTCAAAACCTGGACTAGGCAAGATTATTGCCACTGAATAGCCTTTCTCTTGACCACCATTGGCAATGTTTTTACTTTAATTTTATGATTTTTTTCCCTCTCTCTCTTCATGTTGTTGTCGTTACTCCAAGTTGTCGTAAAACGAGTACGTCGTTAAAGAGGAGTACCTGTATATAGAATACTTGAGCACATGATTCCTTTATCACATATTACCACAGATGAAAAATTAGTTTTCCTTTTATGAATCATCCAAAAATCTGCTAATGTGTACCGTTCACCAGGAGTTAAAGGACCTCATGAGCTACCTTAAACTTTTTTAAGCAATAGCTAGTTTTTATATATTGGAAATGAAACAACTGCTGATAATTCTTAAGCATTTGCTTGAACTTGAGCAATTACTCTAAGCATTTGCTACTAGCAAAAGCAATTGCTTTCTTTTTATTCATAGGAACTGAAGCAATTGCTTTAACAGCATTTGGTTGACCTTTTAAACATCAAGCCAATTTAGTAGAAGTGCTACTGGGAATTTCAAAATTCAAGCTGCCATACAAGTTAGAAACAAAATTCAAGCTGCCACACAAGTTAGAACATTAGCTATGTAATTACTTGGTAAGTTACTTATATAAATTTAGGTTATGAAGCACTGCATCAGGCCAATTTAATAGAAGCGCTACCACGAATTTCAAAATTTAAGCTGCCGCACAAATTAGAAACATTAGCTATGTAATTACTTGGTAAGTTACTTGTATAAAATTAGGTTTCCAAGCACTGTGGCATATTTGACCATTCTGTGATTAACACCATGAAAATAGGGAGTTGGGGCAATTGGAAAACAAGATTGAAGCAGTCAGAAAATAAAAGTGATGAAATTCAAGGGTCTAAATGTGAAACTAGGAGAAAACCTCACATTTACTCTTGGAAGTAACAGTTGCAAAGGTTGGTGAAGAAAGGAAACAGGAATACATAGTGGTAAACAAAAACAAAACAAATTAAAAGTAGGTGCTGATAGGGGTTGAAAGGAGACTGCTAACCCTTTAGTAATGTTTAAAGTGCACCATGTGAGGTGTAATGGCAAGCACTAACCCTCCATTTTAAGAGTGAACAGAACTCTTACAAATATATACATCAAAAGTACAATGATTTTCTATAAACTATTATCACCAAAAACCCTTCAATGACAAATAAGTCTTGTTTGGACATATAACCTGGATAATTCAAACACATTTAATTTTGCATGACGTCTCTTCATGCTGTCCATATTTATACTGGAACTGGCATGCAAACTTTGGCACACGTAAGGATATTAACATACTATAAATATGATGATGGAAATGTGATGAAGCGTAAATTTTAAATAAATCAAATATACTTACAGGGGCAGACCCTCTGGGACCTGGCCATCCATAAGGAGGGACCATGCCACCTCGACCACCCCTAGGACCACCTCTCATTGCTCCCCTCATTTGTGGTGGCGGTCCGCCTCGACCTCGATGTTTACCACCTCTCTGATTTCTTTGCATATTTACTTGATCCTTAACTTGAACTTGGTCTGAAAAAGAAAGATGAATATATTAGATATCTTTAAAAGTTTTGTTAATAACAAATACAACTGCTAGACATAATCTATAACCACTTACAAAGAACATCATTAAAATGTGGGAATTTCATGACTGGAGGGTGAGGATCATGATCATGAATTTTGCTGATTTACGAGCCTATTCCATTGCAGAATTGACAGCTGTTATTTTAATGAACTTGAACCAATGCACCTTTGAGTGCTTATAATTAACAAATTTGATAAAAATTGAGCAACAAGTCTGCTCCTTCCCATAAAGATATCCAATACAATCATATTAAGTAACATATACAGCAGACCCCCCGTTTTCACGTTCTCCGAATTCACGGACTCACGCATTCGCGGATTTCTCTTGGGAACGTTTCCCCGCACTATTCAAGGATTCACGGACTCACGCATTCGCGGATTTCTCTTAGGAACGTTTCCCCGCATTATTCAAGGATTCACGGACTCACGTATTTGCGGATTTCTCTGGGGAACGTTTCCCCGCATTATTTAAGGAAAATTTGCATATTTGCGGTATTTTCTAGAGAAAAATCCACAAATTCCTTAGTTTTTAAAGCAATTTCATCATAAAATGCACTTTTTGTGATAAAACTATTAAAAAAACCAAGTATAACCATTTTTAGTGGGTTTTTCTTGAGTTTTAACCAACAAAATACGTAGACTGCTTTTAGCATTTTTATAGGAGTTCTAACTATTCACGGGGGGGTCTGGTACGCATCCGCTGTGAATAGGGGGGACCACTGTATACCATAATTTCATAATACCATTTGCTTCTCATCAGTGCTTAACTCAAAGTACAACTTCTAATTTAAAAGTCTTCATAAGTCCTAATAGTTATTAGAAATACACCTTGCTTCAAGAAGTTTATTTTATACTGTATTTGATGTATATAAGACCACTGGGCATAAAAGCCCTGCCCCCACAAATGAGAGAGGAATATTAAGAATGTGTGGTTACTCATTAGCATTTAACCTCTTCCCGCTCAACCCTGTGTATTCTCGGGTTTAACTCTTTCATATCCACTTAGTTTTGAGCACTGTGTCCCCAGATATCTGAGGTGTCTGGGAGCGCTCGACAGTGCGAAAAAATTATTATTTTGAAAATTCAGCAAAAATATAAATTTTATGCCAACAACGTTCATTTTGTTGTCCTTTTTTTCTAAATGTTAGTATTTTATGGTGGAATAGTCAGAATAAGAGTTCCAGCCCTCTAGAATACAAAAAAAAATTGTGAGTTAGTTTAAAAAAAAAAAAAAAAAAACTTCACTTAATATTAATATTTTATGGTGGAATAGTCAGAATAAGAGTTCCAGCCCTCTAAATACAAAAAAAAATGTGAGTTATTTATAAAAAACAAAAAAAAAAAAAAAAAAAAAAAAAAAAAAAAAAATCTTTACTTTTTTATATATATTTTTGTTCCTAACCCAAAATCTATGAAAGTCAGGTGAATGAATTATTTTTTATGAGGAAGCCAATAAAATTCCCTAAATATCAACATAAATCAAAGGAAAACGAATAAGTCCAGCTTGTGAAAAATTTATAGAAAAGAGGATAAACATAGCGCTCTGCCTGGCGCATAGTGAGAATTATCGCTAGAATTTTTTTTTTTTTTTTGTAGAGCCCTATCTTGGTTATTTTTCATTGAAATTCCTTTGTAAATATACGAAATGTAGAGGAAACGTTTAAGAATAAAGGGAAGGTCAAGAAAAATGGCTTTGGATACGGCAATAGTTTCATTTTGACGTTATAAATTGATCGAAACTAAAAAAAATTTTACCGTTGTCAACATTTATTGCTAGAATAACAATTTTTTGAAGAGCCTTATCTCGGTTATTTTTCATAGAAATTACTTTGTAAATATACGAAAATGTAGAGGAAAAGTTGAAGAATAAAGGGAGAGTTAAGAAAAATGGCTTTGGGGTCACTGAGAGGGAAGTGTAGGTGTGATCAGCTGATTTCATTGTGAGAATTTTACTACGCCAAGGGATTTGAGCATGCACAGTACAGAAACTACTTTGCTGGCGTATTGATACCCGAGATACACGGTCCAAGGTATGATCTAGCCTATGGAAATCGCCACTTGTCCAAAAAAAAAAAAAGGCCCTACCACACGTACAAAAAATTTCGGTAAATTTTACATACTGCTACGTCAGTTGGATAGATAGGGGATAGAGTATTTTTACGTACTATTACGTCAGTTGGACATGAAAGGGTTAAGATGACTGTCACACTTCAGTAAGCCCGAGTATACTCAAAATTCTGTTATATCTTTCCTAGCAACTCCAAAGAAACTCGGCTGTTGTTTATATAAGTCTCCCACCATCAGAAAGCCACTTTCTATGGATACAAGTGCCTTCTTATAGAAAACTGTAGCTATCTTGGCGTCACTTGGCCATTTGAGATGCCTCCTTTCATCAGTAGGACTACTATTGTTTTTTGTGGATTTTTCTTTATTATTAATGATATAACTATCATGAGTAGTGAGAGTGATAGTGATACAGAGTATTATGATGGAATGAACGATTCAGGGAGCAAAAGTGATGGTGATATGATGTCAGAATACTCTGATATTTCAGATGAAGATGATGATGATAATATAATATTCCTGGCAACCAAGGCTGGGAAAGAATAATAATTTCGGATGATAAACCACCCTCTCCTGCACAGCTTGCATTTATCATGTGTAATTATTTTTTATACTGAAAAATTATGAAGGAATAAAAATATAGATGAAAATGCAATAAATATATTTTTTTAGTTTCCTTGGTTTTTTATAATTTCCAAGAAAACTCAGCCTTGAGAAGTTAAGTAATAGTTGAAGACTATCCTGACAAAAAAATATTTTTTTCTGAAGAAATATTCCTGGTGATTTATCACTTTAACATAACAATTTGTCGAAAATTCACTAGCGAGCGTCGAACATGGGATGGTGTAGTAGTAGTACGAGTGCTCCCTCTGTGGGCGGCCCCCTGGAGGGTTTTGTGTGGGAGATTTCTATTGGCATTTGGGCTCGTAGTGGTCTCACTCGCCTATGTTCATACCGACACCCTCCTAGAGGGTGAGCGAGTCAGTCATATGACCCTTTATTTTATTTTATTCTCTGGTATGTAGTACATTTACCCTAGAAATAATAGATTAAAGGATATTTCGCGCAAGCGACACGAGCTGAGCCCAGAAATTGTATTTTTCCTAACTATACAAACCTGAGGTCCTTTACAATAGGAAGGTACTTAGCGGCAGCTGAACTAGTTGTAAGCTTTCGAACAAGGGGTTCAGTAGTTAACTACTTATCCAGCAGTTAGCGGTACGCTCGACTGTGTTGTCCGGCAGTTAGCGGTAGGCTCGACTGCGAGGAGAGAAGTCACTTTGCTTGAGGCCCAGAAAACGCAGAGTGAGGGGTGGCATGAGGTGGGACTATATGTAAAGGACCTCAGGTTTGTAGTTAGGAAAAATACAATTTTTGACAAATTGTTATTTGTTCCGATACGGTATACAAACCTTCGGTCCATTACAATGGGAAGACTCACTTATTGGTGTGTGGAATCTGAGTCTTACTAACAGAATGGTGTTCGTCCTACCTTGGATTTCCTCCCTGGTCGTAAGAGCAGAGGGAGGGATCCTAGCCTCTGCCCAGCTGATCGGGGTGTGCACCGCAGGATCAGAGGTGACACTTCTGGACCAAATCATAGGAGGGAGGCAAGCATAACTCTTATAATTAGCAAAAGCAAGAACTAGTTCCTACTTCAAGAGCCAAAGTAAAGTTATGGGTTTGTCTCTTGTTGGCTTCCACTCCCCCCCCTTGTTGGGGAGTGGTGGATAAACTTCTTCCCTACTGAAAGGGATAGAATGGGGCTCGGTTGTGTAGCTTACCGGCATCGGCCTCCTGTTCAGCCCTCTGCCCACAGGTAGAGGGAAGAATGAAGGAGGAAGAGAAGCCAGTCACACTCTCTTTCACTCTTCCATACATACAGTCACACAAGGATGCGATGCTGTTCTGTCCGCTCGGCTGCTGGGTAGACTACACAACTTGTTAAGCAGCCACCACGGGTCCCAAGGAAAAGGTGTCCAAGGACCTGTGGGCGACATCTCGAAGGTAGAAGGAAGTGAAGGTGGTCTGGTTGGCCCAAACCCCTGCCTTCAGAACCTGCGCCACGGAGAAGTTCTTGCGGAACGCAAGGGTTGGACCAATACCTCTGACTCAGCGGGCTCTCGGACAAAGGGTACGGGTGTCGTCACTGTCAGCTGTCTCGTAAGCCCTCCTGATCACCTCACGCAGTCAGAAAGAAAGAGTGTTCTTGGAAACTTCTTTCTTGGTAACCCCGGTGCTAATGAAGAGGCGTCGACACTCAGGCCTGAGGTGCCGAGTTCTCTTCAGATAGCGCCGTAGCGCCCTCACAGGACAAAGCAGCATCTCATCCACATCATTATCAGTGAAATCCTTCAGGGAGGGGATCGTGAAGGACTCGAACCGGTCGTCAGGGACCGAAGGATTCTGAGTCTTCGCTACGAAGTTCAAAACGAAATCAAGCATCACGGATCCCCATCCCCTGGAATGCTTAACGTTGAAGGAAAGACCATGAAGTTCGCCTATTCTCTTCGCCGATGCCAGGCCCAGCAAGAAGAGGGTCTTGAGGGTCAGATCCCTGTCTGACGACTCTCGGAGTGGCTCAAAGGGTCTGCGAGTCAAACTCCTAAGGACGAGTCACACCCCACCCAGGGGGCCTGAGTTCCCTGTGTGGGCAAGACCTCTCGAAGCTCTTCATCAGGAGGGAGATCTCGAAAGAAGAGGAGATATCCACACCTCGCAGTTTAGAGACTAAGGCCAGGGTGGCTCTGTAGCCCTTAATTGCGGAGAAGGAGAGGAGCTTCTCTAGGCAAAGAAAGACAAGGAAATCCGCTACCTGCTGAAGAGAGGCTCTGAGAGGAGAGAGAGACCCCGTCCACGACACCAACCACAGAAGACGGACCACTTCCCCTGGTAGACAGCCGCAAAGGACTGTCTAAGGTATCCAGCCATCTCTGTCGCTGCGCTGCAAGAAAAGCCTCTCGCTCGCAAGAGATAGTGGATAGAAGCCAGCCGTGAAGACACAGGGACTCGACGGATCGGTGGTACCGTTCTATGTGTGGCTGGCATAGGAGGTTGTGCCAGGGGGGAATCTCTCGGCGCTCCAGCAAGCAGAGCCAGCAGGTCCGGATACCAAACGGCTTGAGGTAGTTTGGGCGCCACCAGGATCATCCGAAGGTTGGCAGTGATCAGCGCTCTGCTGATCACTCTGCGAATCATACAAAACGGGGGAAAGGCGTAGGCGAAGAGGTTGTCCCAAGGATGTTGAAGAGCATCCTCTGCGGCTGCCCATGGGTTCAGCACGATCGAGTAGAAAACCTGGAGTTTTCTGTTGTGCCAGGTGGCGAACAGATCCACAACTGGGCGCCCCCACAGGTTGAAGAGCCTTTCCGCCACGTCTGGATGAAGGGACCACTCGGTTCCTATCACCTGATCCCAACGACTGAGCTTGTCGGCTACCACATTCTTTTTGCCTGGAATGTAGCGAGCCGACAACTCTATTGAGTGTGCCGCGGCCCATTCGTGTACCTGCAGCGTCAACTGGTGCAGTGGGAGGGACACTAGGCCCCCCTGCTTGTTGACGTATGCCACTACTGTGGTGTTGTCGCACATCAACACCACCGAGTGTCCCACCAGACGGTCCCGGAACTCTTGGAGAGCGAGGAACGCTGCCTTGAGCTCCAGGACGTTGATGTGAAGGCGCTTGTCACGATGGTCCCACACACCTGCAGTCAACAACTCCTCCAGGTGTGTGCCCAATCCCTCGGTCGATGCGTCCGAGAAGAGAAGCATCTCCGATATGCGAGACATGCCATGCTGCAGACATGGCATGTCTCCGCAGATTGTGGACCTCCCCTCTTACAGGGTCAACCGAAAAAAGGTCAATCACTATAGAGGTGGGAGGCACAGCAATCTACACCAAAAAATTTTTTTTATTTAGTAGCCATACTTTGTGTATGTGGGGTGTTACAGAGAAAAATAATTGATTCTAAAATAAAGTTCTTTACATGCTCTAACTTCTGGAAATACTTTTCTTAAAACAAAAGGAGAGTAGAAGGCCGACCTAAAGAAGTTTCTACGTACAAAAAGAGTAACAGAGAAAAGAGCCAGAGGGACAAATGGCCAAGGCACTTGACAATGAGAAAAGATAGGTTAAGTGTTGTCACCATATATAGGAACCCCTATATATGGTGGTATAGGGCAAAAAATGCAGTCATGAAAAAATTCATGGAGCTTCATATGGCAATTGAGAATATGTATACGAAATATTTCGTCAAAATTCCTCTTACTTTCGTAGTTACAGGGTAATTAGTAAACATAACTCAATAAGCCTAAAACATTCATTCGTACAAGAAAATGCAATATTTCTTCTGTTATCGTAAATTTTGATAATTATTGTCAAAGAAATTGTGAGAAATGGCATCTGTAGAGATTCCGTGGGTCGCAGAAGCGAGTATCTGGTTCAACCATGATCAGTAGGACCACAGACTTCAAGTAGACTACACGTTCGAGTTTCACCTCTGACATTCGCTTGCTTTTACATATGCTTATCTATGTTTCGGCAAGAATTTCATCATGCCAATGAGGAAAAGACAAAGAAAACATCTCGCTAACATAAAGATGAAGAAAATTCGCTCTAATATGATTACAGAATATCATAATATATGCGATATTAGCGTAGTTAGTGAAGAGAGAGAGGGAGGGTTGCGTAGTAAGTAAACGAGCCCGTCTTGCCTGAAGCACACGTCACTCTGTCCCCAAGGCTACAATCTTTGAGCAAAGGGATCTTAATTTATGATAAATAACATAGTTTTGGTTTATTAATACCCAAAAAGGAATATGAAATTCATAATAATCATGATTTATTAACATTGTCTTTGTAAAAAGAGAGTACAACTTCGAATTTCACCTCTTGACATTCTCTTGCATTTACGTTTCATTTTTGTTTCGGCAAGAATTTCACAATGCCAAAACGGAAAATACTAGGAAAACATCTAGGTAACATACAGAAGAAGAAAATTTGCTGTAATAAGCCGAGTTAGTGAAGGAGAGAGAGTTGCGTAGGAAGGAGTGCCCCGTCTTGCCTGACGCAGTGCCCCAGGCTACGATATATGTATGAGCAAAGAGATCATCATTTATGATTAAATTATGATAAATAAAATAGTTTTGGTTTATTAATACACAAAAAAATATACATTCATAATAATCATTATTTATTTACATTGTTGTTATACAAATACGAAGAAAAACTTTGAACGCCCATATCTCAAAACTATAGTTATTGACCTTCAAAATCTATCTTCTCACTTAGTTTAAAGCTATAACATTGGAATTTGGTATATAACTCAGAAAGAAGTTATAGAACAATCAAATGAAGCCCTTTTTTTCCAATTTTTTTGTCTTTTTTTTTTATAAATTTTGTTTTCCTAATTTATAAGGTTTATTTTAGCAAAAAAATTACTTAGAAAAAAAAAAAAACTCCTCATTTGATTGGAGGTCTACATCAGGTCTATATATGGTAGTAATCCCAAGTCTTAATATTAAATGTCATGGGAGGAGATAGAATTTGAAAAATGGTTATTTTCGGGATAAATCGCCATGGCGTTACAAAATCGAAGGTCAGAGGCGAAAATCATATGCGGTTTGGAGATGTCCCAAGTCACCTTATTAAAGTGGTATGAATATCAAAGTCCTGTCCTTAAAGAATGGCATTAGCCGGCCGGCCCCCTTAACTATTTGCTTTCTCAATCAATCTACTACCTTTATGTCTATGAGACTTTAGTGCAAAGTCCTTCAACCAATCCCTACATTTCTCACATCTACTTTCAAGATCAGACATTAGACCCTTTCAGCCAGCAAAACCAGTGTCTACAATTTATTCAAAATTAAACATCCTGCTAACACAAATCATCAACTGAGCCTGACATTGTTGCTTTGCTTCCCATGGAAGATGTTCAAAAGAACAAAAGCACTATTACAATACCATGGAAACAGCCATCAGCCAAACCAGTTCAATACAGACAACCACCCATGCCTTCTGCATAAAGAATTCTAACAAGTGGTAAAACATTCAAAACATACCTGGTAGAGAATAGATGAACTACAGTCATCTGGGTCAGCCAAGAAATATTTTTAATATCTTGCCAGCTGGCATGAAGATGTAGCCATCTTTAACAATAAGATTTATCCTGCATAAATCAAACTAAGCTCTCCAACAAAAGCCACATTAAAGGAAATCCATAAGTAATGGAGTGGACATAAAATTTAGGCCAAAGGCCAAATGCTGCGACACAAGGTCATTCTGCGCTGTTAGGGAAACTGTGATTGAAAAGGTTTTAAAAGTGCAACGGGAGGAAAACCTTACAGTTGCACTATGAAAAATTTGTTAGGAGAGGGTGAAAAGTAAGATGAAAGGGAACGAATGTGAACAGAGCTATGAAAGGGGTTGCAGCTAGGTGCCAAAGGGACGCTGCAAAGAACCTCAATTAATGCCTACAGTGCACCATGTGAAGTGTACTAAAAGCACTGCACCACTACGGGGTCTGGAAGTAATGGAAACATCTTAGCAATAAAGCTACCAATGAAAAAAAAGTGAATGCCACTAATTACTCTATCTTCAGTATTGAAGCTTCAGTGACTGGACCCACTTTGAAGGCATTTCCATATACTATACGACAGAGATTAGTATTCTCTAAGGTTGAGCTTATACTTTTATCACCAATACAAGGCAAAAATACCAAAATATGCTTTAAAAATATTAGATATATATAAATTCATTTGTGAAATATAAATAAAAAAGTATAGGCAGTCCCCAGTTATGGGCGGACTTAGTTAATGGCGATCTGGTTTTATAGCGCTTGTCTAGAGCCAATAAATCAGCAATTTATGGTGCCAATAATAGTTATGACACCATAACATACCTAACAGAGGCACCATAAACCGGTTATTGGCGCATAAGCGCCATAAGTCGCCGACTTTTGGTTAATGGCAGTTTTCGCTTATCAGCATGCCACTGAGAATGGAACCCCTGCCGATAGCTGGGGACTGCAACATAAAATAATGCAGTAACTAAGTCTGCATTCTGTCCAGCTTTCAACAGCTCTACAAACATAGGAGAAATGAGAAGTAATTTACTAGTATACTTGGCTTTCCAAGCCATTACTGCACTGTGCTTGTACTATTGATCTGTCTGTTAAACAAGGGAAAGCAGTGTCTGTAAACATTCAGAGGACCACAAATGTGAGCAAATGAGTACAATAATTGGATTCTGATGAAACAATATGGAAAATACTTACTATGTGCCTATTGGCATGCCTTAGCAAATATTCATTGGTTGAATATATAAGAGATGAGCACTAATAAAATAATGATTCATAATTCATACATAAAAAAGGTCTGTATCAGTTTAGGAATAATATTTTTTTTAATAAATTCCTAGGCGATCAAACAAAAACAATCACATTAAAACAGGGATTATATTGATCATATCTAAATCATCTTCAGTGGCAAATAGCAACACTAAAAAACTGCTCAGTTTTCAAATCTTGAGAACTTACCAAGAGAATCAGGAATGACACGTTTAACTGCAGTATTTACAAGAGACGTTTTACATCTCTCACTTTTAAATCTGTCACGTCCTCTCCCATCATCTTCCTCCTCCTCTTCTTCCTCTTCTTCCTCTTCCTCCTCTTCCTCTATAATATTTTGAGTTTCAATTTGGATATGTACTGGCACTGGCTCATCATCTGAAATAAGAAAACCATTCGGTCAACAGCAATGTTCCGTTAAAGGTGCCTGGAGGCCCCTATTAACCGGGAAAAAAAACTCCTGAGATGTATAATAGTATTGAACTAAGTTTAATTAGATTAAATGATATTATTAAATATTAAAAATAATAAATCTCTCTTACAGAGATGTATGTTTCTGGTATGGTAAATATGGTATTTTTATAATACATGAAGTTTTATAAATATACTTACCAAGTAATTATTTAGCTAATGATTTGTCTTGCACGGCATCCTAATTTTAAAAAAAATCATGTGCAAGTGACTGTTACAATGAGGGGTGACAGGTCCCGCCCACCGTAACAGGAAGTAGCAAGCGACAGAAGCGCCTATGGAGTCATTCTCATTTATCGCGCCACTAAGTCCATGAAAATCAGAGGGGAGGAGAACAGGCACTGATTTAGTAATTACTTGGTAAGTTATTTATAAAAATTCATTGTGTTTTAAAAATATTTTTATAAAAGTAACTTATCAGGTATAATTACTTAGCTGAATTCCACACTGCTAGGGGAGTGGGATAGATGGACTGAACTAACTTGATGGTGCTCATCTTAATTTCTAGTGGCACGACAGTGAGCCGGGAGTCGCCTCTACACCAGTGGAAGTCTTGCAACGGGGATCTGCCTGACCACTGGAAAGACTCTAAGCTAAAATATTCATGCCCTTGCCCTGGACACAGTACCATAACAGCAAGACCAGAGGATAAACCTGTCACCTTGCATCGTTAAACAAATTTACAATAAAGGACTAACCAACCAACCGGCTGGTGGGTCCTCCAGGTGCTGGGTGCCCCCTCAGCCTCCCCATAACTCAACATTTTTGACACAAGGAAAAGATATAGGAGAGAGAGATTGTGTGTCTCCTATGCTTCATCACCCAATACCATGCCAGCCACTGCCAAGAGGCTAATGGTACTGCAATTTTCAAACACTGGTTCTACTTCTTTCAAATAATGTGACACAAAATCGACTTACTTCCAATAGGTTGATTGAAGGATCGCAGAGAAAGAAAAGTTATGTTTAAAGGAGAGAGAGGTGGCCACAGCTCTGACCTCATGCGGTCTCACTTTAAGCAATTGAAGCAATTCCTCCTGTATCTGGGAATGAGCTTTGGATATTAATAGGTCTCTGATAAAGAACGTGAGACTGTTCTTGGAAAGTGGACAGGAGGGATTCTTGACTGAACACCAGAGGTTACTTGAGGATCCCCTAATCTTCTCCATTCTCTTCAGGTAACACCTTAGTGCTCTGATCGGGCAAAGAGATTTCTTCTTTGTTTGAGCCCAAGATACCTGTTAAGTTCCTTCAACAAAAAAAGTGAGGTCAATGCTTATTATGATCCTTGTTCTTGGCTAAGAAGCCCAAGTTGAAGTAGCAGACCGCATCACCTTGGGAGCTCGCTCGCACATTTGGCTGTAGCTAAGGCTACTAAAAACAAATTTTTACGTAAAACATCCTTGAGAGGCGGACTTGAGGGGCTCGAAGGGAGGGCCAGCAAGCCACTTCGATACTACGTTCAAGTTCCAGGAAACAACTGTAAACTTCTACTTGGAAGTATCAAAAGATTTCAGTAGGTCATGAAGATCTTGATTCACAGAAAGATCCATATTACGATGCTTAACAGAGAGGAAAACATGGCTCAGTAACCTTTAATTGCAGAAGATGAAAGGCTCTTAAAGGTTCTTAAACAGAGTAGAAAATCTACAATCTGGGTTACAGATGTCTTAGTAGACAAAATGTGATGTCTGAAGCACAATCTACGGAAGACGGCCCACTTTGACTGGTAGACATTGCTAGTAGACTGGCATATGCACCTTACAATAGCTTCTGCAGTTGCTCTTGAAAATCCCTTTGCTCTGACAAGTCTCCTGAAGGTCTGAAGCCTGTTAGAGCGAGCGTGGACAACCCTTCGTGGTACCTCGGAAGTGCAGTTGTCTGAGTAGCGACGGTCTTTGGGGGGGCAGTTGTGGGATGTCTACCAGAATAGGTAGAAGGTCCGAGAACCATTCCTTCGTGGGCTAGAACAGAGCTACCAGTCATTGAGACATTGCTATGGGACACAGCCAGAACAGAGCTACCAGTCATTGAGACATTGCTTTGGGACAGCCAGAATGGAGCTACCAGTCATTGAGACATTGCTGTGGGACATGAACTTGTTCAGGACTTCTCTGACCAGGCTGAAGGGAGGGAATGCATAAAGATCCAGGCCCGACTAATCGATCAGCTGTGCGTCTGTTGCCCATGCTCGAGGATCCGGGGCTGGGGATACGAAGAGAGGAAGACGGTTGTTCCTTGATGTTGCGAACAAGTCTATTAGGGGTCTGCCCCACAATCTCCACAGGTCAGAGCAAATCCTGTCATCCAGAGTCCATTCGGTGGGAACCACTTGCCTCTGCTGGCTCAACTTGTCTGCCAGGACATTCAATTCCCCCTGAATGAAGCGGGTTGACAAGTGTTACTTGAAGTTGAAGAGCCCACAGGAGCAGCTCTCTTGCCGTATGATGAAGGGAAAAAAAAGAGTGTGTGACCCTCTTTCTTGATGTAAGACAAGGCCGTGGTGTTGTCGGCTTGTACAATCACCATCTTGTTGTACAGACTAGAACTGACATGGGCCCAGATGAATGGCTTTCAACTACTTGACATTGATGTGGAGACCAGGCCCCGGAGATCTCCTGAGACCATAGAAGGGCTCCCCTGTCCAGATCCTGTGAATACCGTCTTTCTGGCAGCCACCATTTGAGATTGGACCTTATCTCCTGCATGATAGGGAAAATCATTGAGTCAAGGTAAGTCTTCCTGTCCCAGTTGGCTTTGAGGAAGAACTGAAGATTTCTTGTTTGTAGCCTGCCCAATGGAATGAAGGTCTTGATAGAAGAAATCATTCCCAACAGATTCATCTACTGTAAAGCCAACCTCGATCGGAGAGAGGAACTTGGGAGATTGGTCGAGTGCAGTTTGCTATTCTCTTTGGGGATGGAAAAGCCTGAAAAGTCAGAGTTGAGAATCATCCCCAAATAACAAATCTCCTAAGACAGTACCAACTGAGACTTCTGGAGATGTGGCAAGATTCCCAGTTCTTGGGAAATAAAGCACTGTCTGAAGGTCCTTCGTGCATTGTTCCTTAGATGGTGAACAGAGAAGCCAGTTGTCTAAATAAAGGCTGATATGGATACCTACCAGATGAAGCCATTTTGCGAGAGGAGAGAGAACTCAAGAGAATACTTGAGGTACCGTTGAAGTCCGAAGCACAGGGACCGAAACTGGAAGACCTTCCCTTGGAAGACAAACCTTAGGTACTTCCTGGATGTTGGATGAACTGAGATGTGCAGATAAGCGTCCTGCATATCTAGGGTGATTATCCAATCGCCCGGATGAATGGATGACATGACTGACTGGCTTGTTTCCATCCTGAACTTGGTCTTTTTTGCAAAGCAATTGAGAGCACTTATGTCCAGTACCAGTCTCCAGCCCCATGATGTTTGGGAACTACGAACAGTCGATTGTAAAATCCCTGGGAATGGACCTCTATTACTACTTCTATGGCCTTCTTCAGGAGGGATGATACCTCCTTTGAAAGGGCCATGTGCCTTGCTGATCCTTTCAAGTACACTGTCAATGCAACAAGAGCATACTAAAGGAGAGGTCTCCAAGAAAGGGATGCAATGGCCCTCCTTTAATAACCTGACAATCCATGGCTCTGCTTCCCTGTGAGCCAACTTCTTCCAAAACTCGAGGAGCCTTGATCCCACTGGGGCACAAAGGACTTTTTGTTCACTTCTTCAGTTGAGATTTGGCGGTGGAGTGCTTCTTGACGGACTCCAAACGGAAGCACAGGTTGGAGCGGGGTCTACAATAAGACCAGGGTCTCTTCACACTAAGGGGTGCAGTTGGAGCAGAGAGATAAACTTAAGAATGAAAGGGCGCCGACAAAGAGGAGTTGGAACATGAAGACTGAGTCATAAGGTTCTGAGTCGACTTCTGCAGGTCTGCAGCTATTTGCTCTACCAAAGCCTGCGGGAAGAGCTGGGAGGGGTCCAGAGGCGCGAAAAGCAAAGCAGTCTTCTGAGAGGCTGTAACTCCCTTCAAAGCAAAAGAACACCAAAGGTCCCTTTTTTTCAGAAGTCCGATGGTAAAGAGTGACACAAGCTCTGCCACGCCGTCTTGGGCGGCCTTATCCGTACACGAAAGCATGCTCAAAAGGTCTGCTAAAACGGAGGCAACCATCCCTTTGACGTTCTCAATCTTCTTGGCGGAAGCGCCCACCATCCAGTCAAGGAAACTGAACACCTCAAACAAATTCTTGACGAGGTGGTCCAATTCCACCGAGAAGAAAACTCTGGCTGAGGCGAAGGATGCATGGGGCGAAGAGTCGATGAGACTAGAGAAGTCCCTTTGGAAGGAGGCAGCAACTCTCAGGGAGGGGCTTTCTCTGATGTCATAAGGCCTATGGTACCTCTTGATAAGGTACAAGGAAGGATGAGTGAACATCACCTTCTCTTGTGCCCTCTTCATCGAGAGCCACTCCTTGACCACCTTCAGAGCTTTCCTAGAGGTGGAAAGGACAATCTTGGGAAGGAGAGCAAGTTCCAACTGATTCTTCGACATCACGAACGAGGAGGCAGGAGACGCAGGGGTAGGAGAAGTGAAGAAACCCAGATAGCTCTCCACAAGGAAATGAAGTAAAGCCTTGTATGCTGTCAACTGAGCTGAATCTTGACCCTCATCTTCCTTGTCCTCCGAAGAAACTGTGAAAGGTCGTTGGCCGTCTTAGAGGAAACTCCTGCCAAAGGAGCTTTCTTGATGTAACTCAGGATCTCTGCTTGCTGGCTCTTCAGCGATGCAAGAGGGGGTCATCTGATTCTGCAACCAAGGTCTGCTGTTGCCTATGGGCTACATGTCCTGAAGCAGAAGAGGCCGTGAGTTGTAGCTCCAAGGAGGTGGCAGGTGTGAGTTGAACAGGTGCGGAAGCAGACATCGCGAGAGTGGGAGCGGTCGTCATGGGAGCAGGAAGTGAGAACTGATGGTGCAGAAGCCAGTGGTAGGCACGCAGTTGCTAGAGATGGGAGTGTGCCCGGAACTGGGCTCTCGGGAGTGGGAGCCTTGCGTATAGCAAGACGCTCAGGTGACGAGTGCTTAGCATGGAGCTTCTGATGTTTGGAGTCCTTAGGAGACGGCAGTACAAGCGAGTCTTACGGATGAGACGGCAACTGTACCAGTGCAAACACTGAAGGGTCAACCATGTAGCTACATGAAGGAAGGGCGAGGTCGTATGAGTCCTTACGCCGCTTGATTGGTACCGGGGACTCGGAAGCTGAATCACACACATGGCTTTTGGCCATGAAGCATTCCCGTAGCGTCTACAATGCCCGAGATCAGTCAGTCAGAACTGGATGATAAACAGCACACATCCACCGACATGCCTTTCCAACGGCAGTGTCGTATCCTGGGACTTTACAATAGGACCGACATAGGGCGCGGTAGCCAGTGGGCAAACCCCTCCGGTATTTCTCCCAGGTGCAGGGGAACAGGACAGTGACCTTCATCTAGGAGAGCAGACGGGACGGGCAACCACTGACACTTCACTTGGCACTTTATCACTGCTCACTTTCTCCGCAACAAAACTTAACACTAGTTTAAACTTATTACAGGCAGTTCCCGGTTATCGGGGTGGGTTCCATTCCCGACGGGGGTGCCGATAAGCAAAAACCGCCATTAACCGAAACTTGGCGATTTATGGCGCCGTTAACTGGTTATTGGTGCCATAAGCACCATTATATCGGCTCTGTTAGGTATGTTATGGCACTGATAACCGGAACTCAGCCTGTTATGGCACCATAAATTGCAACTAGACTGGCAATGGCATCGGGTTTGGAAGCATGGGAGCTGAACCTATGAGTGGGAGGGGGGAGAGAAAGAAGACTGAGGAAAGGTGAAAGATTATTACCAGGAGTAGATGGAAGAGGCAGACCGGAGTTTGTTTTAGGCCTAAGGGAAGAGTCCCTACTAACAGAAGCCTTACTTTCGGCTCTAGCGGCTGCCTTCCTGATCCTGTGCTTTTTAAACCTATTTAAGTGAGACTTCAAAAACTTCCACCTATTATCATCCTAATCCTTACACTAATCACAGGTAAGTTCTCTCGTACACACCTGTACCTACACTTACTGCACCTAGTGTGTGCATCCTGGCACAGCTTGGTCAATCTAGTCTTGCAGCTTTTGCTACAATAGCAAAGACTGGAAGTACTAGAGCCAGACATACTAATACTCTAAGCTAACAGAAAAGAAAAAAACTGATGTAGGTAAAGCAAACCAGCAGAATGCAACAGATGAAAAACCAACTAAAGCAGGTACACATCATTGACTTCAGCAAGCAATCGAAAAGGCGGCGAACATGAACTCGTGGGCACTAAACAACATCTTGTTAGTCGTGCGGTACTAATAATTATGACGCTGTAGGCTTCTGTCGCTTGTGGGTTCCCGTTGTGGTGGGCGGGACCTGTTACCCCACCACTGCAACAGTCACTTGCATGCAGATTTTTTTAATTTAGGATGCTGTGCGAGGCTAATCATTAGTTAAGTAATTACTTGGTAAGTTACTTTTATAAAAATACCTGTACATATGTTGGTGGACTGCCCACAAGCGAAAGAGTTGAAATGTTTTGGCTACGGAAAGGTGGGACATCATGAGAGACACTGCCCGAATGGAAGGAGAGTAGGAGTAAGTGGAAGTCATTGTGGAAGTTGTGGAATGACTTGAAATGTGTGAAGTTATAATTGGAGGAGGGTGAACAAGTAAGTTGTGTATGTGATGGAGGACACTCAATTGACAGGAGATTTTGGGTGAAATTTTCATGTTGAATGGTAACTCTCTGTGTTATCCGATAAGGCGGGTCGCACATGTTCGACTGAATTATGGACGTAAAAGACCCAAAGGTGTGTGGGGATGTGAATAAGAAAAAGTGGAGGGGCATACATCTGGGTGACATATTGGGAAGCACATTAAAAGGATATGATGTGATAGAATGAATGATTTAGAGGTTATCCGACACTGCAAAAACAAAGATCATTGATGCTGAAATCAGTTTTAAATATCAATCATTAATATAAAACAAATTAAAGTAAACATCAACAATTAGTATCAAACGAATTAAAATAAATATCAATAATTAGTATACAACAAATTATAAAATAAATATCAACGATTGACATAAAACAAATTAAAATTTCTTAAAATGATAAAAGCAAAAATGTTTAATAGTTTTTGGAGATGACAAGCTTCAACCACAAATTTTAAAATGCTGCTGGCATCATAGATCACATCCTCTCCAAGGATCTTAGAAAGAATGTACCTGCCATCCCAACAAGTCTCAGAAAGGTACCAATGTCTAAGTTCCCAAGACTGGGACACTCAACTAGCAAATGCCAAACAGTCAAGGGGACTTAATAAGTCCTCATAAAATGGCTGGTATTCTCCAGCCATAAGATAATTTTGAGCCAGTCAAATATGACCAATTCTTAGTCTACATAAAGCAGTTTCCAATCTCCTGGTCATATTATCATACTTCCAAGGAGATATAACACTAGTAATCTCTTTCATTTTATTTGGGTTGGCCAATTCCCATTGTCCTTGCCAAAGGTTTAAGAATGAATAGAGATTGTGAGTGGAGAAAAACCCCATTTACAACACCAATCACAGTAGATCACCCATTTGCTTTGGTAAACTGCAGAGGTCGACTTTCTGAGACTGCTGGACATATGTCCTGCTGTTCTCTGAGAAAAGCCTCTCGCTTGGAGGAGATACTTGATAGCCTCCAACCGTGATGAGGCAGGGATTCTACTGACTGGTGGAACCTTTCCGCATGGGGCTGACACAGATGTCGCCAAGGGTGAAACTCCCTTGAACATCTGACAACGACGACAGATCTGGGAACCATTCCGCCTGAGCCCACAGAGGGGCTACCAAAGTCATCCTGAGACCATGTGAACTCATTAGCCTGTTCAGAACTTGAAGGATCAAACAAAACGGAGGGAAGGCATACACCTCCAGGTTGTCCCAGGGATGCTGGAATGCGTCCTCTGCTAATGCTAAAGGACCTGGGACCACTGAACAGAGTATCTCCAGCTTCCTGTTGAAGCGAGTAGCAAAAGGTCCAGCATGGGTCTCCCCCAAAACCTGGAAAAGCTTGTCTGCTACCCCTTGATGAAGGGACCTCTCTGTGCCTAGGATCTGATCCCAACGACTGAGTTTGTCTGCGACCACATCCTGTTTGCCTGGGATATACCTGGCTGAGAGCTCTACCGAATTGCTGACCGCCCACTGGCGAACCTTGACAGTCAAGGCGTGAAATTGACAAGAAACCAAGCCTCCCAGCTTGTTCACATAGGCTACCACCGTGCTGTTGCCCAACATGAGAACGACAGAATGACCTACCTTCTCCTAAAACTCCTTCAGACCCAGGAAGGCTGCCTTCGACTCCAAGACGTTGACATGTTGCTGTTTGTCCTCCAAACTCCAAACGCCTGGAGCGATGAGCCCCCCCCCACCCTCTGCGAGGGAGGCATCTGAGAACAGAAGGAAGTCCGGGGGAAGAGAATGCAGAGGGACGGACACCCTTCAACAGATTCTGGTTGTCCAACCACCAACGAAGGTCTTCTCTCACTTCCAGAGACAGAGGAACCTTCAACAGGGGTGAGTCCCCTACCAGAGACCAGAATTCTCCCAGTCTCCATTGCAGAGACCGAAGATGAAGTCACCCATGAGGGGCCAGCTTCTCCAGGGAAGACAACACTCCCAGAAGAACCTGCCACTGATGAGCTGACTGATGTGGTTCCGACAGGAAGATGCGCGCCACCACCCGCAACTTCTCCAATCACTGATCCGACGGGAAAACTTTTGCCACTGTCGTATTGATGACCATGCCCAGGTAGAGAATCCTCTGATTGGGTATGAGGCCCGACTTTTTCTGGTTGACTACGATGCCCAGTTCAAGACAGAACCGAAGTAGAAAATCTGTCCTGCAGCAGCTTTTCCCTGGAAACTGCCAATACCAACCAATCGTCGAGGTACCTAAGCAAACGAATCCCCCGAGCATGGGACCAACTTGACACGAGAGAGAAGACCATTATGAACACTTGAGGGTATTGTCAGCCCGAAGCATAGGACTTTGAACTCGAAGACCTTGTCCCCAAGAGAGAAGTGAAGGAACTTCCTGGACGTCGGATGAATAGGGATTTGGAAGTATGCTTCCCTTAAATCTATCGACAGCATGAAGTAGCCTTCCTCACGGCAGCCAACACAGAAAGCGGGGTCTCCATCTTGAACCGTGTCTTCCTGATGAAGTGATTCAAGGTGGATAAGTCGATCACAGGTCTCCATCCTCCCAACGCCTTGGGCACCAAGAAGATGTGACTGTAAAACCCCAGACGGACGCACCACTTCCTCTAACGCATCCTTGTCCAGCATCTTCTGCACTTCCTCCCGAAGAACCAAGAACTTCAAAGAATCTGGAGGATATGCCTTCCTGAGCTGCGGCTTGTCCGACAGAGGAGAGAAGTTGAATGGCAGTAGGTACCCCACCTGAAGGACATCTACCACCCACTTCTCTGCCCCGTAACTCTGCCACTTGGCCCAATGGCCCACCAGGCAAGCCCCCACCCCTGGCACAGGAGAGGGAGAGGTGCCTAACCTACTGACAGCCCCCTTTACCTCTGCCCCTTGGGCCCCTTCTTGGTCTAAAGGAACGAGAGCCAAAGGGACGTTGATCCTCTGACCTAGGCTGACTGAAACGGGAAGGCCCTGCCAAACTTTAATTCCTCAACAGCCTACCAGGAGACGATCTTCTTGACTGCTACTGGACAGGGGGAGGAGGAGGAGCCGGACATCTCTGAGGACGAGACTCTAACCAAAGACAGACTGGTGTACCAGTCTGTCTTTGGTGTTACCCGGTGCCAGTCTATTGCATTCTCGAGCTCGGTCCGAAGAAACAAATATTGGGACTCCAACAGATCTTCCTTCCTCAATGTCAGCAACAAGGACTCCGTGTCAATGGATCTCTCCATCCTAGACAAAGTCGCGTCTCTTCTAATCAGAAGACGTTAGCCCATAAATTAATATTAAGGTGAGTGATATATGAAAACGCCTTGCCTCTGGACTGCAACAGACTGGCAAGTGAGGATGCACTCACCAACCCTTCTGGGGACCTGTCAGAAGCTATCTTGGCAATGACCACAGACCAGAAGTCCAGCCAAGAAACTGTCTGCAACATGGAGGCTGCTGTAGATTCCAATGCTGAGGCATCTTGCAGAGACAAGGATGGAGCCACCAACCTCACCTGCTCCAAAGTCAATCCCGGCTTCAGGCGAATGACGTCTAGGTTAAGATGGCGTGACATAAAAAATGCAGAGTTCGTAGCATAGTACTTTCTATGTCTCGTGAGAGGCGGGGGTACCTCGGCAGTGCCCCTAAAGCAAAGCGAACCGTCCCAGTCCGAAACAGCAGTGTTAACCTTATGCAAGGCCGACTGGACGTGCCCCCGACAAAGGAAGCTGAAGAGATGATTGGGATCCTGCGTAGCTCCCACCAAGGCTTCCAAGCAAGAAGGAGTGTAAGACGACCAAGCCTGAGTCCTACTTTCCAAATGGTTGAACCCAAAAATGAGATCAACAACTTCTGGAAAGGAAGACAAAAACTCTTGCACGTCTCCCTCCTCTTTTGCGTGTCTCCCTCCTCCTGCTCCGGCAACGGAGACCGACAATGAGGATTTGTAGGGTCCTCTACGGCACCTTCCCAATTAAAATCAATGGAAGGATCAGTAGCCAAATAGCCCGAAACACCAACTAACCTGGCTGGGCTGGGTCCACACGTCCGCTCCCAAGATGAACCCACTATAACACTAGGAACATCACTATGTACTCCTCCAACAGATGACTCATTAACATGTCCGTGAATGGTCACAGGTGTGGCAGACGTACAAATGAGAGTTGGAGAGGGATCGAAGGAGAATCCCTCAGAGTCAAACTCTTGAAAGCAAAAGTGAGAGGGGCAGGCAAATACTCCTGCTGCACCAACTCCGCGCTCATCAGCTTCGATCTCTTGACAGGCACCTTGAGATCCTTACGGCAACGAATAGGCCCTGGGGAAGGAGCAATTGCATCATGTGCACGGACAGGGGAGGTTGCAACACGCTTGTGATGTGCATGGATGGGGGAGGTTGCAACACGCTTGTGATGTGCACGAACAGGGGAGGTTGCAACATCCTTGTGATTCAATGCAAGGACGAAGCAGCCACTGCAGATTGCACAAGGGAAGATACACTAACACCCTCCGAAACACCAACACTCTCGACAACACTTCTGCATTGTTCCTCCCTTGTAGGCTAAGAAAGAGCAAAGTCCTTAGCCTTCCAATGCTTGATAGGCTGACATGGCGTAGAGGGGGAAGAGGGAGAGGAAAACAGCACTGGTTTCTTATGCGATCTCTTC